>NW_020884901.1:4531921-5035085 GCF_003945725.1 Corapipo altera | reverse complement strand
CCTATTCCTGTCTTTATCCCGGTTGTCCCGGTCCCTGTCCCCATCCCCGCTGTCTCCGCCGACGCAGGGACGACACTTTGCCGCTAGAGGCAGCCAGAGACCGTAGAAAGGAGATGCTCGGGGCCAGTCCCTGCCCCGGAGAGGGGGAATCGCCCGCGGGGAGCGTGGCGGGGGCGTGGAACCTGCGAGCCGTGACCGTGGGCCACGCCCGGCATCTCCAGCCGCTGCCAGCACGCTGCCCAGCCCGGGCGGGGCCACCTGGCGCAGGTGAGGGCTCAGTGGGTGAACCCAGGTCCTGCCCAGTACCTCCTCCTCCCTTCCCACGGGGACCCAAAGCACAGCCCGTGCCCATCGTGGCCTAGGGGCAAGGCGAGGTGACCCCCTCAAGGGGTCACAGTGAGTTTGGGGCGGCTGGGTTTGGGGGTCCCCAGCTATGCAGAGGACCTTGCTTAGGAGGGGGATGTTAGGTGCAGCCGGGAGGCTGTCGAGGTTCGTGCCAGCACCTAGGAGATGGGGCAGAGAGGCAGCTAGGGGGGCTTTATGAACGAAATAATTCTCTCTCCTCCTGCGGTGGGGTCCTTGCACCCCTTTCCCGTCCATCTCCCCCATCCCCAGAAGCCCCCTCTCGAAAGCCCCCACTAAAGGGTGCCGTGGAGTCACACACCCACAACGAGATGACGTCCCCTCTGCTCCCGGGTGCCACCAGCCGTCCCCGCTGGCTGGGACACCTTCGGTGGCTCCTGCTTCCCAAGCCATTAAGCTGCGGGCACGGGCAGGGACCGACCGCGGGTAACTCGACCCGGCTGCGGCGTCTTAAATGGGACCATCTGGGGTGTCCCCGCTGCCGGAGCAGATGGACGTGTTTTGGGCCTGTAAGGGAAATGAGTACTTTGGTGGATGTACTCGCCTGAGTGTAATAGTCCTTAGGGAATTCCCAGGCCGGTTGTAAATGTATCCTTCAGGCCAGGACCTATAGGAGGGAAGGGGGGCTCTGTTTGCCCCTTGTTGCGGGTGGAAAATAGGCTTTGGTGAGTGCTATTCCCTTGGAGGTGCTAATAACTCCCAGCCTCCTTCCTCACCCCTTCCTGGCTACCTAGGCTCATTAGTGGGACCTCATCAGCAAGGGCCAATTAAGGTAAAGGGAGGTTCAGAGCTAATTAATTATGAGCTACTGAATCCTCCTGTTCACCATGGTCTTTTCTCCCACCTTGCCCTCTCTCTCCATGTGTCCTTTGATGCCTTTGGGGGAAAAATACCTGAATCTGGGTTTCTGTTGGTTCAGCTTTCAGGAGTGTCAGCCCAGGGCAGAGCATGGCTTGGGGTGACTCTGTGGTCAGCCTGTCTCCCTTGGAGCCTGGTAAATGAGCTGCACAGGGATTTTGAATGCCCAGCTAGCAGGAGCTCCAGGAAAGGTGGTTTGGGGTTAAAACAAGCCATGGAGAGGGACCAGGAGAGACCCCATGGGACAGAGGATCCTTGCCCACCGTGCCTGAGGTCTCCAGTGTCACAAGGGAGCTGTGACTGAAGCCAAACAGCACCTCAGAGGCTGCATGTGTGTGTTGTTACACATATGTGCACGACCACACGTGTGCACTGCCACACGTGCTTGCCCAGCAGCCCCCGAGCCTCTCAGTTCCCTGGATGAAGCCCTGGGGCTGTAGCAGAGCCGGGAGCTGCTGACTTGTCATCTGCACTTTTAATGTTCCTGCTTTATTTTTTTTTAAATTTCCTGCTAATTTTGCCGTTTCTTTCCCCAAATCCAAACCTGTGTCCCTGTCAGGCAACATTCCTCTCCTGAGGATGCTGTATGGCCCTGTGTGAGCCGGTCCAGGAATGAGATCTTGTCCCCCATCAGTGGGATCTGGGTGGGGGGCACCCACTTCCCAGCCCGCCCTAGTGAGGGGTGACTCCTCAGCATCTCCCATTCACTTTTCAGGGCAATGACCAGGTTCGGTTCGAGCTCACCTGCTATGCCCTGTGTCCCAAAATCAAGGTAAGGCACCTAAAATCATCCCACCCCCAGGCTCCTGGCCTCTCCCCAGCTGGTGGGGAATTCTGTTTTAACACCGAGGCAAGGGGCCATGCCTCACTTTAACAAGCTACCAGCTGCACACAGCAACGTTTTGGCATTTGAGGGGGCTGTAATGATCCTTAATTGACCTATTTTTACCCCAAACACCACGAGGCCACAGAGGAAACAGTATCAAGGCAGCTGCTGGATAATCAATGCTGCCTGTTTCCCCCCTGCATCAAGTGCCTGGTTAGGGCCAGGGGTCTGGGATACTCCACCCTTGTGCTGGGAGATTAAATTTCATCTGGGGGACCAACACCCTGTCTCTGAGGGGCAAAGGGGGCCCAGGGGCTACAAGAGGGCTGGGGGCTTCTCACCTCATGCTCCTGCCCTCCCACCAGGTTGTTGCACCGTGGAGGCTGCCCGAGTTTTACCAGCGCTTCCCTGGGCGCCGGGAGCTGATGGATTATGCCAAGGTAGGAGCTGGTGTGGTGTGGCCATGGGATGCTTAGAGAAGCCACAAGATGCTCAGGGTGGGTGTGGAAAGCTCGGGATAGCTGTGGGATGCTCAGTGTGGCCACAGGAAGCTTGGGATGGCCACGGGATGCTCACCATGGCTTGGCAGGTAACAGCAGCAAGCCCTGCACAACATCCCTCCAGCACCACACTGGAGCCTTCTGATTGGGGTCCCCCCCCCCCAGCCCCTATTTTTTTTTTCATCCTCCCTTTTTAAAAGCCCCATAATTACCTGGCTATTAATGGTAACCTGCTTTCCAAGGAAACAGGTCCCAGCTCCCTGACTTGAGCAGCAGACAAAGCAAACACATTCACCTTTGTTGTCCCTTCCTTTTTGAAGTACAAGTTACAATAAAACATATTAGAAGTTTTGCATCAGGTTTTTATGTGCCCACCAGGGTACCTTTCTTTTTTAAGCGACTTCATGGAAATGCTTGACAACTCGGCTCAATCAATCAAAAGGGAAAAGGCAGCTCTGTGCATAAACCAGAAAATTGCTTCAGTTTTTAAATAGCTGCCGTGGAAGCTGCCTGGGTAATCTCTGGGAAGGCGAGGTGTGGAGCTGGAGGGATGTGGCCGTGGGGTGAGGAGCCCTCCGAGCCCATTAGGGCCGCCAGGAGAGGGTGGCGTGTTGAGGATTGTGTTTGCCATCTGCCGTTGTATTATGAAGGGGCGAGTTTACGAGAGCTTTCCATATGTTGCCAAACAAATTGTCAAGTAGGGGAGTTATTAAGGGCGCCGCGGTTTTATTATATGGAAAATGGAACACGTGTTTTGGGTTTGGGGGGTTTTGTTTTGGTCGTGGGGTTTTTTTTGTTTGTTTGGAAGGGGGAGGGTGAAAGGGAAACGAAATGGATTGGGGCCCAGTTCCAAGAGGAAAGGTCGTGGGGTGAGGGTTCCCAGTACTTCTCAGTCTCTGGTTATGTTTAGTGTTAAAAAAAAAAAGGGGGGGTTCTCTTCTTTTGCATGCTTAGGAGAGGGAGACGTGTGGTCAGGTCCTTTGAGCACCTGGATGTGCTTACCTTGGTGCTTGAGGAATGATATTTGGGACTCCATTAGTACCAGGGAAAGGGAGGATCCGTGTCACTGCAGCACAGCTCTTGCCATGGATTTGCTGCCCAGGGGCTGGAGCCAGCTTTGCTCTGGCAGCAACCTGTGCCAGCGGCTGCTTCATGCCCACAACCAGCTGAGGCTGAAATAACTTAATGAGAAGGGGGAAGCTCTCGTGGGTGCTGCTCCAGGGTGAGCCATGGCTGCAGGCAGAGCCAGGTGGGACAGAGCCTGAGAACAAGATCTCTCTTTGGTTGTGGCACCTTTGGCTCCAGCCAAGGCTGCCTGGGCTCAGTAAATGTTGGTACGTGGGTCTGGACTTAGAGGATCCTCTTTGAAATGGAGTGAGGATGGGCTGGGGAGCATGGGCTGCCAGGAGGAGGCAGAGGGCAGAGAGGGCTGGCTGAGAAACTAAATCAGCTGGGGCTGGTGGCTTATTATTCAGGTCGGAAAGATACATTTGTATATCTCAGGTGAGATGAGTCTGCCAATGGTCTGTCTCCTCTTCCAAATAACAAGTGATAGGACAAGAAGAAATGGCCTCATGTTGTGCCAGGGAAGTTTTAGATTGATTTGGACGTTAGGGAAGTTCCAGGGGGTCCCTCACTGGAATTGTGGTGTGGGACCAGCAAATCAGGACCTGAGGCAATGTCCCCCCAGGACCAGAGCCCAGTCAGCCCCTCTGCAGCCTTAGAAGGTATTTCAGAACCTTGTTCCCATCTCAGGTGATGGATTGAGGACTATGATGAAACAACCACAAACATTTCCTTCTTCTCTTCCCGGCAAACAAGGAGCCTCTGCTCAGCCCCTGCTCCTCCGTCCCTGGCCAAGCCCTTGGCTGATGTCCCTGCTGTGATGACACTGACATGCCAGAACACAGACACATCAGGGCACAGTGGGAGCCCAGAGCTGCCATCTCCACCCCTGTCTCCCTATGGCCATCCCACAGCCGGCACATCCCAACTCCTCGTGCCAGCAGGGTGGGACACGTCCCTGCTGGCTCCAGTTGTCAGCCTGCTGCCGTCACCTCTCCTGCTAATTCCCCTGCGTATTCACCTCGTCTTCACAGGCAATTTCCTCCATTGAAATGTCAGTGGATAATTGAGCACACCAGTGACCTTGTTAGGGAGCCGGGCTCGGTGCAGCACGTTGTGCCGGGGAGGCAGCCGGTGTGGGGCCGCCTGTCCCCTGGCATGGTGGGCTCGAGGTGCCCAGGCTCGGGGGGGACACCTCCACAGCTGCTTTGCCATGTGTTTGTGTTGCTGTCCCCTCATGGCAGAGCATCAGTCCTCCAGAGCATCCTGTGGATTTGGGGATTTGTGTCCTTGTTGCGTCCCCTTGCTAAGTAGCCCAGCTGGGAGAATCATGGAACATCCTGAGTTGAAAGGGACCCACAAGGATCACTGAGTCCAACTCGTGGCCTTCACAGGACAACCCGTTGTCTCACCATGTGCCTGAGAATGCACCATCTTGGACCTGGACCTAGGAAAAACACAATGTCCATGCTGGTGTTCCCATTGCTGGGGTTCAGGGTCTGGGGTCAGGTGCTCTGGGGTCCCTTCTCAGCCTGGGGCAGGTCTGGGGCAGCCGTTGTCCTCCCATCCACGCTGTGTCCCTGATGTCCCCATCAAAGTGGCCTTTGTGGTGGGAGCCAATGCTGTCTGGGGTCAGGGACACGGGTGTGCAGCTTGTTCTGTGCTGCCTCGTTGGTGATGATGGGTTGTGCCTTTGAGCTTTTGGGGCTGATCCTGGTGGGAAATTGTGTTAGGGGGGCCTGGCATTCCCTACAGGCTCTCTTACTCCCACTCTCATTCTCTTGGCAGAAACATGGGATCCCGGTGCCTGTGACACCCCAGACACCCTGGAGCATGGATGAGAACCTCATGCACATCAGGTGAGAGGCCAGGCAGGTGGGGAGCTTCTGTGGGGTGAGGGCGCAGGGTCTGGGGCCCCTATTCCCTCCATCCTTCAGGCCCTTCACACCTCCATCATCCCAGACCTGCTCACCATGGGTGACCCCGAAACCTCCAGCCTGGCTTTCTGCCCAGTTGTCCATGACCCATGTGGCAGCATCCATCTCCTGGGCTCTCCCAAGCCTGGTTCTCCTTGCAGGGTTACTGCTAAAATGCCCTGGAGATCCATAACATGTATTTACTCCCATCCATGGGGTGGTGGGAGTGGGGCTGTCGTCCCGGTGGGGTTTGGGGTTGCAGTTTGCAGGTGCTACAGTAACTTCTCCCTCCTTCCCTGCCTGCTGCAGCTACGAAGCCGGGATCCTGGAGAACCCCAAGGTAATCGATCACGGCCACCCGGCCAGCGTGGCAGCCACGGGGCCGGGGGCGTCTCGTGTGTTTGCAGCCTAATTGGAAATTTCACGGCGGGGCCGTCCGTGTGTGCGGGGAGGCTCCGCCGCCCGCCCCGGCCCCTCCGCCTCCCCCGGCACGTTAATTGTCGCCGGCATGAATAGGGGAAGGGACCGCTTCAGGGTGACACTGGAGGGGACAATGTCGCGGGGCAGCAATAAAGGAGCAATTAGACAGATGAGGTGCTGGTGGGAGAGTCGGAGCTGGTGACGGAGGTTCGGGCTGGTCCCTGCAGCTCGCCCAGCCCTCCTCGCTTTCCCATCCCCGCTCTCTGTGGGGTAAAACCTGCCCTTGGATGGGTGAGGTGTTGGAGACACTGAGGGCATCCATAGGGCCACCAGTTCTGACTCCCAACGGGGCCACGAGCCCGGCGGTGGTGCTGGGATCTGCTGCCAGGTGCTGCTGGAAGCGCAGCAACACCTCCGGCCGCTCCGAGCAGTGCTCGTGGTCCGGCCGCCCGCTGGCTCTGCCGGCGCTGTTCATGCTCCAGGGGGTCACCGAGCTCGGCGGCTACTTAAACTATCCATCAGCGCTAATTAGACAACCCGGGGAGAAGGAGGGGGAGGCAGGAGGAGAGGGAGAGGAGCCGCTGGAGCTCGGCGCCCGCAGCTCCCCGCAGCTGGGCTGACGCGTGCCTCCGGCGGGGGAAGGAAGGGGAAGGTGGAGAGGGGGTCCCGCTCCCCCTTTGGTGCCTTCCAGAGGGGTGTCTGTGGGTCAGGCTTTGCAAAGCCGGGTTCCCGTGGAGCCTCCTCTCCTCCAGGGGAGCGCTTGGCACCGGGATGGGTGTTCGTGCCTCTAGCTGGAGCTGGCAAGGGACTGACCCGCGCCCGTCCCGACCCACCCCTCCGCACCCAGCACCTCTCCTCTTCTCTAGCGGAAGACCCCCAGTCCCCAGACTCTGCCAAGCCCGCTTCCTTCCCACAGCCAGCTTGGAAAAACGGGGCTGACCAGTGCCCTGACCCCGTCCCCGAGCATCCTCCGCTTGGGCATCTCACCCCCTCCGACAGCGCTGGGAGGTGGCTTCCCTGAGCGCGGTGTCACCAGTGTCCCCTCCCCGGCCCGGGAAGCAGTGCCGGGCACCTGGTGGCTGTGGCAGGATCCGAGGTGCCAGGCACGGCGGGCTCCCCTCCCCAAACCCCCGGGACCTGCCAAACGCAGGGATTTGAAAGCAGATGGTTGAGCTATTTTCTGCCTCTGTGAGGCCCGATTGAAGGGCAATGAGGCAGCTAATGCGGAGAAAGATAGAAATTTACTTGCTTTAACTTCATATGGCACTCTGAAAGAGTTCATTCAGTCCCGGGCACAACAATATCAGCCGGATGAATAAACCATTTGCGGCATCGATAGCTCTGCATCATGGTTTACTTCATGGACCATTTGCTTCCAATTTCTTCTCTTCTTGCCCCGTTTTTCTTGCTTCTTTCTTCCCCCCCCCCCCCCCCCCCCTTTCCCCACACCCTCTTCTTTTTTTTTTTTTTCTTTTTTTCCCCCCCTTTTTTTTTTTTTTTCTCTCCCCTTTAAAGATGACATTGCAGGACTAGCCCCCCTGCGGGGAGGGATAAATAGAAGGCATTGATACACTGCAACAAACTATTTGTCATTTGAACTGTGCTTTTAGGAGAGAGAATAAAAAGAGGACAGACTCACACCGTAATGATGGAATGCAAGCCAAATGTCACTTTTATTTCTATTTAGTTATTTTATTTAATAGGGGTTTTCATAGTTGGCTCGGAAAATTGGAAACTACCTGACTTTGACTTCCAATGTTTAGTAAAGAGTTTTTAATACTTTCCGGTATTTCTTCTCCCCCTTCCTCCATCTTTTCCTTTTGAACTCAAAGTTTTTCATCATCTCTCGCAGGTTCATCTAGTTAATAAGTGTGATCAGGGCTAGGAAAGGCCAGACGATGTAAAATTGAAATCCACAGCCCGTGTAATCTGTGTGCAGGGGCACAGGGAGATGCGCCTGCCTGCCAGCGCCTCTCCCTTAAAAGAAGGGAAAGGGGCAAAAATGGCATGAAATGGGAACTGAGGGGAGTTTTGCTGCAGCGTATGCTTGGGTAGTTATGTCTGTATTCCCGGGATTCGGCTGTGGATGCTGTTGGGATGTGCACCCTGGGGCTTGGGGTGAGGCAAGGGGGTTACCCTTGAAGGGGGTGACTGAGTGCTTGCAGTTTGGGTGGGCTTCCCTCAGGTGCTGGCAGTGCTCCAGCAAATATAAAGATGTTTGGAGAAAAATAGATGGAAGTTTTCACTAAAATTCTTACTGCCTGTCTTTGAAAGTTTTAGATGAAAACTTCTGCAGAGAAATTAATTTTTCTTCTAAAAAGCTTAATTTTTTTATTTTTAAAGCAACCACTTGGTTGGATTTTGGGGAGTTCTTTTCCCTGACTTGCTTTATACTTTGTCTTTTTCTACCATGCTGGAAAGGAAGAGAAGGGAGGAAAAGGGATCTTGAAAGGTCCCTTCTACCCCAAAGTATTCTTTGAAGTGAGTAGGAGAAGAGCTGTACTTTAGAAACGAGAGGAGGAACAGAGGGCATGTGTGCCAAGCAGTGGGTGGGTGGATGCAGACAGGGCCCCACTGCCCAGGAATTCCCAGAGCTCCAGCTCTCACCAGCTGGGTCTAGTGGGCAAATACCAGTTTGCCACCTTTTAAAAGGCTTCCTGCCTTTCCACCACGCTGCACATGCCCGGGGTGCTCCGTGCCTCAGTTTCCCCTCCACCTCCTGGAGCTGCAGCTGGGTGGGGAGTCCCTTTGGAGACAGGAGTTTGCAAACACCGATCTGAAAGTATTTTGGGGTCAGCAAGTGCAGTCACATCATGGGCGAGTGCCGAGGGGGCACCTGAAATTGCAAAGCATTTGCTCTCTGGGACGGAGAGCTCTTTTTTATTATATTCCCCCCCCCCCCCCCCTTCTGCTGGCACGCACTTCAATTGCGGCAATTCACCGTCGGCGCCCGAGCCTCCGCTGGCCTGGCTCTGATGGAGATAAGACGCCTCTTTCCTATAAATCTCACAAAAAAACAATATACATAAAGGTTGATGTGCTCTGAAATGGGTTTTTGCTTTGCCGCTCTATTTTCCCCCGTGTGTATTAACCCCGGGAGCACCATGAAAGAGCCGGTGGCGCCTGGAGCACCTGCTGGGGTCAGGGCTCCTCATTAGTTTTTTTCGGTCAGCGGCGGATGAGCCCGGCCGAGGTGCGGGGACACGCGGGCACCCGCCCGCCCCGCCGCTCGCTGCCAGCGTCCCGCTTTTCCCTGCCTGACTTGCTTCTCCGCAGCCATCCCGCCTCCAGCTGTGGGGGCGTTGGAGGAAAAGATGAGATCAAGTTGAGGGGAAAAATTGGCTGATTCTTCCAGCCCCTTTGTTCCCGGGGCCCCGGTAAGCGCCGGTGATGTGCCGCCCTGGTCCTGCGCTTTGGGATGGTGGGGTACGCTTTTGGGACGGGGGATGCACCCCGGGGAGGGGGGATTCGCTTCGGGATGTGGAATGCAGCAGGGGGATGATGGGATGCAGTCTGGGGCTGGGAATGCCAGCAGTGTAGGCCATGGCAATGCCACTGACTCACCCACTTCTCTCCCTCTCCCCACAGAATCAGGCTCCCCCCGGGCTCTACACGAAGACCCGTGATCCGGCCACCTCTCCTGACACCCCGGATGTGCTGGAGATCGAGTTTGAGCGGGGTAAGAGTCTTCTTACTGCCAGACCCTTGTGCCTTGGTCCCCCAAAGACAAACCCAACTTTCCAGCCAGGACCAGAGTTCCCTGGCAGCCAGGAGCATCTCCAGAGTGGGGGCACACGGATGAACCCATGGCATCAGGGATGAGGATGGGGATGGGGCTCTGTGCAGAGGATCTGGTTAGACCCTGGGGTTGCTGGCACCCCTCTGAGAGCAGAAAGGGGTCTGAGTCCCCTCCACAGCCATCAAGAGGTGTAGTGGGCACAGGGTCTCTCTCCTGCAGGTTGGCACACAGGTGGCCCTGGGAACACACAGGTGACCCTGTTCAGTGTCACAGCCGAGGAGATGCTCCAGCAGAATTGGTACTATCAATGTTAAATGAAGGAGACAGGGACGCCCCATCACATTCCCGGGGATGAATGGCAGGACCCAGCCCCGGAGCCTTCACCAGAGAGGGGACACTGGGCAGCATCTCCCACCTCCAGCAGCCACGGCCATCCCCGTGCCACCATCCATTCTGGCAGCAGCAGCGAGCCCAGCCCAGGCTGGGGGGGAAGCCCCGCTGGGAGGGGGCACCCCCTCCCCACCGCCAGCATCCCTGCTCCATTATAACGATCCCCCTGCAAGGAGCAGCCCCCCCTCCTCCTTCCAGCAGCCCATTCAGCCCCTAGTTAATTTATTTGAAGTTTTAATCTAATTATTAACTATTTCAAAGGCTAAGCAGCTTTCACCAACAACGGCCCCGACAACGTCGGCTCTTCGCCGGGCGGACCCGGGCCAATACCCCGGCGGAGGATGCGAAGAGAAAGAGCCGGGGCGAGGGGAGGGCGCGGGGTGGGGGGGCCCGCGCCGAGAAGCAGCTTAAGGTTCATTATTGCCGCGAGTTACATTTAATAGCAATTTACAACTGAGTTTATAAACCCCTGGAAAATAGGGGGTTTAGAGGGAGGGGGGCAGTGGTGGGGAGCTGACAGCCCCCGTCACTAGACCGGGCTCTTGCGGGCGCCTATATAATAAAGACTAGAAAGGGAGGCATTGAGGCTGATTGGCAACTGATAGTGCGTTAAATGGTAATGAGGAGGGCAGATGGAGGGGGGATTAGCCTCCAACTCCGCACCGCTTTTCTTTGTGGGCCCCGCAGCCCCCTTGTCAGCTTCCTAATACATTTATTGCTCATTTCACACCGCTAAAGAAAAATGCCTCTTTCTATTCAGCATTCCCCCCCCACCCTCCCTCCCTCCCGGCGTTTCCCCTGCGCGGCGCCCCAAAAAAAAAAAAAAAGGGGGGAAAAAAAAAAAAGGGGGGGGGGGGGGAAGAAAAGGTGCAATAATTAATTCATGGCGGGGAGCACCCCGCCGCGGGGTGCGTGTGCGTGCGTGTGCGAGCAGCCGTGCCCCGGTGTGGGGGTCCGTCCCCCCCCCCAGACGCCCCCCGTGCTGGCGAGGGAGGGAGGGGGGGGGGGCACACATTTGTCACCGTGTCCCCCCCTCCCCGGCAGGGGCTGGTGGGACAGAAGGTGCTGGGCTGTAAGACAATTGCGGAGCGTGAAATTCAATTAGTTAAGGGCCTGGTTGCAATTTCACAGGCCCTAAAAAAGAGAGAGGGAAAAGAGAGGGGAAAAGGGGGGGGGTGACGTTTTTATGGCCTTTTTTTATTTATTTATTTCGCCTCTCTCCCGAGGTGGGTCCCCCCTCCCCTCGCCTCCCCCTCGCACCAGCTTGGATATGCCTTTTTAAGAAGTTATTTAGAGTTCATATCTGTCACATCTATTTAACGCCCGTGGGATGATGTTCCGGGGGGATCCTGACACCAGCTGATCCTGCCTGTCCTCGCTCCCCGCCTCTGCAGGTGTCCCAGTGAAGGTCACCAACATTGGGGATGGAGCCACTCGTTCCTCGGCCCTGGAGCTCTTCGTGTACCTGAACGACATCGCGTGAGTGCCACCCTGTCCCTTGGCAGCAGGGACAAGGGCAGAACCCCAGGGTACCCAGGGTGGGGTGGAAACAGGATGCTCACAGCAGGCACGTCCTGATGAGCCCAGGGATGGTGGTCAGCAGTGTGAGCATGGGATGGTCCCAGCTGAGTCCTAGTTGTCCCTAAATGCCAGCAAGCAGAGCTGGGTACCAAGGCCAGGAACACAAGGGAATAAATGCCCCAGGTGCATGAGGAGGGTTAAAATGTCCTCTGAACCCCCTCTGCATTTTCCATGTGCCCCAGCTGCACACTGGGTGAGGGCTGCCCTGCCCACTATAGAGGCTGAGCCCCCGGGGCACCCCCTGCCTGCAGGACACCCCTTTGCTGCTGGTCCCAGCTCAGTCTCAGACCCCCAGCTCCCACATCTCACCTCACCCTGCCTGCCCAAAGGGGCTCAGTGTGCCTTTTGGGTGGACAGTTGGCTTTTTGGGGGCATGGAGATGTACCGTGTGGGTCCACAGCCCTGTCCTCTCCCCGCCTCCACAGCAGCAGCTCCTTTGGGGTTTCCTGCCCTGTGCCACCTCATGCCCAATTTCTGATGCCACTGGCACAGAACCATCCCCAGGGGTTTGCCCAAAAATACAGCAGCACCCAGGAGGGCACCTGCTCTTCCTAAGTGCCATCTGGCCCCCTCAATCCTCCTCCATGCCTCTGCCTTTATCCCCCTGGTGGTGAATGGGAATGAACTTCTCCATGTAGTTCGTTTTTTAAATGTAATTGAGTGGTTTTAAAATTACTTTGGCTGTTGAGAATAGAGCTGTGGCATGTCCTGTCTCCTTCCCTGGTTTATTTTCCAGTGGCCCAAGCGCCATGGCTGCCTGTGGTGCTGCTGGCCTCAGGTCACTACCGATGGTCACCAGTGCTGCTCAGGAGCTGATCATGCTGTCACTTGGGGTTTGTCCCCTACTGTCCACCCCTCTGATCCACCTCTCACAGCTGCCTGTGTCCCACTGTGGGGATGGGGCTGCTGCAACCTCCCTTCTCCTCACAGGGGCAAGCACGGGGTCGGGCGCATCGACATCGTGGAGAATCGCTTCGTCGGGATGAAGTCCAGAGGTGAGCCTGCGGAGCCATCCCTGCCCTAAAAACAGCAAAAAAAAAGGGAAACCCCCGGGAGGGAGGTGGCTCGGGTCACCCCAGCAGCCCTCAACCTCTCCCTCCCCATCAGCTCTTGATGGAGATTTCCCTGTGACAGAGATTTTTCATTGCTCTCTAATGATGGCAGCTGCCCGCTCGCTGCCGGTGCCACTGTTTGTGCCAGCCCTGCGGTCCCAGTGCCACCAGGTGAGACCCATCTCCAGGGGGAAAAACACCAGGCTGTGGGTTTGGTAGGAGGATGCTCCTGGAGGGTGCCAGGCTCTGTAATACCGGTACAAAACACAGGAGGCTGATGTAAGTCGCTGAGGGTTTTTTTAAATCGAGTTCTTTGATTTATCTACACATTTTGGAGGCCGTGACTCTTAGTATTGATCATCCATTGGGATCAATTCCATTGGAAACCTCTGGAGGCAGCAAGCTACCCTGTGCAGAACTAAGTAACAAGGTGGCTCAGCTTCATTTCCCATCTCCTTGTCCCCAGTCTTTTATTTTAAATCTCATTAATACCTAATTAGATGCTCCCTTTCTTTAAACTTGCCCTCTGTGCAGGGCAACAGAAAATATTTTGGTTAGACTCAGCCCAAGTTCTCCCTCCCCACCACAGGACCCTTCACAAGAGCATCCACCGCAAAAGGCAAGAAACAAAACCCCAAATCATTTGATCTGGGTTTGAATAATCAAATTAAAACAGAAAGAAGAAAGAAAAAGCCCCAACTCTGACCCGCGCACGCCAGCCGGCGCATTTGCATTCAGGATGCTGAGTAATTTGTCAAAATCTATTTTATTTTTTTTTAAGAGCCACTGACACGCTCTAGTGACCCTTCCAGCATTTAATAATTTCTCTAAACCCCATTTAACTGTCATGTCTGTCTGCTGCATGACATTGCTGAGCGATCGCTGTGGTGTTTGTGCGCCGGCGGACGCGGCAGGACCGGGCATTGTGGGGACAGCAGGGTGTGCACCGTGGGGATGAGACCTTGGGGTGGGCTTTCTGTGGAGACAAGACCTTGGGGGGGGGTCCCCCACTTGCTTTGAGCAGGATCCTGCCCCTGGTTTTGTTTCTTGGGATTAAGAAAAAGCCCTGAGAAATCTGCTCCAACAGATGTCCTCTGGGAGAGATGGAGAGCTGGGACGTGAAGGGGCTGGAACAGGAGGATGCTGGGGGTACCTGCCCCACCCTGGGGGGTTTTGGGGTGCAGGGCAGCTCGAGGTGACCCCACCTCCCCCCTGCCAGGAGTATTTTGGACCCCAAATGGGCTTAGGGTCAGCGATGCAGGAGATGGCAGCTGGGTTTGGAGGAGATGATCCCTCAAATCCCAGTGGTGTGAGGTGACCCTGCTGACTCAGGGTTCTGCAGGTTCCTTGGGGCAGCACAGGGACCTCGGCTCTGCTGGGGAAACTGAGGCACAGTCAACAGCAGGAACTGATCCCTCCATGCTGTGCAGGTGGCAGTGAAGGTGCCTCCTCTCCCTCATCTCCCAGACCCGAGGAGTCGGAGAGGAGAAAAATTCATTTGCATTGATTTTTTTTACTAAGCTCCTAATTGAACTTCGTTAAGGCCTAATGGGTGAGGGGCACGTGGCACGCACCCGCACCAGCCTTTTAAGCCCTATTAACTCGGTTTTGCCATATTTGTTTTAGTGGGAGGAGGTGGCTAATTATGGGGTGCCAGGGAGTGGAGCTGCAGCCGGCTGGGGGGGGGCACAGCCCTGCCGGGGGGGCTCTGGGCTGCGGTGGGAGCACGGCCCTGCCTCTCCCGCCTTTTCACATCCTCATTATCCAATTATCTTTTTAACTCCGAAGGGGGGCTAATTAAGTGAAGTAAATGAAATCAGTGGGGAGGAAGTGAGAAGGAGGGGATGGTCGCTGCCAAAAGCTGAGTGCTGCCTTTGGCTGGGGCTTTTCCTCCCCTTGGCTCTCTCCTTCCTTTTCCCTTTCCTCCAGTCGACGCACTGAGCAGATGGAGCAGGAAAGTGGAAAACCCCTTCCCTGCAATGAACACATATCAGGCCGAGCTTGGCCTCGGCCCTGGACCAGGGGTAGAAATTTGGGCAGTATTTTCCCAAAGGGCAGCATTCTCCCTGGGGAAGTCACTGCTTCCCCTCCTGTCCCATGAATGACGTCGGGAGTGACAGCCTGCACTCAGCACAGCAAAATTGCTCGGATGGAGGTGAAGTGACAGCCAAGGTTACAAATTAGAAAATTTTAAGTAGCAGCAGCTGTCTCCTTGGCTGCTTCCCTCCATGTCCCCCCCCCTGCTCCAGTCCCCCCTTCCCCAGCAGTAATTATGGGGTGATTGAAGCATCACTGGGCTGCAGTGCTGACACCTCTGTCTTTTTCCTGTAAACACGGAGAGATGAAAACAGACACTTGGAGATGCTGCCAGTGTCACTTTGAAGGTGTCTCTTATCTCCTCAGCAGCGGTGAGGCTGGAGCGTGGCTGTCAGCTGCCCTCCCCTCTGTCCTGGCTGACACACTCTGGTCCCCCATCCTCTAGGACCCACAGATGGGCAGAATGTGGAGGTCAAGGCACATACACAAATCATGAGCCCAAATTGGCTTTAACACCTCCTAAGGGGAAAAGAGGGAGTATTAATTGTGTTAGTGGTGGGCTCCACTCCATGGTCAGGGGCTGGAGGGGACATAGAGCTCTGTGCTCCTGTGCCACCACCATAGCCATGGGGACAGCTGGGGTTTGGTGTTAACTTGGCTGTCTGCTCCCACAGCCCTGTCAGGACTAGGCTACAACATCACTGGAGTGGCTGGAGAGGAGGGATTGGCTCTCGTTTGGGACAGTGGGATCATGTTCTGTGCCTGTAGGATGCTGGAATCATGGACACTGGTTGGGATGAGGTTTGATGGAAATGGCTTGGGCTGCCATGCAAAGAGGGCTCCTGTTGTGTCTGTGGGACTGTGGCCACTCTGAGATGGGTCATGTGCCTGTGGCACTCTCCAGGGCACTGAAAGAGCAGAGCCTGGTGAGGTTTTTTGCCCTGGGGGCTCCCCTCACCCTCTCTCAGGGCTAGGGCTGGTTGAGGACACATCCCCCTCACTGGGGATGCTTTCTTACAGGGTTTCTTTGTGTGTCAGCAAAACCCTCTGCCATTCCCATTCCCATGCCATAGCAGCTGCCTGGTGTTGGGAAGGGACCATCCCCACAGGCAGACAAGGGGCAAGGACATGCTGATGGAGCAGCCCTGGCCATGGACAGGTTACAGCCTTTCCCAACACGTGTTCCCTGCTGGACCAACTCAGTGTTTCCCCCACCACCTTTCCACTCACATCTGACCAGGACGGGAGCACTGCATGGCCACAACCCTATTTAAACTCCAAGTAACCACATTATGCAGAAAACAAGCCCTGAACAGCTGGAACAAAGGAGCAGCTTTCTGAAACAATTAAGCATCCTTCATCCCCAGGCCTTGTGCATTGAGGGAAAAGGGGGGGGGGGGCAGCAGGAAGGGACTGGGGGGGCCCTGCCAGCCCCAGAGGAGGTTTCCCTCCCAGCCCCCAGGTAGCCTCATTGCTTCCCAGTGGACGTGTGGGGCTCTTTCTCGCCAGCTGAGGGGAGAGGAGGGTACTTCAGGCCCTGCGCTCCCCGTGCCTGTGCCCCGCGTCGTTCCGCTAATTACAGGTTTTCAGCCGCAGACCGTTGGGCACGGATGGGTGGGGGGGATCGGTTCCCAAACCCTGTCATTTAGCCTCGTCAGAGTGCCTCTTCAAAGAGGGGAATCTAGAAATTTTCTCCGCAAGGTGCGGAGTGGACTGTCTCGGCCCCAGCATGAATATAATGACAGATGCATTTTACAGCGAGCTGAGGCTGAATGCGCTCGACCACGGCTCCTTCTGTCAGCCAAGTCATTATTTTTTGTCATTTGCTGACAGTTTTGGTCTCATTCGTTTCTCTCTCTTTTTCTGCTTTTCCCCCTGCCTGGAAAAATGGGTAGGTATCTATGAGACCCCAGCGGGAACGATCCTACACCACGCGCATTTAGATATCGAGGCCTTCACCATGGACCGGGAAGTGCGGAAAATCAAGCAGGGGCTCGCCTTGAAATTCTCCGAGCTGGTGTACAACGGTATGTATGGTCCTTCAGCCTGGACCTGCCACTGCGGCCTCCTCCCAGCCTTCCTCCTCCTCCCTTGGTGCTGCCGGAGGTTGCAGGTCCCACCAGTACGTGCGCTCAGGGTTGTAAAATTCAGGTGTGGATTTTGAGGCTACTCATTGGGGGAAGAGATGGGTTTGGGCTGAGCTCAGTCCCACACTGTGCCTGCTTTCCTGCCGAGGGAGCTCCGTGCCTGCCTTTGGGAGGCAATGCTGTCTTCCATGAGGTGATGCTCCCAGCATCTCTCCCAACCCAGTGCCACCACTTTGTCCCACCAAACACATTTGGATGTCTCACGGGATGTAGTTCACCATCCCTTTGTCCCCCCTTTCTCCAGCTCTCACCTCCAACCCGTTCCATCTCTGCCTGCTCTCACCCCAAAAGGACTCAAACACTCTGGGGTATGGGGCACCCAAGCTCCCAGTATGGCCATCCCTGCCATGGGATTTGAAGCCAGACACCTGTTCCCATGCCCTGGCAGGGGGGTGTGGCACAGGCGCCCCTCGAGGTGCTGGGGGCTGTGGGATGGAGGGTCTGGGCTGTGCTATGTGATGCACAGCCCACACAGGGGCACTGCGGGTTGGGGCTGCAGGAGGGGCTCCCAGTCTGGACCAGGACAGCACTGCCTGGAGAGGGCTGGGAGCCTGAAGGGATAAGGGGACACTGGCTCACCCCTGCAGTGAGGGACAGAAATGAAGCTCTGTGTCCTCCCTCCTGTGGAGCAGCCGCAGCTCCCACTCGTGGGTTGAGTTTGAGGGGTCTCAGCTCAGCCCCCCTGTGCTGCAGGGAACAGCTCGCTGGGCCAGGAGCCTGCCAGGGCTGGGAATGGCACCCTGGGAAGGGAATCATCACTGCCCTGGGGATTGATCTCTGGATTTACCCCAACCCAGACACTGTTGATAAATTGAAGGAAGTGGGATTAGCCCAAAATGCCACAGGTGGACTCAAACCCCTACTGCCCATACCTGGGTGCTCAGCTCAGAACTGACATCCCTGGAGACCCAACACTGGAGAGATTCCTGCCCTCATCCACACAACACTTTCATAGGTCCTGATTTCTTGGGCTCTCAGTTCCTCCTCCCATCACTTCTCAGGTATTTCTAACTGCAAGGGGCTGGGATGATTCCCATGGGATCTTTCATGGGAAGATCCCCCGTAAATAACCTGACTGGAGCTTGGGCTTTGGGCAGCAGCAGATGCAGCAGGACTGGGTCAGGCTGTTTCCCCTGCACTTTCTGGTCCCTGTGCTTGTCACCTTCCCCTCTAAGGCCGTTCCCTCCTGCATCTTCCTCAGCAACTGGCATTTAATATCTGAGCCCCTTTGCTGCTTAAATCATATTTTAGGGCCCTGCAGGGGCTGCAGAAGTCTTGGTTACCTTTCCCTTAGATCACAACCCCTGCCTTCATTTACACTCTGATGCCACTCCTGTCTCTGGCCACTTTTGTTAGACTTTGACCTGGGCTGCCTTTATTTTGACTATTTTTTTTTTTAGTTCAGGCATAAACCCATTTGTTTATTTCTAACCACTCAGTTGTTGTGCAGCCACCAGGTTAAAGAGCCACTCAGGGAGTCGTGGTTTCGCTTCTCCCTCCCTACCTCTGCCAGGCAAGGGCTGCTGTTTTCCTTGTTCCAAATGCTGAACCCTCAGGGATTTCCAGCATGGTCCTAGACTTACCTGGCAGCCAATCCTGAATCCAAGGAACAACCCCAACAGCACCCCTGGATCCCCATGCCGGAGGCCAGGTTTTCGAGCTCACCTTCCTTTAACACTTCATTATTGCAGCCAGTCCATGTTTTTAGGGGAATTAGTGTTTACCTTCCGCTGTTTCCCATTGATCCCATTGTAGAGGGGTGGCTTTGAAGACGGTTCCATCCCGGCAGGTACATCCAGGTGCGGAAATGCCATTGTCCCCCTGCCCACGAGGTGATTAGGGCAGGATGGTGGGAAGGTCGTTAAGGGGGATCGCTTCCAGTGTCTGCGGTGGGGGGGTAAGGATGGGGGGGATGCTTCCTCCCACCTGGAGCTGTCAAGAGTCAGGATTTAAGCAGTTGGTTATTGTTTTAATGTGTCTGGGGTTTATTTTTACAGGGATGCAGCAGCCCTGCATCAATCCCGATATTAGAAGAGTTGTACCTGGAGGGTGGTTACCAAAACCAGGGGTTTATTGGCCTGGAGCTGGAGTTCATGCCGGCGTGGCAGTGCTGGTTGCAGGGAAGGGGGTCCCCAAGCCCCTCAGCTGTGCTGTGGTGGGGCAGCTGAGGGCAGTCTGTTCAAGGAGGTGTTTTCAGGGGTGAGGGGCTGCAGGGCTGTGGTGCTGTGTCTTGGAGTGGGGCCACACAGACCCCAGGGACGAGGCTGCAGGATACGGCCCCACTCAGGGGCTGGCGAGGCCAAACAACAAAAGAAATTGTTTGTTTCTTTAATGGCTTCAGCCCCGGAGCCCAGCTGGGAAGGGAAAGGTGAGAGGGCACCGGTGTTCGAGCAGGGAGTGAGATGGGAGAGATAAAACCTGGGGATGACCGGAGGGCTGTGAATGGGCTCTTTCTCTCTCCACCTCTATCTCCTTCTACATCTCCCAGGCTTTGTTCCAGGTCTCCAAGGGCTTCCCGGCTAATTACCCTGCTTAGAGCCAGAAGGGGCATGGGGGTTGGCAGGCAGGACCACAGCCCCTCCATGCACTGTGGTGGCCTCTGTGGCTGGCCATGCCAACGGCTGTGCCCACAGGATGTGTTTTGGGGGGCTGTGGTGCACTCGCTGTCTGGACTCAGAGGGCTTGGGGGGGTGTTGGAGGGCTGCTGTCTCCACCTGACCCTCCCAAGATGGTAGGTTTTGAGTGACAGTTTCATACCTACTTAACAAATCTCTTAATTTCCATGATCAACCCTGATGGAAGGAGAATGGTCCCGTGGTGGCCTCTTCTCTACCAGCTCGTTCTGGCCTCTTCTCCCAGGGGGATCCCAAGGGCCGCCAATGGGAAGGGACACACGTGAGGTTCTCTCTCTCAGAGCTGAACGTGGATGTCCCAGCTCAGCATTGCCCTCTCCCATCCCTTCCTGTGGAAATTACCCAGGGTCTGCCTCGCAGGACTTAGCCTGGGGACCACCATGGGCACTGCAGGGCACTCCAGCCTGCCCCATTCCCACTCTGACCCTGCCTCCTGCCCACAGGGTTCTGGCACAGCCCCGAGTGTGAGTTCCTCCGGCACTGCATCGAGCACTCGCAGGAGCCCGTGGTGGGCACCGTCCGTCTGTCTGTCTTCAAGGGCCAGGTCTACATCCTGGGCAGGGAGTCCCCACGGTCGCTGTACAACGAGGAGCTGGTGAGGTGAGTGGGGCTTTGGGGGCCCAGGGTGGGCAGGGCTGGTGGCAGCGAGAATCCCATCCCATCCTGTCGCATCCCGCCTTGTTGCATCCCATCCTGCCACATCCCATCCCATTCCCAGTGACGCCATCCTCTGGGCCCAGCATCCGGCTGAAGCACGAGCCATGTTTTTAAGTCAATATTAATTTTTTCCCCCTCTGGCTTTTCCCTTTTCTCCGTGTTGTTTTCTCTCTCGCTCGCTCCCCCCTCAGCCCTCCCTCAACCCCTTTCAATCTCTCTAAACACTTTATAAGCCATAAATACACCCGAATGAGTTTAGATCAGTCGGAGTAAATGTCAAATTATCTTCTCTCTTTCTCTTCTCCGGCTTTTTTTTCCCCCTTTCCCTCCCCCTCAAAATCAACAGCTCCTAATAATCCATCCCAACCCTTCATTATGCTTCGCACTCTCACTTGGAGAGATTAAATGAATAAAGTATTAAAAAAAAAATATTAAAAAAAAAGAGGGAAGAAAAAAAGGGAGGATGGAGGGGGGTGGGACAGAGGAAAAAGAGAGAGGGAGAGAAAAGCAGGGGCACTTATTCTCCCTGCGTCTCCAACCATTTTCCTTTTCTTTTTGATTTCTACATCGCTGGTTTGAAAGCCTTTGAGTGACGGCGTCACAGGAACCCGAGAGAAAGCTGTGAGAGGCAGAGCTGTGTGGAAATGCCTCTGCACAGTAGGTAGAAAGTAACGTAATTATAGAGCAGGTCAGAACCACTCGAATGAGCAAAAATAAAAGCACAGAGGTTTTTCTGTAGCCCGTCAGGGGAGGTAAAATCGTTGTAAACTCTTTTTTTTTTTTTTCTTCTTTATTTCCCTCCACTTCCTTCTTTCAGGTTTGCGGTTTCTGGGAAATGAGCCGTGTGTTTTGGGGATGTAGGAGACCATTGGGGTTGGGATTCAGTGGGTGGCTGCTGCTCTGGGGAGGGAGATGTGCTTGGTGTCGCACCAAGGCACTGGCTGCCACAGCCATAAACCTCACTTTGGTGCTGGAGATGTCCCTGCCTGGGACCCTGTTCCATGCTGAGGGCAGTGTCTCCTGCCCAGGATTCCATTCCCTTTCTAGGGCAATGCCCTGCCTGCCACAGGACAGGCATACCTGGGGCATGGCTCCGAGACAGGGCGAGCATCCCTGCTCGGTTCCAGAGCACGAGGAGGAAGGGTGATGATGTACATGAAGGACTGCATAAGGAATTTGGGGCTGTGTCTCTAGCAGGGCCTGGGGAACCTGGGAATGGCCACCAGGGTGGTCCTATGGCTCTGCTGCTCCTGAGCCATGTGCCCCTTCCCCAGGGCTGGCTTGGACCCTGCCCCAAGCCCCCCACACCCACCTGCAGTGGATGAGGGGCAGCAGCAGCACCAGCCTGTGGGAGCAGCCAGCTCAGGGGTCACCCACAATTCTCCCTTCCCAAAGGGCAGCCGTGTTTCCCCCTAGGAATCCCCTCCCACTGTGCCTTTCTCTCCACAGCATGAACGTGCAAGGGGACTACGAGCCCGCCGACGCCACCGGCTTCATCAACATCAACTCACTGAGGTCTGTGGGGCAGAGAGGGACCCTCCTCAATGTGTGTGTGGGGGAAGCCCCCAGCACCTTTCCCCTTCCCCATTCAGGCTCTGGGGGTGCACCAAGGCCCCCCCGAGCTCCCCTTGAGCAGTGGGGTGCCACCAGCCTCCCCCAGCACCAGCCCTGCTTAATTACAGCCTTCCCCAGCACAGCCAGCCTCACTATTTTACTTATTTCTCAGACACCCCCCCCAACTCTAGAGCTGTAAAACACGCTACATTTACATAATGGGCTCTTAATTTTTCCATTGCCTGTTAACTGCTTTGTTCTCCCCCATCCTCGATGTCCCCCTACTCCTCTAAGATAAATTAATTACATTATCTCGTGGGTGGGGGGGAAATAATTAAACTGTACAGACCTTAACAAACGCCTGCTCTTCACGCCCCCTCATTCTGCTTAAATTAATTGAAAGGAAATGTGTGTTATTACTGTTAATTTACAATTAATTTTTTTTTTTTTTTAAATCCCTGTTTCCAGGCTGAAGGAATATCATCGTCTCCAGAGCAAGGTCACCGTAAAGCAGGATGAATAGCAATCAATCGCACGCGAGCCTTCCTCTCCCCTTTCTAATTTCTCTAAGAAGTAGCACTAATTGTGGTGGCAATTTGTAATTGTAACTCGTCTCTCCGGAGCGGAGCCGCGGCGGAGGTGACGGCTTTGTTATGGGGCGGCAAGTGAAATGCAATCGGGAGGGGGGAAAAAAAGGGTTTCGTCCATCGGAGGAGAAGTGGGGAAAGAAATAAACCCCCAGCCATGCGCGGGTCCGGCACTGAGAGCCGGGCTTTATTCCTGCCTCGTTTGTTTGCTCCTCTGGCCCGGCGCTTCCCCCGGCCCGGCTTTGTGAAGTTGGTAATGGATTAAGTGCCTGCGAAGGACGTGGGGGGTTGGTGGTACCTTGTGGTGAAGGTGGGGAGAGGGGGACGTTGCCCGGCACGATGCTGGGATGGAGGGGTGAGCTGGAGGGCAGGGATGGGTTAAGGGGATTTGACCCTTTTGGCTGTGTTTGAGTGAGTTCTAAGAGCAGATCTAGGAAAGGCAAAACCGGCAAAAATATCCTTTTATGGTGTTGCAAGAGGTGAGGAGGAAACAAATGCTTGCTCCGGATCCCTCTGTTCCCGATGCTCAGGATGCAGCACTTGGCTGAGATGCAGGGATGGCTCAGTGAGGGAAACCCAAAACTGTGGTGAAAGGAAAGGGGAAAGGAAAGGACTGGATTTTCTAGCTCATGCAAACATCCAGGATGTGCTGCTGGTCCATGCTGCTGAGGGTGGGGAAGGACCCGGTTTGGGGTGTCCCCACAGTGGGTGTCCCCGGGACAGGAGCAGAGATGCCCTGTGGGACTGGGAGCAATGCACCCACCGTGCTGTGTCCTGCAGTGCCTGGCAGGACTGTGGGGCTCTGGGCAGCCACATTCCAGCAGCAGGGACGTGCTGCTTTCCAATGCATTTGGGGAGCAAAAGCAGAGCTGCCACCAAAAAGGGGCATGTTTTTTGCAGCCCCCAGGGGACAGCCAGGCCCAGTGGCCATTTGGGGACGTCCAGGCGTGCCCTGCCCTCCCTGCTGCAGAACCAGCAAGTGTGACAAGCTCTGACATCACAGCTGGGAAAATAACATGTTATTTTCCCAGCTTGGATGTGACTTTCCCTGCTATTACTGGCAGCGACCATCTTTAGAGGAGAAAGCAGCAGAGGGCTGTCAGGAGAGGGGAGAGAAATGGTTTTCTGGGCTGGTGGAGCCTGTCTGACCCCCGTGGGCTGCAGGGAAGGGGGGAGGCTGTGCAGGGGTGCCCCATTCCCTACTTTCAGCAGCAAGTCCATGCTGAAGGTGCAGGTGCACGTGGGGGTCCTGGGGGTTGTGCTGACCAGCCCCCCCAGTGGGGTGCTCAGTGTTGAACCAGCTTTATTCCTCCCACACCAGCCCTCTCCCAAATGGGGAAAAGGGCTTGGAACCTCATCAGAAACCATCTCCTGGTGGCATCATCCACAAAAGGATGGGAACAGAGCAGCTTCTGTCCTGCATGCCAGGGACAGATGCTGTGCTGGCCTGTGGGACAACGTGTAGCCCTGTGAGCTGTGAGCATTCCCTCCTGTGCCCATTCTTGTCCATGGCAGAGTTCTCCACTGAAAAAGTGGAGTTTGAAAGGATTCAGTGCAATGAAGAGCTGATATATTTTTGGGAGGGAAAAAACCCCCAAACAAAACAGCAACAACAGAAAAAAGTGCTTCAGCAGAAGTTTCTTGTGCCCCAAACCTTGAGAAATGCTGGATGTTCTCTGGGAGGGCTCAGCTGGGCCACCTCTCCCCTGGATGCTTAAATTATCAGCTGGAAAAAGCCATTTAACTTGAATATCCTCCAGTATTCCAGTGACACAGTCCTTTGGAGCACAGATCCGAGGGTGTTCTTGCTGCACCTGCTGGGGCATCCAGTGAAGTGTTTGGCTGAGGGTAGAGGATGTTGTGTGCCACGGCAGCTCCAGCTCCTCAGGAAGCACAGGGCTGGCTCTCTGAGGCAGTGGTGGATGTGACTGTGGTCAGCCTTGGAGGAGCAGCATGTGTTGGCTTCCAGCTGCTGCTTCCAACTGGGCTGCAAGCGGATCATGTGGGTAAGGCAGAGCTCAGGGTATTCAAAAAGCCAAGTCCAACCCAGCGTGAGTCTTGCAGAAGGAAAAATCCTCCCCAAAAATCATGGAGTCACAGGACAGATGAGACCCACCACGTGCCTGCCCTTTCCCTTGGTGCAGCACCAGGGACTGCAGTGATAGGGCACTGTGAGCCACACACAACATGTTTAATTAGTTTACTACTTTAATTGCTACCAACCTTTCCAGTTCCCATGATTTGGTGGTTTCTCACTGTCCCCTTTGCAATTTCCCACAGTCCTTCCACCTACCCCTTGTGTGTTTTAGGAAGGTATTCCAGGGGCTGGAGCTGCCTGGAGGGAAAAGCAGTGGGCAATTGGCACAGCGTGAGCAGCTCCTGAACCACCTGGAACGCCCCAGCAGAGGCATTTTGGGCTTTCACAGTGACAGGCTTGTTTCTGCAATGCCCACCTGGCTGTGTAAGGGCCGTGAACATGGGCTGGAGACTCTCTATTCCTGGGGCAGCGCTGCCCTGGGAAGAGCCCAGAGGGACTGTGGGAAGAGACTTGGGTCGCTGCTGCACTTTGAAGTTCTTCTGCATGTTCCCCTACACATCATCCAAGCTCCAGGCAGCCCCTTGGTGCCCTGGGTCTGGGGGTCCCTGAGGATGCCCTTGGGAGGCTGCACCCCCTCTTTGCACAGCAGGCCATGCCTTGGGGCCGCTCTGCCACTCTCCCAGGCTCTGGGGAAGGGCTTGTCCGGGGTCACCGCAATCGATATCTCATCTGCAGGCTCTCCTAGCGGAAGTGATGGTATATTGGAACATGGTAATGGGTCTTGTCTAGTGGAAAAGGCTAATCTTCCCCAGCTGTACAGGATCTCCGCAGGTGTCCTCCGGCTCTCCCCGCTGCCACCAGCCCTGCAGCCAGCCCAGGAGCACACACTCTTCTTTAAAGCTGCAGCAGTCCAATTTACTGCTGTCCCAGTGAGGGAGAGTTGCCTCCAGCCTGGCCCTGCGGGGTATAGAGCCACGTCCAGGGCTTCCCAGTGAAGGACTGGCACCCCAGGTGGCACCACACAGCTCATGTCTCCTGGCTCAGAGAAGGTGACTCCACAGGTGGCATTTCCCCAGAGAGAGGAGGAGGAGGATGTGGGGATGATGCCAGGAGGGATGTGGACCCCCAAAGTGCCACCTGCAAGTGTGGGTGGGAAGCAGGCACATGCCCCAGGGAAAAGCAGGGGTGACAGCTCCTTGCTGTTAATTTGGCTCCTCTGGCAATGCTTTTGCTACCTGGTGGGGCTCCCCACCTGGAACTTGTCCTGTTTTGCCCATCCCTATGGATTGCTAGCAGAGCCAGGTCTCCCATTCCCCTGCCCAGCTGTCTGTCACACCCAGATGGGCTCTGGGCCCAGGTGGTCCTGTTTTTTTAAGCTGCCCAGCCAGCTCTGGCTGCTGCATCCCTATGGCAAAATCAATGTTCCCGTTTATCTGGAGGTGGAGGTAGATGTAATTGCCTGTTTTAAGGTTTAATATGCACATGGATTTTAGTGTGGATTGCCAAGAACAACTCAGAACAGTGCACAGGTTTGAGCAACCCAGGGGCTCAGACGTGGTCAGGGTGTGTGCAGCCCCCAGATGTGGGCTGTAAAATGAGGAGCCCAGGGACCTGGAGGGGGCCCATCAGAGGCTGAGTCACCATCAGAGACTCAGATGCACAAGAGTCAAGCCAAAGATTGTGCTAACTTTGTTTGGGGCAGGGATTTTTCCTGCAAAAGATAATAAGAATAGATGGGTCTCCAAAGAAAATTCCCAGAGTGACAAAGCAGCTGTGGAGCTGCTGGGTTTTTGCTTAAACTTTATTTTGTTGGGCAAAGAAATGGATGACTGGGTCCATGCAAGGAGAAGGAATGATGTTTTGCAGGAAGGAAGCAGGGAGGTCTTGTGTCCTGTGGTCCCCCTCACATCCCTTCCTGGGGTCCCATCTCCCACCTGTGTGGTGTGTGGGAGGAGACCCCAGCCCACCTCTCCCAAAGGCGGGGCAGAAACTCCTCTTTTGCTACCCAGTGTCATGTCATTTCATGCAGGTGGTTGTCCCTGGGCCAGGGCACCAAGGATGTTGTCCCCTCAGCAGGGACACTGGTAGCAATGGTGCACCCACAGGAAAACCTCGGGATTCCCCATAATGAGCATTTGGTTCCCATTTTCCTCTGGAGATGTGGCTCCGAGCAGTTCCTGGGAGCGGGGAAGGTGCCCTGGGCCCTGCACATGGGTCAGAGGGCTGCGGCACAGCACGGTTATTAAATGTTCCCAATCTTTCCAAAGGGAAAGCCATCCCCCCGGTGAGGTTGGGAGTCGCCGGTTGTGAGCTTCCCAGGCAAGGGGGGAGATGGTCGCCTTTGTAAACCCCTTAACAAGGTGGCTTTGTCTCCTCGTTTAACAAGAAGCTCCCTTGCTTCTTCCCCGGGAGTTTCCCAAAGCCGGGTCCCTGAAAGCCAGCTTTATGCTCCGGCCGGGGACGCGCTGCCGTGGGGCCGGCGGGGATCAGAGGGACACAGGGGCCCTTCTGCACACCCCTGACAAAGGCTGCCCCGGGGGGACAGAGCGTCAAAGCTCAGACGGCTCAGGGGGGGACAAGGGACCCACAGAGGAGGCTGCGGTGTGAGCCCACAGTCCATCTGGTCACTCGATCACGGCGGGCAGCGACCCAGCGATGCTCAGGGAGGGCCAGGGGGGTCCTTCTGGTCTGTCTCCCCTGGAGAGGGGGCGGGGGAAGTGGCTGGGAAGGGACAGGTAGGTTTTGTTGGCCGCAGGTAACCGGATCCACAGCCGTTGGTGCTTTCCTGCCCTCTCCTCTGGCTTCGGTGGGGGGTGAGATGGGAGGTGGGAGCGAGGAGTTGAGGGCTGGAAACTGAGACCTCCATTCAGAGGGGGTGCCTTCCCTCAGCTGGGTGGAAACGAGTTTGGAGAAAGCCTGGGAGTGTCTCTGCTCTGGCACCCAACAGCTCTCTGGGCTGAACCAAGGCATGTGCAGCAATAGGAAGGGACAACTTGGGAGTGATCCTCGGCTATGAGGGGTATCCTGGTCATGGCAGAGGCATCACCCATCCCCATGTCAGTGTCCAAGCTCCCCTCTGCCAACTCCTTGTCCTTCCCCAGTGGCTCTGCTGGCCTCTGCTCAGTCTGGGAGCTCTTGCCCTTCCCTTGTCCCACCAGTAAGAACCCTGTCTCGCCTCCCCCCTCCAGCCATCTGCCTCCGAGCCCCCCGCCCAGATTTACTGTCACGCGTTAAAGCCGTGGCTCAGCGCCGGGTCAGCGTGTCACGGCGGCCCCTCATCGATTTGTTTTACCTCCCCTTGGCTAAAGCACTTTGGCCCTGGCCCCCTCAGTGGTGTAAGGGGCTTCCCAAGGCCCTCGGTGCTCCCCTTGCCCGTCCTGATCCTGCAGAGCCAGACCCTGTGGGCGCAGGGCAGTGGGCAGCCAGCTGAGCCGCTGATCCCCTGACCCTCCCCGGGGCACCTAATGTGCCTCCCTGGTTTATCTGGATCAATATTTCTGCAGAAGCAATGAAGATCCCTCCAGGGAATTAAAGGATGGGCGGGTCCTGCCTGTTTGCACAGCCCCGTGGCTGGTTTAGTACTTGGCTGGATTTGGGAGGGGAGGGAGACCCCAAATCAGTGGTGCCAGCTCGGAATGGGGGTGTCTGGGTTCTCCTCCTTGCAGCGTGTGAGTCTCAGGCTCTGCACTGGGGTGCAATGACCAGGATATCTTTGGGTCCAACACCTGAGGAGCTGAGATGGCTTCAGCCTTCAAGCAACAGGCATGGGGCTGCTTTGGTGGGGTTTGCTTCTGACTCCCAGCATTTGGGCCTGGGTGAGGGATTCTGAACTCTTTTATTTGGTGTGTGGGGTGTGTTTTCATAGGAGCCTGGAAAAAACAACAAAGAATGAACACGGACTTAATAAGCCCAAGCAGTGAGAGACGTCTCTAGTACAACAGTCTCCAGCCCTTCTTGACACATGCTGAGGGATGCCCAAGGCACGAGGCTTTCATGACTTGGCTAAGGGAATCAAGGAAAGGAACACGGGGACAAACCTCCAATGCCACCACAGAGGCTGCATCCCCCTGCTGAAGGCACCATGCCTCCAAAAAAACCCCTCCTGTCCCACAGCATCACCCCCAGCCCCTCCAACACCGTGCCCGCAGGTCCCTGCGCCGGTGGCCGGGGCAGATGCCCGTCAGCATGGGCAGCCCGAGGAGAAAGCTGAGGCTCTTGGCAACTCTGCCTTTGCTTTCAGCCTCGCCCTCTCGCTATTTATCGGTGACTTTTGTCCTTGGCCAGCTTAGCGGCTGAAAGGGGCTGTATTATATCACATGTAGGCAGCTCCTGGGGGGAGAGGGCCGCGCTTTCTGCGGGAACAAAGCGCGGGTTGGCTAATTCCCCTCTCCTCCCGCGGCACCCGGGTCCCATCTGGTTGACACAGTTTGCTCCAGTGTCTCCAGCTATTAAGCCCCCACTTGCCTGCTTGAATCGCTGCCGCTCCCCCCGCCCCTGTACCCTCGGCCCCTTTTTCTTGCTTTATTTTTCATTTTCCCTAAAGCCAGGCAGAACTTGCTCTGTGGAGTGATGTCAGATGTGTGCAAAGCAGACCAATAAAACCTAATGCATCCCCCTCTTTGTCTGCCGGCCTCTCCAGCGCCTCACATTTTCCACTCAGAAAGCCACTTAAAACACATCAGCAACAATCCCTCACAAAACAGCCACTTGTTGGCTAATTGTGCCGAGGACCCGCGCGCGCCGCATTGCGCTTTCCTGCCGAGGAGGGTCTAACGCTGCCACGGCTCCCCAGCGACCAGAGGGTGATGGGAACCCTCACCATCCACCAGGATCGGCCCCAGGGGGGTCTCAGCTGCTCTCCAGGGTGTGGTGGGGCAGGGATGTGGGATGAGGATGTTTCTATTCACCACGGCCTTGGGTAGGTCTGGATTGGATGGAGAGGATGCTCGCAGAGCCAGGAGTGGGGATCTGCTCAGGCCCCACTTTGCACCAGGATGGATGGGCAGATGGACCCAGTAGAGCTGCTTGGAGCTCTCTGTCCTACCTGCTAATTCCTTCTGAGGAAGGAAAGCAGGCAGGCAACTGCCTTGGGATGGGAGCTCAGGCTGGGAATGAGATGTGTGCTGGGACCCCACCAGGCTCGGTGGCTGTGATCCTGGAGTGATGGCTCTGTGCCTGAAGGCTGGGAAGGGCTTAATGCCCTGTGCTGATGGGAGAGAGTTCCCTTGCAGCTTAGAAGGATGCCAGTGGGTTTCACCAGGGTGAATGGAGACTCAGGTGCCCGTGGAGGGCAGATAGCGTGCAAGTGAGAGATGCTTCATGCTGTGAAGGGGGCAGAGGGGTTTGGACCTTTACCTAATGGAGAAGCATCCAAAAAGCCCTCACCAGGAGGGCTTTGGGCCCTTTGGGACGTGGGAGAAGAGATCAGAAGGTGGGTAATCTCCCCCTCTGCATCCCAGGGACAAGAGCATCCCTCTGCTCACCCTTCTGCTCAGAGGGTCCCCCAGCACACCCAGCCTTCCCCCCCGGGACACAGACTGGTGCATGGAGTATCTGTGTTTATTTTTCTGCAGAAAAACTCCATCAGCTTTTCCTGCTGCCACCTCCGGCTTGCTGGGGAACAGGACCGGAGCTCTGGGTAGTCTCTGCAGCCTGGTCTGGGGGCGGGGGGAGCTGTCACACCTTTTAGCTTAAAACTGCCTAATCACACCCTTGTTTGGGGCTAATTTGAGGCAGGCAAGGAGGTTCAGTGCCAGAACTGGCAGCCAGTGGTAGCAGGAGGCTCTCGGTGGGCGCTGTGCTGGGCAGGCAGCCCAGAGCCCTCCTGGCAGGCACCATGCTGCCAAGCACACCTGCCTGTGCTCACCTGCCCACACTCACCTGCCCAGTTCACTGTCACAGGGGCAGAGCAGGGGCTCAGAGACCCACAGGAGCCGTGCTGCTGCCTGCTCAGGCTCAGTGACCAGGCTGGACCCCTGCCACGCTGCCCCAGACAGCAGCAGCCAAGTGATTTGGAGGAAGCTGCAGGCAGCTGCCTGCCATTCCCACTGCCTTGTGTAGCTGCCAGACCTGGACACTGCTGTGGGATGATGGGGGCAGGTCAGACCCCGCACCAGCCACACACCTGGGCAGCGAGCGGGTGCTGGGGGAAGAAGGGGTTAAGCTGAGCCAGTGCAGGCAGAAATCAGAGGATTACAGGTTTGTTGCTGGACTGTCCCATCTGTCACCAGCACAAAGACAAGCCCTGTCTCAGGGTGGGCTGTCAGCGAAGAGCCCACCACTACATTAGGACTCCATTAGGGGAGACTGGCGGTGGGAAATGGCAGCTGTCAGGGCACTATCATTTCTCCTGTAATTCCTCCCGTTCCTTTCTCAACTGCACTTAAATAGCAGGTCTACCCACTGGGCCAATTTTGCGTTTTCTTCCTCCTGCTGCTCCTCTTCTTTCTTTAAAGCTGCAGCTCGCTGGGCCCCTTCCCTGAAGCCTGCCAGTGCCAGTGCTGCCTGTGCCTGCCTGTGGCATCTCCACAGGGAGAAGGGCTCTGGAGTGTTGGCAACACCTTGGCTATGGAGTCACAGTGATGCCAACCTGGTCTGCAATGGCACCACTGGGCTCTGTCATGGGACTTGCTTGCTCCTGACCTTGGCACAGGGAAGGGGGAGGTGGATCACAACCTCCAAGGACAGGCAGTGTCCTTCTCATGTCCCATCGACTGGGACTATCTCTGAGCTGCTGAATGTTTCCTGGTCTGCCCTAAAGCCAGGCTGCCTGTGCAGGGCTGTCCTTGCTCTGTGAAGTGGGGTGGGCAGGACAGCAGTTGGTTAATGGAGCTGGGGACTGTGGGCTGTGCTGGAGCAGGGTTTCTTCCTCCAGCCACCAAATCTGCCCAATCTTGTAGCATTTGGCAGAGACTCCCGGGTAGCACTGCCTGGTACAGTCATGGCCACCTTGGGGTGGGATGCTCCCCTGGCTCCACGCAGTCTCAGATCTGACCTAGAGGTAAAACTATGGACAATCAGGTTTCCTGATGGGACAAGATCACCTGGAAACTCTCAGGACCTGCAGAGAGGATCAGCTCGAGGAACAGCCTCAAGGAAGTAGGTCAGCATGGTGGGGGTATCCATGCTCACAGCTTTCCCAGGAACCCCTGGGCCTTCCCCCACCCTTCCCTGCCCTCACCGAGTCTCCCACCGGACTCAGCGCTGCCGCCGCACCAGCACTCCCTGTGGAGCCTCCTTTTCCAGCAGGAGATCAAAACAAACACTTGTGTGGGGAAGTGCATTGCAGTGGTGCTCGAAATAAATAACTAATTTCTGCCTACATGATCTCAAGGAGCAGGAGAGGCGTGAATAGCAGGGCCCGGTGTCGGGCTGACTGGACTCCCCGGTGCGGTAATTCAGAGGATGACAAACATAAGCCAAAGAAAAATGTTGAAAAATGGGCACTTCCCGCAGCCCTGAGCAAAGGAGCTATTGCAGGGTTTGGAAATAACGAAGGCAAAAAGAGGGAGAGAGGGGAATTTTCTCATTGAGACCAACTGAAGTGCCAAACAAGCTGCTATTATGGTGGCTTTGAGAGGCACAGGGAGGGGGTGATGGGGAGGAGAGCAGGGGGAAGGAGAGGAGGAAGGTGGGGGAGAAGAGAAGGAGAGAGGGCTGGAGGAAGGGAGAAGAGTGGGGGATGTGGGGACGAAAGGGATGTGAGCAGCCAAAGGTGTGAGGTGACGTGAGGGAGACGGAGAGAGGACCAAGTTGTGTGATGGTGGCAAAGCCATCACATGCCAGTGCCCCATCCCTTGCCCCAGGTCCCCTACATCTCCCTATCCATACCTCATCTCACTCCCAGCCACCTTCTACCCCCTGCAACCACCACCACCAAGAGGGAGAAAAAAAAAAGAAAAAAGAAAAAAAAAAGATGGAAAGAAGGAAAACAAAATATCTACAGTTGTCGAGACAAGGCGAGAAAAATAGAGGCAAACATCCATAATTTTCTCTGTGGGGCTTTGCAGTAATTGAGCCATTTGGATAAAAATAAAGGCAGCAGGCCCTTTAGGTAAGAGGAGCTTTTGCAATCCAAGAAGCCTGAATTATGCGTCTTGTATCACTTGAAAACCCCCCCCCCGTATCACCCCCCTCCGCCTCCCCCGTGCGACACCAAACCACTTTCCCTTTTCTTCTTCTTCCCCTTGTTTTTTTTTTCTCCCTCCTTTTTTAAGTACCCTGTCAAACGGCGTCCGAGGAGTGGAGAATTTCAGCTGTCACAACTAATTTCAGCTCGTGTGTGTGTGTGAAGGTGTGTGTGTGTCTCGGGCCGGGGGGGGAGGCGGGTGATGGAGGCGTAGAATCACTCCTTGCTTGCGTTCTTTTTTCCCCCCCTGTTTTTTTATTCCTCAAAAGGAAGATTTACATCAGAAATTTGTTTCTAGAAGTGTTTAAGGCCTGTAATTTCCTTCTTTTCGACTGCTGCCTGATGTCTTCTCCTCCCAGCCATCCCTGCCCGTCCAGCACCGGGGCTGGTTGTCACCCTCCCAGCAGCCTCTGTCCTGGTCCTGCCTGGCATTGAGTCTCCCCCATCTCTTTCTAGGGCGTGAGGATGCCAAAATTCAGCTCTGGATCTGGCAGGGAATGTTCCAGCTCCTCCCTGCTGGGAGAAGCACTGTGGGCTTTAGGATTCAGGCTTGGTCACCTCTGCAGCCACTTTGAGGTTGGCATTAGCCAGAGAGTCATGGGGTGAATCCTGCTGAGAACAGGGCACCCCTGAGAGCTGAGTGGGGCTGTCAGGGTGATTCCTCCACCCAGGACCTGTTTGGGTGAAAGGGGCAGCTGGTGCTGAATGTGTTGGGTCTTCCCAGCCTGGGTTAGGAAGGAAAAAAGTCCCTGAATCTGGCAAAGTCTTTGTGCTTTCTTTTTGCAAGAGAGAAATAAGCGAAGCCTGAGGCATGGCTGGAGAAGTTGCCTCTGCTATGGCTGGAAGATAATGGAATGGCTGAGGTGATACAGGTCCTTTTAGGTTGGACTGGATGGAGCTCTGAACAACCTAGTCTAGTGAAAGGTGTCCCTGCCCGAGGCAGAGAGGTTGAATCAAGGTTGGAATAAGATCTTTGAGGTCCCTCCCAACCCAAACCAGTCTGTGATTCTGTGATTCTATGGTTAAAATCCTTCCCCCCATGGTCTGTGTCCCTTTCTCCTAAAATAAATGGGCTTTTTGCTTAAGAAAATGATCCCAACGTCAGAAAGGAGGAAAGGCTGGAGACCAGCATTGCAACGGAGGTGACTGGCAGCAGACTGTGCATCCCAGTGAAGAAGCACATTCCCTGCTCTTGGAAAGCCACCAGATAATTCCATCAGCCTCAGCAATTCCTGCCTACTTGTGTAGGCACAAATGAGATGCACGAAACTGGAAAGAACAAGAACCAGCTGAGGAGGAAGCAGCGTTATGTGGGACATCACTTGGGTTTTGAATTTCATATTCAGGGCTTTGGGAAATGGGGTCTGGGATCAGGGAACCTTGGACTATTCCAGGTTCAGTGTGTAAACCAGACCAGGAGCTGGCTGCAGACTGGAATCGGGGAGGTATCGTTCAAAAAGGACACCCCCAAAAAGCAGCAGGAAGGGCTGCACAGGGTCCTGCTCAAGGAACAAGCTTTGCATGTTTTTTGCATTAATCCTGGACTAACTGGTCTTTGCATCATCCTGGAGTCTCCTGCTGCTCTGCTGCAGTGGGAGGGATATGACTGGGTGCTAAACCAGACCTGGGGGCTCCATGGGGACGCATGGGCACCTCTGGGAGCTCCAGTGATTGGCAGAGCTCCCCGGAGCACACGGACACTCCATGTCCAGGAGCTTTGTGAAAAGGGTCACCAATACCATGGCAGTGCCCAACCACAGCCCTGTGGGTCAGGAGCAGAGTCCTCAAACACATGGGCCAAGCCAGGCAGGGAACAGACGTTGTGGGTGATGTGTTTCCATGGAGAGGTTAAAGGGATGCTCTGTTGGGCATCTCTGCAACACCACAGCCAGGATGGAAGGGGTGGCACAGCCTGGCATGGGATGGCACAGGCACGGGATGGCACAGGCAGGACAGGGTCATAAGAGCAGGTGGAGGAATGGGATAGAACAGGCAGGAGTGGGTTGGAACACGCAGGGATGGGATGTTACAGGTAGGGATGGGATGGAAGGGGCAGAGATGGGATGGAAGGGCAGGTAGATGGAACGAGCAGGAATGGGATGGCAGTAATAGGGATGGGATGGAACAGGCAGCGATGAGATGGAACGGTCAGGAATGGGATATTACAAGTATGGACGGGATGGAACAGGCAGGAATGGGTTGGAGCAGGCAAGGGCGGGATGTTACAGGCAGGGATGGGATGGAATGGGCAGGGGTGGGATGGCACAGAGAGAGATGGGATGGAAGGGGCAGGGATGGGATGACAGGAGCAGGGACAAGAGCACGGGTGTCCCCGGCCGTCCCGCCGGGGGCTCCCCTGCTCTCCCCTGAGGGGGGGTCCTCTGGGGGGTCCCGCAGGGGGCGTGCCCTGCGCTGGCCCCGCCCCTCTTCCCCCACCCAATCCCCTCCCCGACTGGTTCCAGCGGCCCCGCCCTTCCCCGCGCGCCCCCTCGGCGCCCCGCCCCCTTAGGGCACTTCCGGCGGAAGCGGGGGGCTCCTTCCCTTTCCGGGCGCGGGCCCGGGCGGAGCGGGCGCGGGCCATGGCGGACCTGGCGCAGGGGCAGGGACAGAGCGCGGCCCCCGTGGGCATCAAGCCCGAGGGCTTCGTGGACGCCCTGCACCGCGTCCGGCAGGTGAGGCGCCGGCCGGCGGGCCGGGGGCGCGCGGGAGGGGGAGGTGGCGGCGGCGGGGGCGCCGCTAGGCCGCGGGGCTGAGGAAGGGCCGCGCTGCCCCCTCTGTGCCCCCGGGGATGTGCGGGAGGGGGGCGGCCCGCGGCCGTCTGGCTCTGGGCAGTGGGGGGGGTGGGCTGCTGTTAATGTGGGTTTTAAGCGGGGCCTTGTGCGGGAGGCTGAGCGGTGGATCGGTCGGAGAAGGGAACGGAGTGGGGCAAGGGTCCGGAGCAGCAGGAGCGGCTGAGGGAGCTGGGGGGGCTCAGTCTGGAGAAAAGGAGGCTCGGGAAGACCTTCTGGCTCTCTGCAACTCCCTGACAGGAGGGGGAAGCGGGGAGGGGGTCGAGTTCTTCTCCCAGGGAACAAGGGACAGGAGGAGACGACATGGCCTCAGGCTGTGCCAGAGGGGGTTAGGTTGGATATTAGGAGGAATTTCTTCCCAGAAAGGGTGATAAGATATCGGAACAAGCTGCCCACGGAGGTGGTGGAGTCCCCATCACTGGAGGTGTTTAGGGAAAGACTGGACTTGGCACTTAGTGCTCTGCTTTAGTTGACAAGGTGGTGATCGGTCGCAGGTTGGAATTGATGATCTCAGAGGTCTTTTCCAAACTGATTGGTTCTGTGATTCTGTGAATACAAACCTTAGCAGTGCAGGAGCTTCACATTCCCTCCAGGGAGGGAGGGAGGTGCTCCCCAGAGGAACCTCTGAGCTTACATGGTGCTAAAATGGAAAGTTTCAGTAGAAGTGCCCAGAGCTTCAGCAACCAGCACCCTTGTCTTCAGCACAGGATATTCCAGGTGTTTGTGTGCTCCTTGATTTGTGGGAAGTGCCTCCAGGACAAGGAGCTGCTGCTCACAGGGCAGATGTTGTGGTTGTTCATCACATCTCCTGTTCCATGTCTGTCCCAGGTGTTTGTCCCACCGCTGAACAGGTTGTGCTTTACTTGTGTTTAGTGACTGCACCATAACGAGATGTAACACCAGGACCACAGCACAGCTGGTGCTCAAAGACCCTGACTTTATTCTCTTCAGGTGGGAGAAATCTCATTCTGTTGCCCAGACTGTGATTTTACTGAGAAACCTCTGAAGAAGCTAAGCTGTGCCCTGAGACCTCTCAGATGCTCTCTCTGATGGGACTGAAGTGCTTTGCCCTGGCTCTCAGCTCCCCTGTGAATCAGTGTGGCAGCCACTCTGTGTTGTAGATCAACACCCTGCACCTTTCCAGGGACACCACGAGCTGCTCTGCTCTTGGGTCTCTGTTTTCTTCCTCAGCACAGGCAGGTGAGGTCTGAGCTGCCTCCCTGATGAGGTCATGTGTCACTTCTTTCACTGGCAGAGCCCCCTGGCCTTGATGTCTGAACACCCAGGATTACCTGCCTGATGCAGTTAAATTGAGGGGTATTGCACTCTGCTTGTCTCGACCTGATTGTCTGTTACTGCAGGCCTCTCGTTGCAAAAACATCTTTTTGAATATCTGGTGATATTACCACCTGCTAGCAGCTGAATAACTCTTTTATGTAAAAGAAAATAATTATTTGCTGGTACATTGCAGCTTGTTGGAGTTATTTTGTGAGCATGTTTCAGGTCCAGAGGAGGGACATGAAGTTGATAAGGGGGTTGGAGCACTTCCCCTACAAAGACAGGCTGAGGGAGCTGGGGCTGTTCAGCTTGGAGAAGAGAAGGTTGTGTGGAGACCTCACAGAACCTTCCAGTGTCTGAAGGGCCTACAGGGAAGGTAGAGAAGGGTTCTTCATCAGGAACTGGAGTGATAGGACAAGGGGGAATGGGTATAAATTGAAAGAGGGGAAATCTAGGTTAGATATTGGGAAGGAATTCTTCCCTGTGAGGCCCTGCCACAGGTTGCCCAGAGAAGCTGTGGCTGCCCCATCCCTGGAAGTGTCCAAGGCCAGGTTGGAGCAACATGGGCTGGTGGAAGGGCAAATTGATCCAAATTTGTGTTGCCTGGGTGCTGTGGTTGTGTTTGTGGGGTGAATCTGTGAGCCCCCAACAACCCACATGTGAAGGAAATGGAGCAATAAATACTTGTGTGCCCCAGCTGTGGTCACTTACTTGATTTTGTTGTTCTTAAGTTCATTATACTTGCTGTGATTACACTGCTCGTGCTGGGTTTCCATGAGTCAGTCTGAGCTGAAAGATTTCAGCAGTGACCTTCCTGCTGCTTTTTTGCTCTGGAAACGAGTGTGTTGGGAAATGTGGGCTCTGCACGTGTTTGGGGGAGCACAGCCTCCTAAATTTTTGTGCAGTGAGTTGTTTGCTGACTGTTGAACGTGATTTTTTCCGTTGCTGTTTGTGGGATGAAAAGAGCTGCTGGAATGCTAAAATATTTCCCTCTGTCTGCGAAAGTACTTGATTTAGTCTAGTTTTGTAGAGGGTTTGTAAGGGAGCAGGTGGTCTTGTCCTGCACAGAACTAAATTGTCGCTGGTGACTTGTTGCCAAAAGTCAGTGAGGGTGGCCTTAATTGCTCAGGGGAGGGATATTTGCCTCACCACCCAAGCAATCTGTGATGGAACTTCCTGGCTGAGAATCAGGTGGGATGTAGAGGCAGTTACATTTACACCTAATACTTCTGTGGAGGTGCTGGCAGAGCTTCCACCAGGGGTGTTTAATGCTGTATTTGCCTGAGCTGTACTGATCTGGTGTGTAGATCTCAGCTTTTGGGCTGGTTTTGGCCTTTGCAGAGTATTCCTTTTGCTTTAGGGGAATGAGGGAGCAGAGCAAAAAAAACTTCAGTCATAGTTCTTGTCTCCGGGGTTGGTACATCATCCCTGGCTTGATGTTTGAGTCGTTCAGGGTTTAATGTCACACACAAATTTACTGAATTCAGTTTTTGTGAGAGCCATAGCACTGTAATCAGGCTGTGGAATACAGTGCTTGGTTATGAATAACTAAACAATTCAGAACAAGGAAGACTTTCCTGATCCAAGGAAAGCAACTGCATTCCTCAGAGCTGCTGGGATGTGAGCTGACATAAGAATAAGAAACCTGGAATACCTTTGAAAGAAGTTATTTGTACGTTGCTTTCAGTGTTTGTGCTGGACTTGCCTGGATTTTTGTGGATGCTGAAATACTTGAGATTTATGAATAATTACTTCTTTAAGGCAGTACTGGGGCTTTGAGATGGTCTGTCCTGCATCTTCTGCACCACACCTCAAGTGAGTGGATCATAGGTGGGGACTGATCTGCTTGGCTGCTCCCAGGCAGGGTGGCTTTTCTTCTGTGGCATTTTGGGGTGGGGGAGAGAGAGAGAGAGGATTTTGCTCCCCTTTTGAATACTAGGATCAGAGCATAAGCAGAGCTGTTAGTACTTTGGACTAAAATTAATTTCTCTTGGACTGGCCTTTTGTTCTTATTGACCAAAGAGCATCTGGCTTGGTGCTCACCCTCTCCTCTTCTCCTTGGCAGCCCGTTTCCAGTGCAACACTTGTGTTTGCAGCTCTTCCTTCATGTGCTGGTTTTGTAACCTGCCAGATGAACTGTCTGAATCCCAATTTCTGGGAATGCTGGGAAGAGGAAAGGCTGAGGCTTGGTGAGCCTGTAGTGGGCCATCTTGGGTACCTCAAAAGTGGGTGAACACTCTGAGACTTACTGAGAGTTAATGAGCTGCGTCTTTGAAATCCTTTTCTATATCAGGCTCAAACTTCTAATTTCTGTGGTGGAGGAGGGATCTTAGATGACCTATTCTTTACCCCCTCGCAGAGTCATCTTTCAGATCATCTTCAGACAGCTTTAGGGCTTTGCAATTGCTTTAGTATTTGATAAAACCACCTGTGATATGAAACTTGAGTGGTTGTGGAAGGTTTTGTTGCTTCCTCCAGAGCTCTGGAGACACCAACTCCAGCGTTGTGCTCAGCAAACGGGAGGAGCAGCACAAGCACTAGAACAGTCTGAAGGGTCAGATGACAGGGCCTTGTTGTTTTTTTTTTATTCTGCTAATACCTAGAATTGGTGATTTTATCAGTTGCTGTTCTTTGCAGGGCAGCACCAAGAGGTTTTTCCTAGAAGCTGGGCCCGTTCTCTTAAAACTGAATTCTGCAGATGTTTGTGTTTGAGCCCTGCTGTGCTTAGCAAAGAAGCTTCATATTTAGGTGGTTTTTTTATTACATCATTTTTAATGTCTGTTAAAGGTATAGAAGGATAGAAGTGCAAGGTATAGGAAAAAAATGTGTCCCTCACACAACTTTGTGGAATCATTGTGTTTTTCTTGGCTTTACCACTGCAGTTTGTAGCTCAGGTTTGTGCTGTGCCCTTTAAAGTCTTTCTTGGAGAGCTTGATTTTGGGGAATTTAGGTGCAGGAACAGTGATGCTTTTTTTCCAGTGTATTTCAGAGCTTGGTAAAATGGATGTGTTGTGTTAAGGGCAGAAAAAACCCCAAGGCAGACATACAGCAGGACAAAAGCAGTGGCTAACAGCAGAACATTACTCAAGGTCATTTAGGCAGATAAGGGCCGGGTCTGCTTACATTTACCATATTCTGATTTTTGTGCCTGCCCCCTGCTGAACCTGTCATAAAGACTGAGCTTCCCATTTTAAGTTGAACATGAGAAGTTAAAATATATTTTAACTGCCACATGTACTTTGAAAGCTCAAGCTCTTAATTTTGCAGGGTGGATTTTTTCCAGCTGTAGTTGAGGTGACATGTTGTCTGTCTTTAATCCAGTGGCAGCTGGAAAGCTTTAGAGATAAGGGTGCAAGTTTAAATAAAGGAGAGGGGGGGAAAAAAAAAGGAAAATATCCCAAAAGCTGATAATGTAAAAATTGCTTTAATGCTCTTGCTTTACCCTTTACTTGGAGGGTTCTCTGCCAGGGTGGTCATGATGTGCAAAACATGAGTGGGGGTTTGCAAAGCTTCCCTGCACTGGGAGCAGCCAGCCTTGGTACCAGGGAGCTGCTCCTGCACACCCTCCTACTTCAGGGTGGCTTCCTTTCCTAGGCCAGCTTCCAGTATCCAAGACAATTTTTTTATTTCCCTGGAGTGTGTGGTGGGTGATTTCACCTCCAGACTATCACCCATGACTTACAGGTAAACAATTACTAACAGAGAGAGAGTTTGTGAAGGGGATGTTAAAATCAGATATCCCAAAACATGTCAGAGTATGTTATACCTGACACTGTTCCTTTTGGTCTACGTTGTAAGTTAATAGGTGAAAGGTGTGAATATTGTTGTAAAATATATTTTAAAATTTCTGTTTCAGTGTTGAAGTAGTCAGAATACATCTGTGGTCATTAAATCCTCCACATCCCAAATGTAAGGGGAAAGCATGTGGGCAAAGGGCTGGATCCATGGATGCAGTACAGCACTTAAAAAAGCAAGGCATCACCTGGCAGTCCCTCATGGAGTGCCCAAGGTGTGGTAATGCTTTCAGAACCAACTTTCTGGGGGCTGATTGTAAATGTTGATGTTCAAAACACTTGTCTTTAAAGTTTCACTACAGGATCATTGTGCTGGTACCAGAGGAAGATTTTACTCTTTCTGGCATTTCTGACACGATGAAGTTGTTGACTTTCTGAAAGGAGACAGGACAGAATGGAATATGAGGAGAAAATGGTCCAAACTTGGAGCCCTTTTCATGCAAGGCATTGAACAAAATGTTTCCTATTCTCTCCCTAAAAGCAGCGCCCTCAATCTTTCAAGATTATTTCAAATAGCTTTTTTCAGCACCCTGTGGTTCTGAATCTTGGCCAGTTGTTTATTCCACTGCAGCAGAAGGTAGTGTCAACAACCAGAGTTGCTGTAGATGTCTTTCTGTTGCAGTAACACGCAAATTTTAGAAACACCTTTAGATGTAATTTGTCATTTAAAGCACACTGTGTAAAATGCTCTTTCATCTCTTCCTGTTGCTTATTCTCTGGTGAAATCCAGGTATAATAGAGTGAGATCAGTCTCCTAGTAAAGATCCTATGCAGGTTTTCTTCTTGCTGTAAAAGGAAGCAAATGCTGTAGAATACACTGTGCTTTATATTTGTGCTCTAACTACTTTGTTCTGCACTTGCTCATTACAGCAAAGTACTTTATGTAGGCAAGAGGTGCTGTGGGACTGCAGTTTGCCTGTGTCTGGCAGGGGGTGTTAACTTGGGTGCAGCACCCAGGGAATGCACCTGTATGTTTTTAGGGTGGGCTTACACCAGTTAGCTCAGAGAGCAGGTGGAAGAGCTCCCAAATGTCACTAGAGATGAGATCAGCTTTTCATTTTTATGAGGTGATGTTTAGGTGTGTGCCTCAACTTGTTTATTTGCTTACCTAAGTCCCCTTACTGTGATACCTGACTGTCTCCACTTTCCTGTAAGTAAAACTCCTTGCACCCTGGCTTGGCAGGGAATGGCAGTTCCCCCTCTGGAAGGTTTGGAAGCACAGGCAGCATTAGTTGTGTTTGTGCTGTACTGACCACTCCAGGAAATGGAAACTAATTCTGGGCTGATGTTTTGCCCACTGGCTTATTCCTCATACAGCAAACAGAGTGATCCAGTCTCTTTGACAGGGAGTTCCCAAACCTGTGCTTGTGCTGTGTGTTTTCACATTCTCCCTCTGCTCCCCCATGGATGTGTGAGTGTGCATTTCTGGGTGTCTGGATCTGGACACAAGAGGAATTATGTGTCCTCCCACACAGCTCTGGTGGTGGCAGCTTGTCCAGGACAAAGTTGGTGAGCTAGTTTGAACCTCCTCTTTGCAAGACTTAGCTTGTCAGCTATCATCGAGCAAATAATTCTGAATATAGTGTTCCAGGGAGCAAATACCTGCTTGTGATCAGGAAGAGGAACTGGATGAATGTGATCCTAATTAAGCAAATATTAAAAGCAAGCAGAAAATTGTTTACTTTACAAAAGAAACACCTTGTTACAAAGCCACCTGAAAGAAGCTTGGACTGGGGTCAATGTCTTATTGGGAGAAAGAGTGTTTACCTGTGGTGGCTGAAACTTCAGGTATGCTAATCAAGCTTTTATCCCCTGTTTTTATAGATTGCTGCTAAAATTGGAGATATTCCTCACTTGAATAATTCTACAACACTTGTGGACCCGTCAGTCTACGGTTATGGAGTGCAGAAACGGCCCCTGGATGATGGAGGTAAGCTGACTGTGATTACTCATCCCTGGGGATGCAGCTCCTGAAATTCCTCCATGGAGGCAGCTGCCTGCTTTAAGGATGGAGAACGCATCTTTCTGTGTATAAAAATTTTATACAAGATTCCCTGTGCTGTTTAGTCTCATCTAAAGGCATTAGCGTTAATGTGAAGCAATTCTTTGTTAATTCATGAACTTTGGGAATTAGCAAATAAACTGTAATTTAAATCTTGTTCTGTGGTAGTCAGGGAGGGAGGAGGATGTGCTTATTGGGCCTGTGCTGGAGCCCATGTATAGGGTACCAAATGTACATAGTAAAGCTGTTCTTCCCTGCTAACCCTAATTTCCTGGGAGCAGGCAGTGTGTAGGAACAGCATTACATGTGTTCCCTTCCATGGGTAGCAGTGGTCACAGCACAGGAGCTGAGTTGCTGTCAAAAGTTTTGGTTGCTTTGCACATGAATTTTAAGGAGAAAAGGTATTCATATAAGTTGATGCAAGTTGGAAGAAAACTTCTTGTATTAGCTTCACTTTATTCATTGTTTTTCTTTAAGAATTCTGAAGTCTCTGAAGTTTTTAACGTTGTTCCCAGCCAAGTGATAGTTTACTGAGTGGAGCTTATCTGGTAACTGTAATGAGTCAATATTGCATGAAGTGTTGCAGTTTTAAAATAAGCCATTAGTGTCTTATCTTTGGGAACAACAGAAATGTTAGAACAAGAGTTTTCTGGTTTTGACAAATCTAGTGGTATGTGTTGTTACAAGAAGTGTTTAAACTGTATTATCTGCTACTTTATAGCTGCAGAGAACTCACCTTTACTTGTGGTTGATAATGACAAAAATGAAAAACATGGCTATGTCTTTCTTCTGCTATTTGCTCTAGTATTTTTCCTGGCACAGGTAGCCCTGCAGGGTGATTTGCTCCCCCATGGATATGTTCAGGAATACTGAGGAGATAAGCAAGGCTGCTGCCTAGCACTTTGTTTTGAAAAAAACTTCTTCTGTCTGATACAAAGGCTGAAAATAACTGCACGTCTGCTCCTCAGTCTGAAAGAACATGCTGGAGCATGGGGAGAAGTTTCTTTTATGTGGAGCCCCTGGCTTGCAATGTTACTGTTTTCTGAACACATGCCACCACCCACTTCTGTTCTCTGCTGTTGGCTCTGTCTGAGCAACAGGTTGCTGCTCCTTTGGTTGAGGGTTTTAGGAAAGGAGGGATTTATCTGGGACTGTATCTCAAGCTGGAGGATCTATGAGAAGCAGGAGATCTAGCAGTGCTGGTGGGTGCTGGTTCTGCAGGGGAAGGTGCTCAGCCATCACAGGCTGTGCACATTCCCTTTTGGGGAATGCTGAACAGCTCTGAACTGTGTCTGAATAGCTTTGGGACACGGCTGTGGGTGAGAAAGAATAAAAATAGCCTTCTGGGAACCAGTCATTCACAACATTTACCCTGCCTCTGGCTTTCATTGATTCATCAGACTGAACTGAGAGATCTGACCTCTTGACAAAATGGGTTTTAGGAACCTGTAACATGTGAAATGGTTGTAGGCCTTAGTGACAGCACAGGTTAGACTTTGTACTTAAACTTGCACTGGTGAGCCATGAACTTGCTGAGCCTTGTTTGTGTTGACACAGACCATGTCAGCACTGTTGCAGTCTGGGCTATAAATGTCCATTATTACTGGTTTCTTGTGCTGTGATACATAACTGTATGGATCAGGTATCGTTCCTGAGGGAACCTTCCAGCCTGGCTGCTCCTGACTGCTGTGTTCTTGTTCTGCTCACCCTGTGTTCAGTTCTGGACCTTGTCTGTAGCTGGTTTTAAAGTATTATTGTATTTACCCTTTGGTTGTTCATATACATCTGTATATAGCTTTGTCGCACTCCCCTCCCAAAAATCTGATCTGTGAGATCTTAGAAATGATGGAAATAATATTTTTAGAGGACTGGAATGTCACAAAAAAACGGGAATTGTCAAGGTAGTAGGAACAGGGATCGTATTGCTTCTTTCAGCTTTGGTTTTATTTCTAGTGGCATTAGCAAGTCCTGTACTGAAATACAGGTGTGTGATGAGTTCCCCACCTACCTGTGTGATACTCCTGTGCTAGTCTTTACCTGCAGCCTGGCAAAGCAGCTCCTGAGGCTGCCAGTCCTTCTTGCTCTGTATGTTTGTGGTGTGATCCATATCTTAGTCTTGGGCTACCTGCTCTTGCTGCCATGACATTAAAAGTCTATAATGCAGCTTTACCTTTAGTGTCTGGAAGGGAGACACTTAAAGCAGGAAATCACTTTCTGTTTGGAGGCATTGTCAAGAAGCAATTGTCTTGTTACACATGCTCTGGAAATGTTATTGTGCTTTTGGATACCTTTTGCTGCTCTGGACAGCTTGGAAACAAATCTGGGGGGAAATTTACCCCTGTATACTGCATGTTCACAGCTGGGTGCAGGTCTCACTGCTTCCTTATCCCCATGCAGTTCTTGGGAAATTAATGCTGTTGCTAATACTGCTGGAAAAAATTGACTCCAGAGGAAGTATTTAAGGTGACAGGAAAACTGTCTGTCTTTCAGGACAATCTAATTCTTCCCGTCTGTTTTTGTAAACAGCTGCTGCTGTGGCTGGCTGGCAGCTTAGGAAGTGGTCTTAAGACAGGTGACAGCATGCTGATCAAAACAAATGCAGCTGCCTTTAAAGCATTTCCAGGAAAAATAGATTTGTCATCGTGTTGGAAACCAGAATGTGAGTGCTTTTTGCACTTCCCTTAACTTTAACCCTCATCTGAACCCAGGAGCTGTAGGCTCAGCCCTGGTGACCTGGCCTGGGGGTATTGGATGGAGCTTGAGACTGTTATTCCTCTTTTCCCTGGCTTCTTTATTTCCCCTTTCTGCAAACAACTTTAAAATAATCGTGAAAATATCTGTAGTGCAAAGAAGAGATCAGATTTATTGTACAGCTCCCAGGAAGTTGTATCCAGCATTTCTGTGGCCACTTGCAGGGGTTAATGTTTCACAGCAAAGGTGAGCATGAGGGACAGGTGAGTCCTGCAGGGAGACCTGGTGGCATCTTGCCTGTGACTGCTGCTGAGGACAGATCCCAGCAGGCCAAAGGCTTCCCCTGGCCACTGTTCTAATTAATAGCTCCCTCTAATTACCAGCACGATTTAATAAATTTATTTAATGCTAAATAATCTTTAGAGAAGCAACCTCCTTTTGTTCAAAGGAAGCAGGGATCCAGTCTGCTGGAAAGAGACTGATGAGAATGTTACCTTTGTTTGCCCTGCTTTGGGCTGCTTTCAAGGAGTGTCCTGTGAGACCTGTAGGGTTCAGCAGCAGTGTTGCAGCTGAGGGCTGGGGCATCCTTTGATTCCAGGAAAACAAAGATGAGAGACCTTGGAGAAGCTTCATACACCACCCCCCTCCACCCCTTTCACCTCCCCAAGCTCCTCTGGTGCACCCAGATATGAAGATGGCCTGTCTTGGTGTAATAACATTTCATTTTTGTAGAACTGAGAGGCTCAAACACAACATGATCCAGTTGTACAGAGGACTTTATTTCTTTGCTCCAACATGTTTCAATAAAAATAGTGGTGGGAGGAAGGAAACTTTATCCTCATCTTGCTGCTGGTGAAAGTCAGTGCTGATGCTCCTTGACACCTCTGCAGCAGCAGTAGGACCAGGGCAGAAGTCCAGATCTCTTGGCAGAAGGTTAGCTTAATGCACAAAATGCCACTGTTCTGCAAAATTGCAGCTTTACAGATGGCCATTTTTTAAATAAGGCAGTTTAAGGGAGGAGAAAAAAACACCTCTAAAGATTTGCAGTGGAGGCAGACACAAAAATTATTAGGTTCTGACCACTTAATTAAAGAAAAACCCTGCAGTATTTAATGGTGAAGAATTAGGTTAACTAATCTCTTGTAACCTTCTAAAATTTATGATGGTAGCACTTTGGTTCAAAAGTATGAAATGCAGCCCTGTTCCATTGCTCTCTGGGAGATGTGTCACTCTGATTTTATTCTAGCCATGAAGGTATTCTTGACAAGATTGTATATTCCCATCATGCACATTAATTTAGTGGGAGGCACTGCTCTGTTTTACGGGGTGGAAAAAAAAAATCCACATTTGTTTTGAGTGTCTGTTAGGTGGAATTCAGTTAAGGTGAAGCCTAAAGCAGAATGAAGAGTTATCAACCAGCAGGTGCCATTAGTAGGAAATTGTGCTGATTTTATTCACTGTTTTTCCTTATTTGCAGTAAAATGACTGCAGTTACAGTTAAATTGTACTCAGCAGATGTAAAACGGGGAAGTATGTACGTGGCTTGTCAGAGTTCAGCCCCTTCCTTGGTGTGAAGGGAGACAGTGGAATGGTGCATCAGCTTTTGGAATTACAGAGAGCAAGGGCTGCCCCAGCCCTGCCTCTCTATTAGTCCCTGTTTCTCAGAGCAAAATGGGCATATTGGAGAAGGAATGGACCTTTAGATTGTTGGAACTGGGAGCCACATCATTTTTTTTCCCCACCAGAACAGAGAGAAATCATAACTGACTGGAAGTAAATCGTTTCCAGTTCTCTCCGTCTGCCTTCAGTCTCAGCTCTTGGAGAGGTTATCTGTGACGTGTGGAAGGAATGGTCTCTCACATAAGTTATTATGGCATTATTTTTTTAAAGTAATTTGTACAATAAACCCACATTAAGGCTGATGTCTGCCTGGAGTGGTGAATGGCTTATTATGGTTGGACAGTACTTGGAATGGGTTGGAGACCTTGTTACGCACATCTAAAGCATTAATTCCCTGACTACTTTAACTTCCTGTGCTCTTACAGGTTTCCCCTAAGAAGTTGTCTTTTTCAAGTGTAGGATTGTGTTACAAAATGAAGGCTCTTCCCTTCCTTGCATGAACTTGGGGAGTTGATTATAGGATGTGTATCTGTCTCATAATTTGTGGGCAGCGGCTGCAGTGGAAGAGGCTGCTCAGAGCTGCCACGGGGAATTGAAATGCCGAGGGAATATTTAAATACAGCCTTGCACAGTTAAAACCACTCTTCCTGGCATCTTGATAATGAGTGGCCTTGGCTGTGGCAACCCCACACTACACCAATAACCACCAGACCTACTGGGTGTACTAAAAATATCCGCAGTGCAGTTTGGGGCAAGATTCTGAATTTGGTCCTGTTTGCTCAGCTCATGGTAGGAGCTTATCAGCCAGAGCAAATAATCCCCATTACATCAGCTACCTTTTTCAGCTGCAATGTTCATAGTTATCAAATTAGAGCTTTTTATATTCCGGATGAGAATATGCAAAGACAAATGTAGCAGAGTCAATAAAGCAGCAGTTGTCTTATCACCGAGCTGGGGAGAGTAATAAAATATATATGCTGTCAATATTATGGTGCAGAACTATTACGAAGGTATTGACACGCAGCAGAAATACAGTATTGACTCTCTTTGTCTATTTTCTCTGAGTAAAGTGTTTGGCCACAAACTTTATGCATTTTTCTACTGGGTTTAGAGAGTGTGAGATGCATCCACTTTCTATCCCTGCCAGCTGATTGCCAATTTATTTCAGGTCAAAGAATGTGCAACTTGCTGCAAGGTAGTTTGGAACAGCATCTTTATTATCACAGCTCACATGTTGGCCAGCTTCATTTGTTTTGCTCCCTGTGCCCTCCAGGCATGCAATATAATCTTTCAACTGGTTGTTAGCACCAAATGGTCTGGTTTTTAGCTGGTTTGCTGCAGGCAAAGTCCAGTAGGAAGCTCAGCAGGGAACGTGTTCCCACTTTGCATGAGTTGGTCTAATGATATTTTCCCTATTAACATTTGGAAGAAAGATCTAATCTGTTGAAGCTGGGAGGGGAGAGAAGTCTGTCTGAGGGGTGTCAGTGGGGAGATAAACGATCATAGGTGGACAACCAGAGAACCTGGCAGAAATGCCTGGAATGTGCGTGTTCAGGAACATGTGTTTGGTTGGGCTTAAATACTGTTTGGGTGTCACGAGGTGACTTAACAGACCTATTCCTTTAACAGGTCTCCGTGTAAGTGGGCTCCATGGAGCACAGATCAGAGACACAGAGAGAAGTATGTGCCAGCGGTCCCTAATGCTTTTGGCCTGGACTGAGTGAATCTCTGACTCTGCTCAGCTTTTATTCTTGTTTTTAATACATACCAGTCTGCTTGAAATTTCTCTTGTCCCTCCTCCCTTTTTCCCCCCCCCCCCTTTTTTTTTTTAACTACTTTGGGCTTAATTTGGGAAGGGGGGAGGTTAGTTGCAGGGATTTGGATTTGGGCAGGCAGGATTTTCTCCCATGACTCTCAGCATGGGGAGACACGGATCAATTCCCTATCCTGTGTTCAGCTGGACACTGGGTTATGGTGTGTGTTGATCAAGAAATCCCCTCCTGTTTTGTACCACATAACGCATTCATTTCAGCCACTGAACCTAAATTACTGTTTTGCTTTTCTTTCTTTTTTGATGAAACGGTAAGAACTCTTTTTCTATAGGGATGAAGTTAGTTTATCCGTGCTAATGCTTTGATTTTTTTCCCTTTTTTCTCTCTCTGCCACAGTAGGTAACCAGTTAGGGGCCCTGGTACATCAAAGGTAAGCAGTGGGTTATGTTTTATTATTTATTGATCAGTTCTAATTGTTTATTGATCCACCATCTGTAGTAGTGTTAGGAAGTCAGAGGTTGAGAATGTGGAGAAACTGTCAGCTTGGGTTTTCTCCAGCCTGGGCTGTTTGTTCTGATGAAAAAAAAGAGGAGTGAATGTGAAACTTGGATTTGTCTCCTGTAAATCTGCAGGACCAAAAAAAAAAAAAAATTCTCTCTCCTTTCCATTCCCCTGCCCTGGCAGGGGGCAAAAAAGAAAAAGTTTAAAAAGGTCTGGCATTTTGACAAATGGTGGAAGCATCAAACAGATGTGTTACTGTTATTATTATTATTTAGTTTTGTTGATGTAATATGACCTGGGATGACTCCTTTGTCAAAGATGGTTTTAGGAGGCTGAAGCAACTATGAGTTGTCATGCAGCACATCTTAGCATCTAATACAAATGTCAGATTATCACTTTTTCTCAAATCCTGGTCTTGAGGTGTTGTTTGTCTTGTTTTGAGTAGGAAGGGGGGGAGAGCTTTTCTAAAGCTGCATTAGCCTGAAGGTGAATAGTAGTGCATTTCCATCCTGACCAGCTGTTTGGGGCCTCAGCAGAAGGGACAAAAAATGTGCATGAAGACTGAATTTTTAATGGTTAAGTTAAAGCTAATGTCCAGCTAGAACAACCCAGAAAGGGGTGGGCAGTATTAGTACTTTATCTGCAACTTAACTAATAAAGTCTAGTGTGTATTTTATACCTTCCCTACCTGATCTAAAACAAAAAGTGGGAACATTTTAAAATACCTCACCACAAAACCTGCATTGAATTTACTATGCAGGTGTTTAGTTGCTTTTGAGATTGCTGAACAAATGGTATATATTGCATATATGCAAATTTCATATTTGTTTTGTTGTGTTTTCCACAAGGCAGAGATGGCATAACAAAATAACCAAGTTAATTCCTTTTACTTGTCTATGGTCAGGTCTTAGGAAACTGCTTTGGGTGTTGTTTTGAGGCAGAGCCACATTGAAAAAGTCCAAAGAGCAACAGATATGGAAGTGTTGAGATAATAAGAATTCAGAGGATAATTAAAGGTAACTTTTATTAATTCCAAGGCAGAGAATGATAAGGACAAACAGGCAAAAAAAACCCCCCAAAACACCAAACAAACCAGTGAATACTGGAGGGGGGGTCATGCCAGGACTGGCTTTGATTAGTGTGTCTTGGGAAGAGCATATCCAGATCAGTTGGCAGATGCTGCTTGGAAGGTCTAGGCTCAATATTAGGGAAACTTTACCTTTTTTTTTTGTTAAACCTGTCTGTAAGAATGACAAAAAGAGGTTTTTCCATCAGCTCCACTGAAGATAGCAGAGATAGACTGGAAATGGATCCAGCATAGGAGGAGTTGGGTGACCATGAAAGGGCCCTTCAGAAACAAATGATTTTGACTGTGGTGTTTGCAGAATCCTTGTGCTGAGCCCAGCTTTCATGGCAGGGATGTAATTGTCTCCAAATTGTTCTTTATAATGACTATTTGATGGAGTTTTCTTTTTTCTTTTTTTTTTCTCTTCTTTTAGGGCTGTAATAACAGAAGAGTTCAAAGTGCCTGATAAAATGGTTGGATTTAGTAAGTACCTTGGATCCTTTTGATGCTTCTTGATGTGTTTCCTGTGCAGGAATGCTGTTTATTCTGACACAAGTTTTTGTGCTTACTAGCCTTGGATAAGCCTTGTTTAATGCTGTCTTTGTAGGGACCAGAGGATCTGTGTTTAAAATCCAGATGCAAACTGCATGGAAAAGTTTGGTGTCCCTGTAATAAGAACAAGAGCATTTGGTACAAGTTACTGGGAGTTCTAGTGATTTTCTCTTTTAAATTCCCATTAGCACAATACATAAACAAGTCAAAAGTGAATTTATTTCCCCTTATTGAAACATTTTTACTTCGAGTATGCAAAACCATGAGAGCTGAAGAAGGGAACCATATTTTAAATGTTAAAATACGAGTTGACTAAAGGCAAGTTAAACAGAATTTTAAATTTCTCCTACATTTGCTGCAGGGAAACACAACCAGATGAGAATTTTTGCTGCATTTCCATTCCTGATACTGTTCTCTTTCAAGCTTGATCCTAATTTCTCTCTTCCTCTTAATGATCATTACTCTTCCTTTCAATGGCACCTCCTGCTGATGTGTTACTACAGTGATTGCATAGACTCTTCCACTGCTGGGTCTCTGTGTATCCCTTCCAATTTGATATATGGAGAGTAAAAAGGAAAATAACAGGCCGTGATAATTACCCCATAGGGCGCCAAGTTTTGTCCCGACTCGAAAGACACCATAAGACTGTAACTCAAATTCCTGCAAAGGAAATGCTCATTCCTCTCCTGCCAGACCTCTTTATTTATCAATCCTGGTGCCACACATGGGGCAATGTTGGCCCTGGAAGAGGGGAGCTTTGCAGGCATCATCTCTGTGTTAAATCTGATCCTGGTTGAGGGGCACACAGATGTGGGGGATGCAAACCCACAGCTGGGATGCTTCTTTGGGAGCATCCTGAGCCAGGCATATGTTTGACTTGACAGTTTTGCTCTTTTTGCAGTCTGGGAAGGGTAGGAATGGGGATTGGCACAGTCTGTCCTCTGTTTGTCTCATTGTGAAACAGCAATGTGTCGACTCTGAGAGTTAAGGGAGATGGATTTTTGTGTTCACTTGAGGTTGATGGAGCATTTCAGGATGTAGTTCTGTCTAAATGCAGACCAGCCAAATAGCATGGCCATTCAAAAATGGCAGTAAAACAGGAATTTTAAAGAAATAAAAGTCTTTGTGTTTTTTAGTCCCCCAGATAACTGGTTTATTGATTCAGGCTGAACAAGATGTACTTAAATTACTCTTCTAACCACACTCAAAGTGGTGCCTTATGTATTTCCATTCCAGTGCAAGACAGGGTTTTTGGTTTGTTTTTGCAAGCAAATAGAATAACTTTCAGCAGTATTTTAATGGGGTTTTTTTGTACTGTGATGAATTTGATCATGCTGTGGATGTCTCTTCTGCAATCCTGGAGTCAAACTGTTCCTTTATAGACAGCTGCAGAGGAGTAAAAGGGGGAAGGTGCTCTGCAGTTACCTGGGAAAATGGTATGTTCTGATGCTTGTTGAACTCATTTCAGTAATCGGCAGGGGAGGAGAACAGATCTCACGGATTCAGGCAGAGTCTGGCTGCAAAATTCAAATTGCTCCAGGTAAGAGGCTCTTTGTATGGTGGGTGGTGAACAGGTTTTAATGTTGAAGGGTGTTGTGGCCATTAGATCAGGCACTTCCCATGCTCCCGGTGTGTTATCAGCATTAACAGGGATACAGGCATGGGAGAGCTGTTGTGGGACCCACCTCCCAGCCAGCAGAGAGAACAGGTTTGTCAGGTGTTTTGGGGAATGGCACAATGCAAATGGAGTGCAGTGCAAATGGACAGTCCATTTTGTTGGGTTCCCTCCTGGTGGTGCCACTTTGCTCAGCTCTTGTGGTTTGCCTCAGACTGGTCTGGTCAGCTCCAAGTCCTGGCAGAAGACATTCCAGGAGGGTGGCAGCAGCTCTCCGTACTTGCTTTGCATCATAAAATGGGGCCATCCACCCAAATGGGATCATTGTTCTGTGCCAGTTTGCTTTGGAGAAGGCTGTGCTGCAGTGCTGTACCTGGAAATGTTGATGAATGTCATCTGAGTTCTTACCCCTCCCTCTAATTGGCGGGGAAGGCTTTAAAGGAATGCAGACATCCAGTAAATCATTTAAAATATGTTGATCCTGGATGTCTTTGAATTCTTTTAGCATGTTCTGCGTGCAGGGGGGCGATGCTTCCATTGGTGCTTGACAGTTACTGAAACAGCTGCCACATTTTTAATTCCGTGTATTACAAGTTTCCTTCTTGTTTCCTTTGCAGACAGTGGTGGGATGCCCGAGAGGCCCTGTGTGCTCACCGGGACACCAGAGAGCATTGAGTGAGTTCTGATTTCATTTCCCTCCTTTTTCCTTCTTTCTCTTCTCCCTAATGCTGCGCTCTGTCAGTGGTGCTACTTGGTTATTAGCCACACCAGCAAATGTTGGCCTAGAGAAACTTGAGGGTCTCTGGAGCATAGAACCTCTTGGTCTGATGCTTTAAACCATGCACCTCAAAGGCTTTTTTTTTTTTTTTTTTTTCCACTTGCAGTTTGAATCCTCTGCAGAAATTTCCTTGGAATTCCCCTCCGCAGGGTGAGGTTGCTCTTAGGGCACCCAGGATGCAGTTTTCCAACTGCAGCTTTCCAGGATACTGAGCTAAGCTGTTTGAAGGGCACTTCTCTTCTCCCCTTCGCTTCCCTACTCCTATTGAGATGACCATCCTTCCAGCTGAAGAAGGGCTGCATGAGGCCTGTAAAGCCTGTCGGTGCCACTCCAGGGTACCCTGGAGGTGTTGGTGTTGTTGCAGAGCAGCATGAGGCCCACTGGGTGCTTGTCTCTGCATCGCTGCCAACAAGAAGCAAAGGACTGAACCCAAGTCTTGATTCTGCTCCTTGCATGGTAGAGACACGTGGCCAAGCCCGCAGGGATTTCTGATCTTTAGTCCTATAGAAACTTTAGGGACAGTGTTTCCTCCCTCCCCCTTCCCAGGAGCTGAGTTTGAGACTCTCACAAACCAGTTGAGGACCTCCTGCTGGAACTGGATCCAGGATCCTCAGGCTTACAGGAACACACTTAACATATGGAGCTGCTCTTTCTCTCCCCAGCCTTTGGGTAGGTGGGTTTTTTAAAATCCATCTGGAAATCTTTGAGTTGCATTTGATAGTGAAAATACATGGGTGCAAAGACTGTCTCTCTAAAGAGAAGACACTCATCATTCTTCCATTCTTAAGAGATCTAAGGGTACTTAAATCTCCTTATTCTACCATAATACTGCAAGCAGTGAGCCAGAATAAATATAATTGGCAGACTCACATTATAGGGCAAGCAGTGTCTTCTTGCTGGTATTGAAGTGCTTTTTCCCCCTTTAGCAAAGGATATTTCAGAACAAGAGCAAAATATTAAAAAGCTGGGATGCCTGATGCAGTTGGGGAAAAGGGGGGAGAGTTATAGTTAAGACTTCATGGTTCTGAAAAAAGCAGTTAAATGTCATGTCCTTTAAATAAAACATTAATACATTTAGAAGTGAGAATACTCAATTTGTGAAGCAGAACATGGACATGGAATTAGGTGAACTTTAATTTACTTTTGTGCTAAAATTCTTGTCAAGGTGGTTGTTTGAAGTATTTTTTTCATGCTACTTGTAGAAAAAGAAAATGAAGAAAGGAAACCAATTAGATGTCAGACTTCTTTGAGAAGGGTTTTGTGAGAAATGTTTTCATTAGTTATATCCAGTGGCAAACTAATAGGGTTAATTTCCAAGTGACCCCTTCTCATCTGAAATATGTTGTGTATTAACTGTTGTGGTCTTTATATTGTGACTAGAAGAACTTTGTGCAAAATATGAAGATAGATAAATAAAACTCTTTAACACTTCTCTAGAGTATTTGAAGTGGGCTTCCAGAAATTCCACCTTTTCCCTTGTTCTGTGAGAAAGATGAGAGCAAGCAGTGCTCTGCTCTGTGTGCAACCTCAGCACCACCCCCTGAGCTGCCTTTGGTGAATGTCTGCTTGAAGGGGTGACTTTGTTCTGCTTCCTCAAATTCCCAGAGAGAAGACAGTCATTCTTAGGGCGCCACAGCTTGGTGTGAAGTGGAGAGAGGGGAAGATGCTGCATTGGAATGAGCAGGGAACCAGTGAATTTCTTTGACTTTCAGAAGGGTGTTGGGACAGGGGCAGGAATGGGATGTGTTGGTATAGGAGTCATCAAGATGAGGGGCAACCCTGTCAGTCACCTCTGACATGCTAAATATTTTAGTGGAGGGATCTTTAATCTCCCAAATGCTTCTTTGTGTGTCTCTTCTCACCAGGAGTAGAAGAACCCAGTCTTTCACTGGTGGCTGCTGCAGTATCCTTGCCTCACTTCGTGGTGTAGCTTCAGCACCTACTGCTTGGAGCAGAGGCTGTGTTAGGCCAGTGTTCTGGTGCTGCTGGTAAGAGCAGGCAGAGAAGAGCAAGGCAGTTGCCTGGGACTGATCAGAGAATGGTTAATCCACGGGCTGTGTTAGTATCAGAGCAGTGTGTACATTTTGTCTTGACTGAGAAGGAGAACAGAATTTGAGTTTTACCAAATACTGTATGTGTTAGGAAAGTTCAGAAGCTAAAGCATCTTCATTGAAAGCAAGCACCCCAAATGCTATAGTCCAACTATTGTCCTTAACTTCCTAAGAGGTCAGAGCATGCTGCTGCTCTTCCTTCTCTCTTCCCCTTTCAAAAATCAAACTGCTTATTAAGTAATCGTGATAGGGGAAAATAGATATCAAAGAGTTTAAAAAGAAAAAAGGCAAACATTTGTGCTGACTATGGTTTCTTCCATCTTTTCACTTCTTCTCCTCTCCCTGATCACTCTCCATTCCGATGGTTCCTGGTCTCTTGGTCACGTGGAACAATGTTGTCTAATGGTTGTTTCCCTCGATTCTTTTCCAAAGACAAGCAAAACGGCTACTGGGGCAGATTGTAGATCGCTGTCGGAACGGACCTGGTTTTCACAACGATGTTGATGGCAACAGTACGATTCAGGAGATTTTGATCCCGGCATCCAAAGTGGGTCTAGTCATCGGCAAAGGAGGTGAAACAATAAAACAGTTGCAGGTGCGCAAGATGCATTTCCTTTAGGGCTCCTCTTCCCTACTGCAGCTTCTCTAGATCGACAGGAGCGGGCTGAAATGGAGAGCTTTAGATGCTCTAACCTTCTCCAGCAGGGACTACTCTTCTGCCTTCAGAGAGCTGGACTCAAATCCAATCTTGTGTTACAAACAAAATCGGTGTGGCCCCAGCTACGCAGGTAGTGGAGTTTTGCCAGAACTGTGACAGAAACCCATGTGCTGTAGATAACACTTGGTGTGTGCTGTTCAGGAGGGGATCCTTGTAGCCAGGGAAGGGCTGTGTCTGCTCTGCTCTGCAGTATTTTTAATGCCAGCCATGCTGTTGTAGAGTGCTGTGCTTCTCTGTTGTTGCTGATCTGTGATAAAGCTGGTGTGTGTCATCTTTTTTTTTCCTCATCCCACTCCTTTCTAATTAAAAGTGTTGTGTTACATATAAACTATGTTCCTAGACATTCTTTATTCCTCCACCTCTGGTACAAGTTTTTAAAGAGTAAAGGGTTTTAGAAAAACATCTGTGTCAAAAAATGTAGGGGTTTTGAGTGCCCTGGTTAGACCTCTGTCATACAGTTTTGAGGCTGCTCACATAGTAACTGCTACATGCAGACAGCTACAGATTTTGGAAAGGGCTGAAAAATCAACTGTCAAGGTAGAGGGGGTTCTCCTTGCAAGGATTCAGCTATTTGAGAGCTTCAGGAGTAGCACGCTTTCTGGCAGTCCTTCACACTCTAGGACTGTTACTGAATTTGTGCTATAACTGCTCGTGAAGAGCTGAAGTAGCATTCTGTAAAGGTGCTGATTTCACCTACGTAATGTTGAGTAACCCAGATCTAGTCCCTTTTTTCAGGGACTCTGCTGAGCAAAGTGCTCTGTGCTTTTTCTTCAGGAGCGAACGGGTGTGAAAATGATCATGATCCAGGATGGTCCGTTGCCCACTGGAGCAGACAAACCTCTCCGTATTACTGGAGATGCATTTAAAGTACAGGTATGTAACACAAGTGAGCAGTTGCCCCAGAGAACTGAGGAGAAATTTAAACTTTAGTGTGTTTGTGAGCATCTGATGGAGTCAAATCCAACTGTAAATGTAATAATCCATGCTGGTTTTGTTCTGTAAGGTTGAGCAGAGCAAGTTAAAACACCAGACTAGCTTGTTTACAGCATAACCTAGGAGCTGTCACTCCACATAAATATTATACATGGGTAGGAGTAGAGATGAGGAGGGTTTGGAGAAAGTAGCTTTGAAATGCTTTCCAGTCTGTGTGGCAAAAAATCCCAACTCTGTCACTTGAGCAAATGGGTTCTTAGTGAGTGACTAAATCACACGTTTGAGACAGTGGACCTTCCACAAAACTCTCAGACAGCCAATTGACGCAGGCAATTAAAAGAAACTATCCCAAAACAACTCCTGAAACCAAGGGGTTTGCTTAATATTGGTACCTCAGTGTGCTTGTGTCAGGGTTCTACAGATCTGGACATACCTGCGGTTCAAACTAAACCCCACCATCGGCCGGAGACTGGAGGATTGCAGCCTGATGGGAGCACTTGAATTGAAGCATTAAAGTTTAGCCATGGCTAAACTTCTCAGCCATGGTTTCACTTCTCAGCAAGTGCCTTTCATACCTTGCTAAGTACTTAAATCTAGCTTAGCATTCCTGTCTCCAATAAAAGTAGTTCTGTTTCATAGGATCTCCCTAATCGTAAATTGCTGCAACAGTTGATGTTGCTCAGGGACAGTGTGTTTGGGTTGTATTTTTCAAAGATCTTATTGCAAGATTTAATACTTTTTTTTTAGATTTAATACTTTTTTTCCCCAAAATTCTTACTGTGGAGGTATGGCTGTGCAGAAAGGAGTGTAATGGCAGTCTGGCTACTTTTAATTGAATTGTACTTTCAGTGCTGCCACTTCCCAGGTGGCTTCTGCCTTGCAAGATTTGCTCTTGTCACATCTTCTGTGCCATATGTCACTCCAAGGAAACATGGAGACTGCAAGGCTGGAAGATCTTTGAGGCACTTAAAGTTGAGCATGCTTAGAAAGCACTCAAGAAACAGGGTGAATCCTTGGGTTTGGTGGGATTCTGTGGATACTGCAACAGTGTTTCTTAGCTCCCTCAAATCCCTATGAAATCCCTCCATCACCCTTATTTCTGTCTTGACATCTCTGAAATTGATGTTGTTGTTTCCTTCTGTAAAAGATACCCTGGAAACATGGAAAATACATAAAAATTAAAGGAGTGAGATTCATCCTTGTCCCTCAAGCTAGGAAATAGAACCAAGGTGTCAAAGCTTGACTGGTAATAAAGAGAAACAAAGACTTGGGTTTGACATGTAGGCCTTTTTTTTTTTTTCTTTTTAATGGTGACTACTCTTGGCTTATTTCCAAGGTACCCTTTTACTAGCTGGGCTACATGCAGGTTTGTGAATGGCCTTGAGGGCTCCCAGTAGGTAGGAAGAATATTCACTTGTCTCAGAAAACATCTTACTGGATTGCTGCAGACTTGGACTTAACTTTTCACTGAGACAGTAAACTCACTGCTGCCCACCTGCCTCCTTGGTACGTGCTCTGGCTCTTTGTGGATGTGATCTCTGCTGTGCTACTTCAGCTTCTACCTTACTGTGTTGATAGCCAGTAGGAAAGGGCCTTCACTTCCTTTAATCTAAAAATAGAACAAAAAATCGAAGATACTTTAAAAGGTAAAGGGCCTTTTTGAAAGACTGGAGGAAGCAATTGCACACAACAAGCAGCCACCTTATGCACTCGGCAGGTTTTGTCAGACATGGAAGATGCCATCAAGATCTCCACTGACTGTGGTAAAAAGAAACCCTAAATCAAAATGCTGTTCCCGTTAAGGAGGTGGAGATCCCTGTGCCTGGAGCCACTGTGGAGGCCCTAACACCAGGAGGGCAAGCAGAACAATTTTAAGCTAACTGTAACTTCTTTCCCCATGTAGCAAGCGAGGGAAATGGTACTGGAGATCATCCGAGAGAAAGATCAGGCAGACTTCCGAGGCGTGCGCAATGATTTCAGTGCTAGGATGGGAGGAGGCAGCATAGAGGTACGTTTCCGTCACGAATACTCTGCTAAACCTCCCTGTGGGATGGGCAGTGGGTGGAAGTCATCAAACTGCACATGTAACATTGTTTTGAAATGCATTGTGTTCTTTTGCCAGAAGAGTTGAGTCTGGCCGCGAAGAGGAGGAGTTCTCGTGGACTCCCAGATGGCACCTTTCTAATTGTCTCTTTTTTTTAAGCTGCATTCTTGTAGTGCAGAGTTTGTTTAGTGGGGAAGGAATTTGTGGCCACCTGTTTGTTTTTCTCTAGCAATGCAGTTCTGTAGCCTGGAGCTGCCTAACATGGCCCGTCCTCAAAGTTAAAGAGCATCTCCTTGTAAAATCAGAGTCATTCAGTCTAGTTCTCTGAGCTTTCATACTCCTTTGCCTTTCCCATCAGGTCTCTGTGCCCAGGTTTGCTGTTGGAATTGTGATAGGAAGAAATGGAGAAATGATCAAAAAGATTCAGAATGATGCTGGAGTTAGGATTCAATTTAAACCAGGTTTGTGTGAGGATGGAGAGCCGTTACTTTCTGACCAGTGTTCCACTTTGGGATTGCTAAAGTGAATCTGAGCTGAGGTTCCAGCAGCTTAGGCTTTCCTCATTTACAGGTGCATTGTTCTCTTTCTGAAACCCATGTAAATATGATGTGCTGCCTCCTCATGCACTTCTGGTTTTCAGAGAGTAAGATTATATACATCTCATTTGCAAACATTAGCTGTCACAACAGTCATGTCTTGAGTGGTAACTGTATGGATAAACAAAATAACAAAAATCTTTTATTTCCTGTTAAAGAACTCTCCTTCAGGACATTAAAGCCTTTGGGGATCAGGAGTTGATTAATTCTGAGTAACTTTCTCTGGGTCCTTGGCTGTCTGATCACCTATCAAAGCTGCCTTTTGTCCTCTTAAAATTATATCAATCTCTTTCATGGCTTTTTGACATTTGAAAGTGTGTTTTCTTTTGAGTGTTGTTCCCTCTGCAGTGTGGGCTGGGTTTTGTCTTCTTTCAGTCCAGGGAAGAGGGGCTGAAGGTGGAGGGAAGCAGTAGCTTCTGGGATAGTTCTGTTGTGTGAAAATGCTGCCAGCAGTGGTGGTGCTGGAAGGAAGCTTGTGTTGGCGAGTGGATGTTTTCTCCTTTTAATTTGGTCTTTGCCACCTCTCTTCACAGATGATGGGATTAGCTCTGAAAGAGTTGCACAGGTCATGGGGCTTCCTGACAGGTGTCAACATGCAGCACACATCATCAATGAGCTCATCCTCACGGCACAGGTGGGTCCTGGAAAGGGCTTCTGTGGGAATTTATGGGAACTTAAGTTGTTTGGAAATGGTGACCTGGTGGAGTGGAGTCACATCAGACAGTGACTGGAGGCTCTGCTCAGACAGCAGAGCATTGTCAGCGCTCAGTGGTGCCTCCTCTTCAGACTCCAGCCCTCTGGTCTGGTGGGAGGGCACAGGAGGGGGATAAATGTTCAGGTATTGAGACACTGTGCTCTAAGACACAGCAACATATTGCATTGCCCAAGAACAAGAAGTACAAAGGTAGGTGGAGTAGTAGGGCAGACTCATGAAGGAGGTTGTATATTCCCTTTTGCATTGTAAGAAACTAAGACTTTAGGCCATATCAGGTACCTGAACATAATTTGTCCATCAGGGTCCATAATTTGTCCATCAGGGTCCATAATTTGTCCATCTTGATAACTCTTCTTGCCCAGGATCTGGTTTGAATGCTTGATTTCATTAATTTTTTTAATAATCCACTGAAGTTTTGAGGTCTGTCATGATAGCCTCTGACTGCCCATGGCTTTTTTATTTTGGAGAAATCAGTTACCCAAAATAGGTACGTCCTTTACGTGTCTTTGAACTTAAAAGCTTCCTCTGGAAGTTCTGGAAAATGTGAGTTTCAGCTGACTAATTCCAGCAGTTCTTTAAAGGATGACACTTGAAAGGGTTTGGAAGCAACTCCTGTGTGTGTCTGTGCCAAGATCTATTGTTTGCTCTAAAGAGAGCCCCCATCACAGACTAAAAGACCTTTAGTAGTTGATGCTTATTTATAGGTTTATTTCAGAAGATATATAGGCATGCATTTAAAAATATAAATATCTTCCTGAGTCAGGAAGGCAACTGTAACCTACATTACTTGGCATTTCTTTAAAGTGCTTCAAAACCTTCAGTGTGAAACTGCTGTCCAAGAATGTCTTAATCCAGCGCCATTGATTGTCAGCCAGTTTAACTTACCTTGCTTTATTTTGTTTTTGAATGTGCACTGGGGCCAGCAAAAAAAAAACCACTGATACACATGTTTTGCCTTGGAAGGAACGAGATGGCTTTGGAAGCTTGGCTGTTGCCCGAGGAAGAGGCCGTGGCCGTGGGGACTGGAGTGTCGGAACACCCGGGGGCATGCAGGAAATAACCTACACGGTGCCAGCTGACAAGTGTGGGCTTGTTATAGGCAAAGGTGGGTTTGGTGACTCCAAATACCAGAGCTTGCAATCGTTCCCTCTCAGGATGGTCACGTTCTTGCTGCCTGACAGTGAAGCTTTGGAGTTTTCTGTAATTGTAGGTGTTTAGTGGCCGGTGAATGCAGCATAGGAATAAGCTATAACTGCTTGTGGTTGTTTTCTTTGTGGTGCTCTCACTCATAATTGTACTCTCCAGGCCCTTGTTCACAAGCTGTAAGAGAGGCTCTTCATGCAGAGCTGTCAAATAAGCTTGTTATAACAAGCAGCTGGCTGAGAAAAGGCAGGTTCATTTGTGGATTCTTTTTATATAGAATTCGTTTAAAGGACAGTTTATCAGGGACAGGCAGAGCAGTCATTTCATCATGCTGGATTTCTGAGTGCTGTGTGATGAAATGGAAGGTCTCTGAGTGTGGTAATAACAGTAGCTGCTTCCAACCACATACCTGAAGTGTGTGATGAATAAAGTGAAGTAGCAGGATTTGTCTTGTCTGCGTCTGGGCTGACACCTGACCTGGTGCACCTTGGGAGCATGTTCACTGCCATGGAGGCCCCTTGGCTGCCTTAGCCATTGGATCTCTCCATGCTAAGGAGATGGAGGAGGAGTCATCAGACCTTCCTCTCAGGGACCAGGACAACCCCACCATGGTTATGATGCTGAGCATCAGCAGCAGTCTCACTTTGTCACAGAGCAGGAGCTACATATGGAGCAGTACTTAGGGTAGAGCCAGGAGTAGAAGAGCTCTGTTGTTTTGAGCTGTTGTGATGTGTCTGAGCTAATGCACTGACCTGTCAAAGGAGGTGTATTTAATTGTTCTATCTGTGTATTTCAGAAAGAGTGATATGTACCTTAACTGGTATTTGGGTAATCACAGTTGACTTTTAGCCTCAGCAAATAGAATAGGAATGGACAAGCTACACCAGGAAAGGAGGCAGAGATCTGAGGGCACTGTGACATGTTTCAGTGGCTTGGAGTTTTCTGGGCAGGACTGAGCTTGTGATGAGATGTGGTGTGGCCTCTTTCCCCTGCTGCACATCACTGCTGTTCCCTGCTGTGTGTCTGGCCCCACAGCACCCTGAGCTCCTGCCTCGTTGGATGACAAGGGACACGGGCAGGTCAGCCACGTATCTGCAATTGTTTTCAGATGTTGTTCTGTGCCACAAACCTGAGCACTTTTTTCAATATGAAAACCCACCTGCTTTCCCCATTATGCAGAAATTGCAGGGTGATTGTGCTTGTCCTCACTGAACAGGCCAGTTGGGCGAAAGATCAAGCAAAGCAAATTTTAAACCCATGAGTGAGACTTATATGTACGGAAAAAGCAAATTATAATGAAACTTTATTGCTGTATCCATTAGTCATCCTTAATAAAGGATCAGAAAAGGTCACTTGTTGTTCTGCAGTGCACTGAAGTGGAGCATTTGTGACTACAGAGAGCTCTGCGTGCTGAAAAGATAAATGCAGGTAGTGGAGAGAACGTCCTACCATTCAAGTGCAGGGCCTGGCACAGCCTCACTGGGGGGTGAAGGGTGGCTTTTTACCTTTGTTTCCACAACAGCAAAATAGGGATTCTTACCCAGCCAGATCAGAAGCTTTCTGGAGTGACTAATTACTAGTTGTATGGTGATTTGAGTGCTTGTAGCATTGTAATACCACCTTGTAATCGGTGTTCTCACAGTGCCTATGCTCTTAGGCTGCTGCAGCCTTCACTTTTGTCAAGTGAGTGATGGCTGTAGTGTTGCCTTTTGGGGCCTGGACCGGCATGGATGTGCTACACTCTCCATACACTGATGCAAGACAACCAGTTCTTGTTGCTTCCTGTGCAGGGCAGAGGGGATCTTAGTGGGTCTTTTTTTTAATAGTGACCAATTATAAAACATTTGCTCCCCTTTATAGTTTCTGAGCAGTTTCCAGCTTTTGGGTGTTTTTTCCCACTAGGATACAGGACAGGACTGTTGTGCTTCTCTGTAAAATCTGGCTGAGGCCTCTGGACCATCAGCTTGATCTCCAGATCAGCACCCAAGCCCATGGGTGCCCCGGGCCCCCAGTGTGGTGTATGTGATGTGGCCACGTAACTGCTACTGTGCTTCCAGCTCCCTGTGACCACTTGAGGCAGGGAAAAGAGGGAGATAGGGACGTTTCTCATCTCAGTTTCTGCAGCACATGTGGTAGAAGGTCTAGGGTCTTTTCCTATGGACGTGACTTCTCAGCTTGGGAGCGTGAGCCCCGACAGGGCTCCCTGTGGATCCTGTGCGTGGCTTTTTCCTCTAGAGGGTGGGTAGGTGCAGCTTTTCCCTTCCAAAGGCCCCGAGGAAGGGTGGAGGCAAGCGTCATACACATGTCAAGCGCTGTCTGTGTTTTGGTGGTGCCTGGAAACAGCCCTCCCTGGGCCCCCCTGGATTTCCATGATAAATACGGCGATCCTGACAGATACCGCGGCCGGCCCGGCGCTTGTCAGCCCGGCTTTGAGCAGGTTTGATTAATTGCTTTACGATTTCACGTCCAGCCGGGAGGCCGCTCCTGGATCCCTCCTGCCCCCCGTCAGGTGGAAGAATGGAGGGGGATGAATGCCCTATAGACAGCCACCATGTGCCGAGCGGGTCACCTCGCTGTGGGGAGGATCAGCTCCTTCCGGCACCGGCAGCATCACGGGGGCTGCGTCACTTCATTTGCATGCTCTGGAGGCTGGGTTGGGATGGCTGGGGTGGGAGGGAGCGCTTTGGCATTGTAGGAGGGTAAGGAGGACAAGGGCACCAGGTCCTGGTATGAGAACAGGAACTTGCAGCCTCCCTCGTGGAGCAGCAGCAAACTTGATCCTGCGCTATGGGCTAGGAGAGACCTGATGTGGAAACAGTCCCAACAACCATGGACTTGGTGCTGAATGGAGCAGTGATTTAAAATCTGTATTATCCCTTGCTTCCAGTTTGAGAGTGCTTCAGTTTCTAATCCCCTTTTGGAAGGAGAAAGCGGTCTGCAGTGCAAGTAGCAACCCCTGGTTGTCCCTCAGTCACCCAGTAAAGAAGTTGTGCCACTCCTTCAAACTGTGTTCCTGAAAGGGTCCTCTGTTTTCATTAAGCAGATGAAATGGCTGTTGATTCAGATCTCACCTCAATATGTAAAAAACAGAGCTTCAAACAAGTCTGCATCAGACAAAAGCATTACATGAAAAAAACCTTCTTGGTTTTGAAACTTCATCTTCCCCCTTTCCCATGCTTGACTGAAAGTAAGTGGGTTGGCTTTTGGCTGCACAGTACAATCCCTGTTGTCTGCCCAGGGATGTGACATGACTATCTTTTGTTAAATGCATCTTCAAAAATTCATTTAGAAAGAGTTAATTGCCCTTTGGCAACTTTTCCTCCTCCCTTCCCCAAGAAGGCTTTAAAATGTTAAAAAGGTCACGAGTCCATTACAATGAAATGAACAAGTGTCTGCAACATCCACAGTTTGTTTTGAAGTTGTGCTGGATGTATAGAGATGGAAATGTGAGCAAAATTGACGACATTATTTTTGGAGACTCTTTTTAATTAAAACCAGACACAAATCTCTGGTGAGTTTCCTTTGCTCTCTATTCTGCTTGCTGTTTGTCCTTTGGGCTGGTGATTTTTTGGTTTGTGATTTTTTTAAAATTTTAAAACCTCTTCCTTCCCCACACCCTTTAATTTCTTCAGTTGAGTGGAGCTGGTCTGTAAGTTGTGTGAGCTTCCAAAAGAAGAATTGAACCATTGTAACATTGGCTGAGGCTTTTGTTAAGCAAATTTCATGAAGAGACCGGGACCTAGCAGGTCTTGAGGAAATCAGATCCACTGTGACTGGCCCTGCTGCATCCTGCTGGAAGCACTCCTGTGCTCTTGTGTATCCAGATGGCAAACGAGCCAGACATGTTCACTGCATGCACAGCTAACTCTGAAATAGCAGGAGACAGCCTGGAATCCTGTGCTGCTGTGGTTGTGGAGGGATGTGTAGCTGCGGGGTGAAAGCAGAGGCTGCTTTAGGGCAATAACCTATCAAACACAGGTTTGATAGAGAAACCTGTCTTTGGGAGAAAGCTTAAGCTTTGTTCAGCTACAAGGTATGTGACTGGTGGCTTTTTGCCTTAGTGATGATAAAAAAAGAAAGCAGCAGCATGTTTTGGTTGCAGGTTACCTTCTTTTACGGAGGATTTCAACAGCTGTGCAAAACCACCAGAATTCAGTCAGTGCAGTTTTTGCATCTGTTTTGTCTGTGTATCCCAGCCATGCTGCATCTTGTTGGGATGTGTGCACACAGAGGGGATGTGTGTTCTTAAAGCAGCACCATCCATGATGCCATGACCCAAACTTGCAGTAGCTCATGGCTGCAGGTCATGTTTGTGGCACTTTAAAGAAGCAGCATGAGCCCAGGTACTGTGGTTTCTTTTGCTGTTGCCATCCTCAGCCCACCTCCTGAGGCACACAGAAGGCAGCTGAAACTATAATTTGCCACCAGAACCTAACTTCTATATGGTTTTGTGGAAAGAGATGCAGGATATCCCTCCTTATGTCTTGATTTCTTTTCTTCAGGTGGTGAGAACATCAAGAGCATAAATCAGCAGTCGGGAGCCCACGTGGAGCTCCAGAGGAACCCACCTCCCAACACAGACCCCGGCGTACGAATATTCACAATCAGAGGGGTTCCCCAGCAAATCGAGCTCGCTAGACATCTCATAGATGAGAAAGTTGGTGTAAGTTCCATCTCTGTTGGTCTTCATCTGTCTCTTCCAGACATGGTTTAGGTACCTGTAGGCCTGGACTTGAATATTCATGCTTACGTTATTCAGCTTCAAAACCATTTGCCTGTTAGCAGCTGTCTTGAACTCAGTGGCACTCCAGCATCCACTGGGCTGAGTTTTGCTGTGGTCCCAGAAGGATCTGACTTGATATAATCATGGGTAGTGTATACAGTTATATGAGAGGGAAGAACAGCAATAATAAGGTATGAGAAGGCTGCCAAAGGATGTTTTTGAAGGGAAGACAACAGTGTTGCTGTGTTAAAATGATGTAATCCTGGCAGCATCATCCTGAAAGCAAAACATTCAACTCCTTGCTCCAGTAAATCCAGGATGACTTGTCTTACATTTAATGCAGTGCTGTGGTATTGAAGCTTAATGATGTCAGGCTGCAGTACTACTTTGGTAAAAAAGTATGGAAAATACTGAACTGGGGCACAGGAAAGTTGAAAAGCAGCCTTCATGCTGAATTGCTTGAGAGGAGAAGGCTTGACACCAACCTTAGGGATCCCAGGCTGTCTTCTTTCTTACTACTCATAATAGCTGCCTCCACCCTGTACTTGGAGCTGGCATTAAATATTTGTGGATTCTGTGACAGGGTACCAGCATGGGTGGACCTGGAGGATTTGGTCAAAGTCCGTTCAGCCAAGCACCCGCTACACCTCATCAAAAGTAAGCTGCTCCATCTCATCACCAACGGGCTGGGGGGGATGACTGGGAGCTAGGAAGTGTTGGGAGAAGGTTGGAGGGCCCTGAAGGGGTGGGATATAGCAGAGCATTCTATAGATTGGGCGTTCAGAAGCAAAAGCAAGCAAGCTCAATCCTTTAAACCTGACCACGGGAAAAATTTCATCTATTAAATGATAAACCAGGTAGGTACTGGCATCTCCAAAATTCCTGTCTCTAGTGCAGTGAGAGCATGGGAAGAAGCCTGAACTGCATGGAGCACAAGGAATGCTGTTCAAGTGTGATGTATCTTCATCTTGGCTTCATGAACAGACTGACACCAAGGCAGTACATAGCAGTTCACACCTGCACAGCCTTTCCTTCTGTTCCCATGTTCACCTGTTTGCTCAGCAGCTGCTGACTATGAGTTACAGCTTCTCTCCTGTGGGCAGCTTCATGTCTGTGGCCTGGTAAGTATTTTACTGTCTACTTGAGCATGGCTTTTTGTCCTCTGCAGTGGTCCTCAGGCGTTCATGACGCAGGGCTGGGGCAGTACCTACCAGACGTGGCAGCAGCCTGGACAGCAAGTCCCAAGTAAGTGCCAGGACCTGGGCTGGAGAAGGGTTGGTGTTTCCTCTGCAGTTGCTGCTTCGTGCCTGCGAAAGGCGGGTCCACCCAGGAGACCACGTGTGTGAAAGCAGCAAAATGATTTCCTGAGCAGAAGAGTTGTGTGGAGAAACATGGTGCTGTTTGAGCTCAGGACCAGCTGAAGGCTGTGGAAAACTGTAATGCTTTCTGTGTGCTAAACTGCTTACTGCCTGTTTCTGCTCTTTGGGTAGAAACTTGGTCCTTGCTGTCTGTTCCTAACAAAAACATTCCTGCCTCAGGCTCTGTTCTCCCAGGATTCTTCAGGCAAACACTTAACAACCCCACTTCCCCCTGACAGGCACCCAGTGTTGCTGCTGAGCCCTCCCATCTCTTTGTTCCTGAGCTTATCAGTTTTTGCTTATTTTCTTTCTTAATTATTCCTTATGAGCTCCTCTCACTGTTCAACTCCCAGACTGATGGAAAGGAGATGGGGAAAATGAAAGAAAGGTTAGGCAGGGCTCCTGTACTGGTCATTGTCTCCTGAAAACCTGCTTAGTCAAAATTGAGCAGTTGGGAAGGGAAGTATCCCTGTTCATAATAATTCTGCAAATGCTAGTGGTGATGTTGTAACTGCACCATCCTGTGTCCTCTACAGTCAGAGGAATGTATTGCTCTAAACAGAGCAGATTTATGTCTGCTGGCTAATCTCAAAGCTCATGGGGTGGTGGCAATGTCCAATAGACACAATCATAATTTTTCAAGAAATACAGGTTTTTTACTGGCCTGGTCTCATGAAACTAAAGCTAAGCACCAAAAAGTGTGTGTGTGGGGGGGTAATTTTAAAGGGGTTTGATGACAGATACTTTTCACTGTCTTAAGGCTGATTTAGCAGTTAAGTAGGTTATCGACTTCAGTGTAAATTCCTGCTCTTTGAGGTGCCTGAGGTAGAGGAATCATTGGAGGGGCAATGCCTGCAGTTGCACTCGTGATTCCCTGTGACACCAGTCACCTTTGAATGTTTATGAAATCATGAATGTATGAATTTTGAAATCTCAGGGCTGCATTGTTAACTTGGTGCACTTCTGAAACACGGGACATGGGAAGTGTGTGTTAAACTCTGGATGAATAATTGCTCCTCAGCAATTACAGTCTGAAAAATCATGACTTTTCTTTTGAGCTCCAGGGACTTGGAAGTCAGTAGTTGTTCTGCTTTCTGACAGTAAAATGCAATGGTGGGCTTCTATGGACTTTGCTGTACAGGAATGGAATAGTATGGTACTGAAGAAGAGTATTTTCTCCTTAGCTTGTTTTACAGGAAAAAAACATTATTCCACTCATTTCCTTTGCGCCCCCAAAAGCTCTGGATTTCCCTGAGCTTTGGGAAGCAGAGCAGTCAGTGCAGCAGGGAAAGCTCTACAAAAAAATCTAATTTTTATCTTCCCATAAAGCCTTTGAATAAATGCTTACAGAATGTGCATTGCTCTTTGCCTGGCAGGATGCCTTTTAGAAACTCACCTTAGTCACTTAACTCCTTTCTCTACTCCCTGAAACATCCCCTCATCCTGCCCACCCGCCACTGGGGAAGGAGAAACCTCCCTTCCTGCTGCAGTCATGTCTCAAGCTCAACCCTCCTGGCTTTGGAGCCTGGTATAGGAAGCACAGGCCCCTCGAGCCCCCTGATGACCCACAGTGCAGCTCATAGCCCAGTGATGGCAGCTTGGCACTGTCAAGTTTCTGGTGGCTCCCAAGACCCGTGGAGCATCCTGCCTTGCCACTGTCCTTCCCTGGGTGAGTTTAGCCCCACAATGTCATCTTTTAGGGGCAGATATTTTATTTCTGCTGTTGCACCTGATGGATGATGTTGGCTCTCGAATTCCATGTCTGCTTAGGATGCTCCCTGTTCCTGTTTGTAGCCAGGCACACTGAAGGCAGTCTGGGTAAGGAGAGAGGGCACACACACAGTAATGCTTTAAGCAGCTTTCACCACTTTGCTGCAGATCACAGTGGTGCCCAGGCAGGCAAGGTGGAGCTCACCAAGGCGTGGGAGGATTTTTATAGAAATAATAGAAACTTTTACATAGAAACTACGTAAATACCTGCTTTTGCACTTTTTAATTTGAAAACAGTCCTGTGAAGGGTCCCTTCCCCGAGTGCTGCAGCCTGTGTGTCACAGCTCTGTTAGCCCTGTCACCGTGCCGGCGTCCTGGGGACAGCCTTGAGTGCCCTCCTTGTGGGAGGAGGGGCAGACCCCCACCCCCTACACATGTATTTAGATTTTAATTACTTCCCCCATCTTAAATAAATTAACTGGCTGGGGAAACATTTTGCTGTGAAATGCGTTTAGCTGCGTGTCCTTTCAGCCCGCTGCGGACTGTAATTCTCCAAGAAGAAAAGGCATTGAAGGAGGTCCTTTGTTGGCATTAGCAGGTGGACAGTTGAGGCAGCCTTGACCTCTGCCAGAAAAGGTCCTGACTTGTAGCATTGGTCAAGTCTTTTAACCCGCTTTTATGCCCCTGGACAGGACTCTGCTGCCCTGTTCCCTCCACCCACTTCACACTTGCAGTGTATTATTTCCCCCCTTCCCCCCACTTCAAAGCCCCCCCTCTGGCCGGGGCCAGCCTGCAGTGGGATGGGCTGGGAAGAGCTCTGCTCCACGCGTGTCCTCTGGCCCTGCCTGCTGTCTGGGTCCATACTGGCTCTCCCTGTGCCTCCCTGCAGTTCCCAAATGCTGCGTTTGCTGTTCAGGGCTGTTTGCTCACCGTGTGTCTCGCCGAGGGCTCTGTGCTCACAATGGGACCGAGGGCAGTGTGGGCATCCCACCTCTGCCTCCCCGGGCTGGGCTCTCTCCTGCACTCAGGTGTGCTGGATTGAAGGTGTCTTGGCGCTTCAAAGGCGAGGAGTCTGTGCTAGGTGGAGCCCAGGGTTTGGGGTCTGTGAGCAGGCAGTGGCACTGCTTCCCTTGGAGCAGCGTGGGAGTCTGGAGACAGTGCCGTGAGCCAGCCGGGGGTGTTGTGGCTCCCTCTCCAGGTGGTGTGTGGGGTGTGTGCTGAGGGCAGGTGGTGCTGGCTGTGCCTTGTGCTGGGCTCTCGGCTCTCTGAGGAGCCAGGAGTGGTGTGGCTGCCCTGGAGCTGTGTGCTGGGGCAGGCTGTGTGCTGAAGGCTCTCGTGTGGGCACACTGGGGCTCCTACAGCTGTGCTTCGCTGAGGAGAGTGGGGGTGAAGGATGCAGACCCTGAAAAACGAGTGAGGTGACTCAAAACACAACCATTTCCTTGGCAGCTCCATGGAGGTGACAGGTCTCAGCTCTGTCAGGTGTCTCCCCTCCCTCCCTGTCCTCTTTTCAAGTGGACTGACAGCCCAGGGTGGCTGGTGTGCAGCTGAGCAGCTCCCAGCCATATGCTTTGGCTTGAGCAGGTCCCAGCAGGGTGAGACTTGGCTTCATGCCCTTTAGCAGGGCACAGGTGAGGTGAAACCAGGAACTTGAGCTTTTCCTCGACTTTCCTGAACTGAAGATGCCCAACAGTATAGGAAAGTGGAAGCTGAAGTGTCAAGTCTGGGCAACTGTGATAGATCCAGGACCTGTCTAGTGGAAAGGTAGATGTCACTGGCTGGAAACTATCACCTCTTCCATACTGATGTGCCCCTTGTTGTCATCTTTGCACAGGCCAACAGAGCCAGCAGCAGAACAGCCATCCCGATTACAGCAAAGCATGGGAGGAGTATTTCAAAAAACAGAGTGAGTGAAACAGGCTTATTGGAGATGAATCAGCTCTTGTTACAAAGAGAACTCTAATCCGATGGCTTGCGTCTCCATCCCTGCCATTATTGGCTTCCAAACCCCCTTTGGTCCTGTCCTGTTGGTGATGGTGCATGTAGTTCTCCCACGGAAAGCTCTCGGTCGCGCTGTGGTGCCTCGGGAGAGCTGCTCCCACTGATCCACGGGCCCCAGCAGACCTCCTGCCCTGCTTGCAGCCGGCCTGCCTGGGGGAAGCATAGAGCACACAGGAAGCTGATGCTGGCAAAATCCAGGGAGCTGGAGCTGGGTTGTGAGAGGGTAGGAGAGCTCGTGGAAAAACATGGGCCTGGCTTGTTCCACTGCGTCACGGAGCGCATGATCCCGACTTCTGGACTTGCTTTGGACACTGTGCTGCTGGAGGCTTTGGGCCGAGGGTGATGGGTGCAGGCTGTCAGCCTGTCCCTGCAGCTGCAGGAGCGCTCTCAGTGCTTTGTGCCTGCTCTTGGCTTGTCCCTCCCGATCCAGCTCGGAGCCCGTCCCACGCAGCAGAGCCAGTGTCTCTCTCTCTCTCAGGTGTCTGCAGCGGTTGGAAGGGGGCTGGCTCTTCTTTAAGCTTGACAAAAGGAGACCCTAAGCCTGGGCTTGGACTTACAGAATTGCTCATCTCTCCCTTTTCCCATCTCTCCCTCCAGGTCATGCTGCCAGTGCTGCTCCTCAGGCAAGTTCCCAGCAGGACTACACGATGGCTTGGGCAGAGTATTACCGACAGCAGGCTGCCTACTACGGGCAGACACTAGGGCAGGCTCAGGCACACAGCCAGGTCTGTATTCACCCTCCCTCAACCCCACTGCTCTTTCCCTTGGGGAATTGGGTGTGTTGGCCTTGGCCTGGTGTGGGGACTCTCCTTTGAGTTCACATGGTGAAGCAGAGATATTTTGTGGCTGAGGAAGTGATCCTGGAAGTGTTGTCTCAACGGCAGAGTCTTGTTTCCCTGTACAGAGTGAGGATGTTTTTTGGGAGAGGACTCAGAGGTTATTTTTTTCTCCTGGGAGACCCCTAGGCTGTTGTGTGACTTCGGGGAATTAAAGGAATGACTGAGCCACGCTGGTGAGTAGCACAGCACTGGCACATCCCAGGACCGTGCGTGCAGGCTCTGCCTTTTCTGGTGCTGGGACAAGAGCTGTGCACTCACCAGCTCCCTGTGCTGAAAGGGAGACCAAAACTCTTGAAAAATAATTTGAATTCACCCACTTTCAAGGAAAATCTCACCTCAGCTGTCACTCAGCCCACCGGAGGGTTGTGTGGGATTTATCCCACGGGCCTTTCCCGAGCACCAGGCTCGCAGAGCAAACAGTGAAGCAAAAACTCTGTGCAAAGCACCTTAGCTTAATCAGACCCTTCTCCCCACTGATCCACGTTTAACTCTGGCTCCTGGGAGCAGGGGTTGGTGTGGATGCCGGCGGCAGCCCCGTCCCCAGGCAGCTGCACTGCCGAGGTCGAGCGGGGCGAGCCGGTGCCGCTGTCGGCGTTGCCGCCGGCGCTGGGCAAGTGTGACCTGGAAGCGGTGGGTGATAAAAGGGAGTTCCCTTCATTCCCCTCTTAAGTCTGGCCCACTAAAAAGAGGGATCTTGTTTGGTAAGAGGAGTGCTGAGAAGGAGGGCTTTGGTAGGGGCTCAGAGCATCCTTTGAGGTCTGTATCCCGCTCGGCTGGAGCGGGGACAGACCTGTGTCGGGGGAGGAGGGCTCGGCAGCTTTGGGAATTTGCTGCCACTGAGTAACTTTTCCCTTTCTCCCCTCTCTCTTTCCAGGAGCAGTAGAACAAGGTCCTCGTGGCAATTTTTTTCTCTTGGAATCATTGTGGAAGAAAACCTTTTTGTAACAGAGGTTTCTAGATTTGCAACATTTTGATGAAGACTTTTCTGTTTGTGAAACACTAGCTGTAGGATAATCTATACTGAACTTTTCTAAGAATCAGGAACAATTAGTAATGTACTAAACTTATGGACATGCTGGTAATTTTGTTTCCAAATTTATATTAAAAAAAAAAAAAACCAACAAACCTCCGGGATTCTTTTTGGAGAGAAGCCAGAGAATTTGCAGGCACCAAAACGCACCCCAGAGCTGTGACATTTCAACATGTGGGTTTTTTTGTGTGTTTTTGTTTTTTTTTTTTTTTCCTTTTAATTTTCGATCTTTTCTGTTGACACAGAAAGAGTGGCTTGGAAGTCTTAGGTGTGGTATGTAACAAATCTTAAAAAGAAAAAAAAAAATTTTAAACAGTATTTAAATATTCTTAAATATGTAAATTCATTAAATGTTTTACTTCTAATTTCTTGTATCTTGGCTGTCTTTGATTTTATTGCATTTTTAAAAAACTGAACTATGATATGTATTGTAATTAATGATATGAATTCTGTATTGAGACAGTTACTGTTTGCAAGTTCTGGGCAGGGGGGGCATTTTGTAGGGTTTGTATAATTTCTAGAGTCTAAAGGGGTAATATAAAAACGTGTTAATTTTTTTAGCAATACATTTTTTCATGTCTCCATTGCTAGTTGCATTTATGTATCTAAGACCTCCAAGCTTGTTTAAAAAAAAAAAAAAGAAAACAAAAAAAAAAAAGAAAAAAACTTTCCTCTATGCTCTCAGAAATATAAATACTGTTATTTTTAATATTAAAATGAATCTGCTATTAGTACCTTTAACAAACACTGTGGAACATAAAACCATATAAAAGGTAGTAACTATTTTTTAATTCCAAGGTGTTTTTTGCTTTTTCATTTCTTTTAAATATTTTCTTATCTAATATTTGTCAAATTACCTAGAGAAATAAATGAATCTAGTATTAACCACGGTATGCGCTAAATAATTTTGATTTAATAAAAGGGATAATATGATTTCCGATGTTTACTGTAGTGTTTCTTGTACAGATAACAGTGTATTTTTAAAGGAAAAACGGAATTGAAGCTATTTTTTCTTGCATTTTTAATTGCCCTGCGGGACATTCCGTTTTTAAATGTACTGAATTTACTGTTCTTGGGTTCTTTCCTTATTTTTTCCTTATGCTTGAAATGTCTAACTATAAAGAACCGCGATTGGATAATGTTGAGCATGGTGTTAAAAAAAAAAAAAAGTGTTCTTTTTATTTGACTGACAGTTGCATTTTACACTATATAATAAAATTTCCACAAGGTGTCTTGTGGGTGAAGTATTTCCCGTCTCTTGGACTCCGTTGTTCCCTCTCCGCGCTCCCGGCACTCCGCAGGCTCCGGCTCCTTGCGCCGCATCCCGGGGAGTTTGGGGTGATCAGTGAGGTCAGCACCAGCCTTAATTCTAGTGAAACTCTGTTAATGTCACTTCAGGACTCTCTTGGCACTGTGACACCGAGGATTTCCATGGAATTTGCCGTCATTGTCGCTGTCTGGGCCAGAAGGATCCGTTTTAATACCGGGAAGTTTCCTACAGCCCTGTAAAGGTTTTACTGGTTGTCGAGGAGGTGGCAGCCCCTGGTTTTAATACTCTCAACTTGTTGCTCTTCTCCAGCTTTGTCTTTGTGGCTGAATCCATCCAGGACTCGCCATCCCTGTAAGTGGGGTCGCTGGAGCAGCACTGACTGGGAGAGGGATGGGGAGGGATGTGGCTCCGGCCATTCTCACCTATTACACATTAACTTTTAGTTGTGCCCAGGCCAAGTTTGGCAACAACTGCAGCCCCTTCAGAGGATCCCTTTCTTGTAAAAATGTGAGGTTTGAGCTCCTTCAACCTAAAGCAACTCCATCCACTGTTCCCAGGCAGCTGCAGGGGTTTACGGACGGGGGAAGGGAGGGAGGAAAGAAGATCCCATCTGCAAAGCCGGGAGCGGGAGGCATGTTGAGAGCCGGAAGAAAAGGAGATGTAGCATCTCTAAATATACCTCCAGAGAATCAAGAGAGACATTGAAAGATGGGATAGTAAAAGCCACTTGGAAAGAGGGGAGAGGGGGGAAAAAATGGCTAGAGGAGGGCATAAAGGCTGCTGATGGGAATTGGGAGCGGGCATTACCGAGAAGACTTCCTTCTAATTCATCTTCCAAGCTCTGTGCCAAAACAGCATTTGGCATGGTTCACAGGGAGCAATTGTGTGATAATGAACCCTAAGGTGTCCCTTAATTGAAGACTGAGGATTACAGATTGTGCCAATAGTCGTAAATGGCGCAGGATTGTGGGAGGATGCATTTTCTTAAATGTATCTGTAAGTACAGATGAGTGAGTCTCCCCAGTGAAATGTCCATACTATAAATTATGGAAATATCTCTTTCTGATGCAGCCTTTTATTGAGGGGGTGGGGCAGCACAAGAAATAGTTTGCAAGCCTTTGAAATTTGGCCTGTCATTAAGATGGTGCCTGCAAAGCTGGGTTTTCATCAGCAGTCTGGTGTCCTGAAGTGCTTGAAATGTTCCCAAGTTTACCAATTTGTTTTCCATTATTGCTGCCTGCTCGGGGCGGAGAGGCCACGGCTGTGGAGCTGTTGTGAGTCCACTATGGGATGGAGAGGGGCAGGGTGGGAGGCAAAGAGAGGCCTTGGCACCTCACGATGGGCTGGTGGCCTCTGGGGTTCCCCCAAACCCCACTCCAGCCCTGCTGCCATCCTGGTCTCTGGCCACCCAGGGAGTCCTGGGACTGGTGTGATGGTCAGTCCCACCCCAGGGCTGGACAGGACCACTCACCTTTCCTTCTGAGGTCTGTGGGCAGCTCCTCCTGCCTCGGGTGTGTGGTGCAGCCCAGAGGCTGCTGTGCTGCCTTCAAGCCAAGTCTGTGATCTCCAGGAGAGGAACTGAGTCTCCTGTTCAGCTCTGGGCAAGTTTAACCCCCAGTAAAGCAGATTAAGCCCTGACTGCACTGGGTTTTGAGGCAGAGGTGGCTTGTCTGTCCCTTTGGCAGAAACTGGATGGTGCAAGGAGCAGGAGCAGTCCCCAAGGCACCACATAGGAGCCAGCACAGGGGCCACATTTGGTATTTTGGGGTCCATGAGTGGCAATGGGGACAGTGCAGCCTCTTCCTCCTCACAGGGGACCAGCACCCAGCACGAGGCCATGGCAGGACATTAATCCTGGGGGACAGCAAGGAGATCCTACGAGGAGACCTTCAGTTTTGGGACAGTGGAAACGGAGCCAAAGGCCATCCCAGGTGAGTGCCCCGGTGGCAGGTGCCCAGCCCCAGCTCACTGGCTTCTGCTCTTCCCCTGCCTTTGACAAATAATGCTCCTTCTCTCAAGGATGATCCCTTTCTGGGGGCCTTGGCTCAGGCATGTGAAGGCTCCTCAAAATGAATCCCTCTCGGGTCTGTCCAGCAGCACATTTTCAGTGGGCTCCAAGGGTATCTGCTCCAAGTGTCCCACGGGACCACCCAGGCTGGCAGCACCTGCAGGCAGAGGCCAAATCCTGAAGCAGACATTTATTGTGGTCCTTCTGCAAACCCTTTCTGGGCAGCAACCTGAAAAACCCTGTCACTAAAGGATCTCCCTGAGTCTGTGATGACCCTGATGCTCTCCTGTGCTCGTATTCAGTGTGCCTGAACAGGAAAGGCTCTTTTGGGAGTGGAGGGGAGACTTTCAGATTACTCTAAAATACTTTCTTGAATTTTGCATGATTTGAGGACAAACTACATTATGGCCATTGTGAGTTAAACTGAAATGACTCTTGAAAGAGACAAGAAGTCGTGGGACTTTCTTTTTTCCCCTACTTCAATTATTAAATATTTAATTGCATTAGAGGAACAGTGTATTTACAGTAACTGATGACGGGCAGCAGGGTCAGAGCAAGAGCTCGTGGTGTTTAATGTGGAGCTTTTTGATGTTCACGAGGTCCCTTCTGCACTTCTGCTTCTCCCCCAAACCTGCCTGGTTCATCCCACTCTCAGGGGGATTTTGGGGGCTGTTGGTGTTTGTAGGGCTGTGGCACAGGGCAGGAACTGGGATCTTGCAGTGACAGTTCTCAGTGTATCCTGTCAAGCAGCACATGGGTGTTTATTCCATGCAGGGAGCTGTTTAGCCTTGGCTGGTTTGGACTTTTTTTTCCCTGGATTTGCCATGAGTAGCACTGGTGCAGGGTGACCATTGCAGACACAGCGTTTCTCTGCTCTGGTAGGGCTGGGAGAGACACGAAAGGAATTTTCCACAATTTTTAATGATGAGAATGGAGTTATGTGATGTGAAGATGAGTTGAAAGAGCCACAGCTCCCTGGTCTGTTGGTGAGAGGAGACAGTGGCCCCTGGGGCTGAGGGCAGAGGGCGAGCGGGCACCGAGCCCCATCCTTGTCTGGGTGGCACCTCAGTGGGAGCTGGGGATGGAGGGAGATGGCAGGGAGGGACCAACCACCCTGAGGGTGTTGGAGCAGTGGATGCCCAGCTCTGCCCTGCCACCTCCCTCCAGGTCTGGGGCACCACGTTCAAGGCAGGTGACCCAAAAGAGCATCTCTGGGGTTGATGTGGGGGCAGGTACCAACAGCCCCCCCTTAATTATCTTCCCACCCTGCCCCTTATCACTTGAGGAAATCCTATTTCAAGGCCGCTGTAATGAAGCCTCTGATCTTTGCAGAGCCCGGCTCGCTCCCCTTTAATCCCGGCCGGGCTGGGGTGCAGGTGCCGCGGTCCCGGGGGATTAGACGGTCCCTTCCCTTTGTGCGAGCCGTCACTCAGCGCGGCCGTGCCCCGGTGAGCCGCACGGGCCCGCGGGGCTCCTTGTTTGGCCCATTCACCAGGGAATATTAAACTCCGCTGCCGTGCAGTCATTACACGGGGCGGCTGGAGCTGCTGCTCTGTTTGTTTTGGAGAGAATAGGGTCGGGGAACGGCAGGAGCCGCAGGAGGACTCATCTCTCCCCGCGGCCGGGGTCACCTGTCTGCCGGGCAGCCCCGCTCCTGTCACCCATCCCTGCCCTCCTGTCACCTTCATGGCATCCTCCGCGGAGTCTGGGCTCATCCCGCCCCTCGGCCCCTCGTCCTGAGGGCACTGCCCAGCGTGGACCCGGGAAGCTGTGGCTGGATCCCGGTCCTGGCTGGGCTCAGCTGCCATCTCCCAAGGCAGCTCCTGCGATCCCCCCGGTGCAGCCAGCCCATGGCTTCGGCACCTGCTGGAGTGGCACAGCCAGTGTGGCTGTGGGGGGCAGAGAGAGGGAGAAATGGGGCTCACACACACATACACACACATACCCCCTCATCTCTCTTTGGGCAGCTCCCCCTGCCCTGGGCTGCTGTCTCAGTGCAGTCGCCAGTCTGTGTCCCAGTCTGGCAGCTGGAGCTGATGCTGCAGGAGATGTGGCACTGGGATGTGGGAGAGACACCGGTGAGATGTGACTGTCCCATCCCCAGGTCGCTACCAGAAGAGAGGAAAAGGCACAGAGATTTTCCTGCTCCTGCAGTCCACATCCCCCCTCACTCCCTCGGGCATCCAGCTGTCCCGCGCCACCGGCCCCTCTTCCCGAGCCGCGGAGGTGGCCGAGGAGTCACCACCGTGATCCACCCCAATCCTGTTCCCTGTTGAGGCTGCCTGAGCCCTGCGAAGCGCTCGGACACCACCGGGAAGGTGGTTTTCTTCTTCCTCTGTTTGCTCTGGTGTGTGTGCCGTGACCCCCTCGCCAAAATAATACTGAGAATAATACCTGAAGGAAAGGAAAGGAGCGGGGTGGGGTGGAAAGGCAAGAAAGCGAGCGAGAACGGAGGGGAGCGCACTCGGCATCTCTGCTCGGCTCCGTGGCCTCCCGCAGAGGGAAATGGAGGCAAATAATGCCCTGGAGCTCCTTTCCCGAGCAGTGCAATCAGCCCGACTGGCTCGGAGGGGCTGCAGTGCCCGGTGCCGGAGGGCTCGCGGGAGAGTCAGGGCTTCATCGCACCAACCCCTCCCTGCCCGGAGCTGCTGGGCACCCTCTGGGCACCCACTGAGGGGCCAGCACTGCTCGGGGGCATCCCGAACCCTCCCTGCTGCTCCAGGCCCCCTCGGAGGGCAGCAGGGACAGACAGGCAGGTTGCAGTTCGGAGGGGAACAAGGGTCCGTTCAGCTCCATCCATGGATGTGGCACCTTGAGGACGGGCCACTATCCTCCCCCGGGGAAGGTGGCAGGGCCTCCTCCCCCCCACACACCTGCAGGTACCCTGTGTTGGGATGAGGGATGCTGGGGCTGCCCTGAAGCAAGGGGGGCACCCACGGGGACTCCTCGGTGCCCCATCCCGGCCGTGGCCCCGCTGGCAAATGACGAAGCCCCACAAGTGATGGGGCAGAGGTGCTGCTTGGGGTGAGTGAAGGCACAGGGGGGGAAGTCTCACCCTATGGGGGGAACATGGGGGCCTGTGAGGGACCCGCCAGACCCCCCGGCCCAGGCTCACCCTGGGCATTCCTTGTCCCCCCACAGCTCCTTCTGGGAGCGTTCCCGGGCGCAGGTAACATTTGGGCACATTCCCATAACCGAGTGCCGCCAACTGCTGCGGCGGCAGGGCCGGAGCCCCTCTCCAGTGCCGCTGTTTGCTTTGCAGCCTCCTCAGCCCCCATTGAGGCTTTTCAGCTCCAGCCCCTTCAGGGGGTTTAAGTAGGTAAAACCTGAGGAAGAGGCTATTTTCCTCCCTCCCTTTTGAGCCCTGCCTTGTGCCCAAAAGGCCCCCTTGTTTCACGCGTGCCAGTCACCTGGCTGGGCCCCCAGCCCCTTTCTCTCCCAGCCTTCCCTTTCTTTCTCCTTTCTCTCTTTTGACTTTTCCAGGAGCCCTCGCTCTCCAAACGAGCTTCAGATTGGATCCAGATTGAGGTCCCTTTGTCTTTCAAGGGTTGTACTAAGCTAATTAAATGTGATCCCAACAAATAAACGCAGATCTCCCCATTACATTCAGGCCTGCCTTTCAGGCAGCACCGGGCGGCCCCTCGCCCCCGCCCGCTGCGCACAGGGTCCCCCTCATTGAGTCCTGGCCATTGAAAGCACTGCCAGGATTTCTTTTGTGCCGGGGGTCTCCGAGCCCTTTTTCCATCAGAAAAGACCCCCAAACAGCAGCTCGGCCTTTGTGAGTTTGCAAGCAAACGCCAAAGAAAAGCCCCCTGAATGCTTTAATAAATGACACATTTAGCAACTTCGGAGGCGCCTGGCTCCTGCGGCAGCCGCAGGGGTGCGATGATCCCTCCTGCCCCGGCTCCCCCGGTTCCCGCAGGGGTGCGATGATCCCTCCTGCCCCCCCTTCCCTCCGGCTCCCGGGGCATTTTGCAGCCCGTGGAGGCGCGGGGGATGCGGCTGGAGCAGCTGACCGCCTCGTCTCCCATCCCGGCTCTCTGCCGTCCCCCTTTCCCGGCGCTCGGGGGGCGCTCGGAGCAGGTGATGGGGTTGTCCGGCCTGTCCCGAGCCGGCCCCGGGCTCCGGGGCTCCGGGCAGGGAGCGGCGGGGCGGCCGGGGCCGGGGGGCTTTTGAACTCGGACTCCTTTGCCTGGTATTAGCACTGGTAAATCCAAAGTCGTTTTTAATGACACCCATCACCCCCCCACACACACTCCAGCTCGGATCGAGGGGCTGCGCTGGACTTTTCTCAGCTCAACTAATATCTTTTTAATGACTTTGGGAGGGGGCAGAGCCCGGCTCTGCCCTAGAGCCTGGATTGCTCCAAACAGATGTTGGGGCAGAGGGAGGGGGATGCTCTTCCCTGCCAGGGACTTTCTTCTAGAGTTCAAACGAGAGGGGAGCTTTCAATCACCGCTAAAAATGTATTTTCTCCCCATCGAACAATGGGCTCCTTTCTGCGCCCGGGGGGACTCGGCTGCGATCGCGTTTCTGCCGCCGGAGAGGAGAAACCTCCGGTTTTAGAGCAGGAAAACTCAGCTCCGAAAAGGGCTCTTCCCTGCGCCGGTTATTTCGTAGCTCCGCATCTTTCCTGCTTTCACCTCCCTACAGAAAAAAAAAAATAAATTAAAAAATAATACAAAACTATACTAACGAAGCACTAAATCCTCCTCCCTCGCTGCAGCCCTTCCCCGTCGCACAGGAGCCGCCGCAGATCTCCGCGGTGAAGCCGGGCTGTTTGCGGGGTTTGAGAATCGGATCGCGGCTGCACCGGCCCGGGGCAGCGGCGGCTCCATCCCCGCATCCCGGCTCCATCCCCGGCGGCCCCACAAGAGTTAAATTTTAAAGCAAATCAAATTCCCATTGGCCACTGTATATTATCTCAGCAGTCTTCATTTGATACCTCTTTAATACAGAAAGGAGCTTTTCAAACCCCTTTTCTCTCTTTTCTCCCCGCCACTCTTTAAGAGCAATAAATGTTCAACTGCAATAACTATAAATCAATCTCCGCTCTGTTCAAATCCTATTCATGCGAAGGGCTGGAAGAGGGGAGAGAGCTCCCCCCCCCCCCCCCCCCCCCCAAAAGCAGCTGCTGGGCTCTAATCTCCTTTCTTGCACTGTCATTCACCCTCATTTTTCCTCCATCACCCCATCCCTGCAATCTTTTCTTGTTTTGCTTTTCTTTTCTCTCTTTGCTGCATTATGATCCCATGTCTCCCCTCATCAGACCCCAACCTTGTCCAGATCCTGACCATCCCCTTGTAGGCTGTGAAAGAAAAGAAGAGTCCATGGATGTCAAATTGGTCTCAAAAAGACCATGAAAGATTGATTTGCTCCACTTTTCTTCTGCCTGACATTATTTCTGAGGGTCCTGAATGGGAAACCAGAAAGTCTGGGACTGGAATAAAGATGTTCTCTCTGTAAGGGGGAGACGGGGGGAAAAATGCCCATTTACTCCTGGCCCATCAACCCTGCAAAACAGAGCAAAAGAAAAGAGGACTGTGGCTATTCAGAGTCAGACCAATATGTACACCTCCCAACAATATGCCAATATACTGAGGGCTTCTCTATTAACACCCATGAATATTAAAGTGCTCACTAAACGCTCAGAAGGAACTTTGGGAATATACACATGAAAATACAAGCAGCATTGTGCGGGGCTCAGAACAATGGGGCGGCGATAATGGCCCTTCTCTATTAACAGCCATGAATATTAAACTTGTTTCCTCTTAAATGTTAAAAAGGAGGGATAGCTGCGATATTAAAAAAGAGAAATGAGGAGGGGGGGGGACACACGGACACACAGCAAAGCACCTTCCTAGGACTGGGAAGAAGCTTTGGGAAACAGCTGGGGATATTTAAAACCACGCAGAAAATGGAAGAATTTTTTTTTTTCCACCTTTTTCCATCACTTCCCCCCCCCCCCCCCGCACCGCCGAGCCCCCGCAGCCGGGAGCGGGGCTCAGCGCAGCCCGCACCGGAGCCGCAGGGGGTTTAAGAGCATCTATTATTTTTTGTCCCGGGATAACTTGAAGGTTGAAGGGTTTTCCTGGGGGGGGAGGGGGGGGGGAAATAAAGCAATCCGAGGACTGGCTTGTCTCGGCGGCCAGAGGGAGCCGGTGCTGGGAACCTTTCCACCTGATGCGTTATATTTAGCAAAACTGGAATATTCTGACGGCTCATCCAGCCAAAGTCCAGAAAAAACAAATAAACTTATTTTTTACGCTTATTAAACCCCAAACCGACCCTTGGCAGGCTGTTAACCTCCCCTTTCCAGGGCACCGCTGCCTCTCGCTGGGCAAACACCCTCAGTTGGAGCAAGTTTGGGTGGGTTCCTGACATTTGCGTTGCTTCTTGAACGGATTAATAGAAATAATTGCACCTGGGTTGCAGCAGCATCATTTGGCCAAGGGCAGAAGCCACTCCGCAGCTTCATCCTATAAAACACCCACCCAGGGGATGGGATGGGGGTTTGAGCTGTGCCTGGTTCCTGCTCCGGGCACGGTGAGATCTGGTGGGGCTTCTCGGGCGCAGGAACTGGCCTTTGAGCGCTTGAGGAATTTGGGGGCCTATCTTTCTTCCCCCGGCCCTTTACAGCCCCTCGTCCCCATGAAAATCAAAAGAACAAGGCTAAGGAGAGGGCTCTAAGCTCCGACACAGCAGGACTGGGTTTAAATCCGGGAAAGATTAACCCTTTGCTGAGCCGGCAAAGCTCGGGCCCGGAGGGAGGGAGCGCTGGATTTGGGGTGACTGCTCTGGTGCCACCTTCCTGGCGATCAGGGGTTGCGGCGGGGCTCCCGGGGCTCGGCGGGGCGGGGATGGGCGCCGTGTCTGGCCGGGGAATGTCTTCGGGTGCGGGGATGCGGGTGTTGCAGCAGCAGAGCCCCAGAGATGCTGCAGCCCCCCTCGAGGTCGGGGTCCGGCACTGGGGGGACACGGAAGGACAGGGTTGCCATTGCGGGGAGCTGAGGGATCCACGAGCGGATCCCCGATCCACCCGTGGGCACAATTCCCACGGGGATGCGGAATTGAGGACCGGCCGGTCTGGAGGCGGCAGCCAGGAGAGTCTATCCCTGGGGTCAAGCGGGGACCAGCCCCGGGAGCGACCACCCCCCGCTCCGTGCTTGGGAACCTTCTCCGGGGTTTGGGGGCGCAGCGCCGGCTCCTCCCGGTACCGCCGGTACCGGCCTGGGGTGCGGGGGCAGCGGGGAGCCGCGGCCGGTCGGGGCCAGCTGGGGAAGCCTCGGCCCGTTCCCCTGGGGCCGCGGGGGCCAAATGCCATCGATCAGCCGGGGCTGTCGGGCTCGGGGCCGCCGATTTCGTTGTGGTGCTCAGCGGCCCCAAAGCGCCGCGTTTCAGCCCCAAAACGAGCGCGAGGGCCGGGCGGGGAGCGAGCCCGTGCGGGACCGTGCCCGAGGGTGCGCCCCGTCCGCGGAACACCGGCGAGGGCATTTCTGCCCCTTTCGTTGCTTTTCTGCCCTACCCGGGGGCAGGTGCCGGGTTTGGGTTTGCCCGGGCCGGGAGGTGCGGGGGTCGAGCCTGTGCGTGTGTATGTGCGTGTATCTGTATATCCGTGTGTGTGTTTGTGTGTGGTGTGTGTGTGCGTGCTCGCCGTGTCCCTCCCTCCCTTCAGCCACCCCACCCCTGGGAGGGGAGGGAAGGAGGGGATGGAAAGGGGGGGGCTCCGACGGCTCGCCTCGCTCCGGCAGCCCCAGTCTCTCCGCCAACGTCAGGGAGGTCATTAATAACCAATTAGGAGGGTCAATGAAGCTCATATATAGCCGGGCGGGAGCCGCCGAGCCGCACGGAGCCCAGCCTGCCGCCCACCGCCCGCCGTGCCCGGCCCCGTCGCGTCCGGCCCCGCCGCCTCGCCCCCATGATGGGCTCGGTGCTGCCCGCCGAGGCCCTGGTCCTCAAGCCCGGGCTGAAGCCTCAGGGGCTCTCGCTGGCCGAGGTGATCACCTCCGACATCCTGCACAGCTTCCTCTACGGCCGCTGGAGAAACGTGTTGGGCGAGCAGCTCTTCGAGGAGAAGAGCAGCCCCAAGACCGCCTTCACGGCCGAGGTCCTGGCTCAGTCCTTCTCCGGAGGTGAGTGAACCCCCCCCGGACCTACCCAGGTCCCCCCGGTTTCCCGCACCGGCCCCGGGCCGGGCTCCCGGTGCCCGGCGGTGGGATGCGGTCCAGGCGCCCCGCTCTCCCCAGGCGTGGGACTGGGGAAAAAGGGCTTTAAATTCATTTGGTTAACTTGGGCTTGACCTGAGAAAGTTCCCACTTAAACCGCGGGCTGGGGGAGCCGGGGGGGGCCGGGGCCGCCCCGCATTCAGCCGCCCGGGACAATATCTTTTCTCTCGCCCCGGCATCGCCGGGGCGTCCCGGCTCCCTTTTCCCCCTCTCGGATTTCTGTTCCTCTCTTAATTTACCATGAAGGCTAATTCCATTTCCATTCACGATATGTCAACCATCTCATCTCCCCATTTTGTAAGAGGAATTCCTGGGCCCTTTTAAACAAGCCCTCGCGCCATTCAGGCACAATGTAGCGCTACAGCATTCCTAAAGGACTAATGAATTTAGAATTAGCAATTTCTTTCTAGTTGAGTTTAATGAATGCAGATCACTTTAACAGCATGACAAATTGCTGGATGGGCCGAAATAGACACCATTTAACCTCCTTTCCCAGCCCCGCTCCCTCGCCCAGCTCGGGATGCTTTTCCCAGGTACCTCCTCAATGCCCCGGGGGAACCTTGTACCGCTTTGTGGGAGCCCGGTTGGGCGTTTAAAAGGCTCAGCCCCGGGGTCTGGGCTGGGGCCGGGGATGGGGAGGGGTCCCCGCCGCCCCCGATCTTCCCCCCCGGTCCTTTTCTGAGCCCTCTCCCCGCTCACAGAGGTGCAGAAGCTCTCCAGCCTGGTGCTGCCGTCGGAAGTGATCATCGCCCAGAGCTCCATCCCCGGGGAAGGGCTCGGCATCTTCTCCAAGACCTGGATCAAGGCTGGCACCGAGATGGGGCCGTTCACGGGCAGGGTCATCTCCCCTGAGCATGTGGACCTGTGCAAGAACAACAACCTCATGTGGGAGGTAACGACCGCCCTTGTCCGTGCAGCCCGGACCGGCCGGGGAGAGGCAGGGCCGGGATGCTGGGGCTCTGTCCTGTGCTTGTGTGGCGCCTGACACCCTCCCTGTGCCTCAGTTTCCTCATTCATGCAAAGATCTGGGCAGTGGATTTAGGAAACCCTTCAGGCAGGAGAAGGATGAGGTTTCCTCAGCCCTCAGAGGAGCCCCAAAACGCTGCTGCTGCTCATGTCTTGCTACCCTGCCCTGTTGTGGTGGAACACCCGACTGGCTGCTGCCCACAGTGGGCAAAACCAGGTCTGCCCTGTCCCCTGCTTTGTCCCAGACCTGGTGAGGCTAATCCCAAGTGAAACCCTGGGGTTTGGGGGATCTGAAATGCCAAGATATTGTACATTTATGCCCAGTAAGCAGACAGGGTTTTCCTCCTTTTTTTTGGTTTCACTCAGACTAGCACTTAATTATTGCTATTATTATTACAATTTTATGCTTAATAGAAACTTGCCTCACCTTTCTTGCCATCCTGCAAAGCATCTCTCCACGTCTGGCAGGCACCTTCCCCCTCCACCCAGGGATGCTCCCGCTCCTATGGGCACCTGCAGGATGCTGGAACAGCTCCTTCCTCTGTGGCTGAGCTGCTGCTGGTGGAGCTCTGCCAAGAAGGGGGATTGGGGCAGAGAGCTGGGTTATCCAGGGGGATGGGATCTGGTGGGACCAGCCATGTCAGAGCAGAGCAGCAGATGCACAGCCCAGGACCGTGAGCGGAAAGGGTTTGGACATCTCCTGGCTGTTGGTTGGGTCTCAAAGCCAGCACAGCCTTGGGGCTGAGCTTGTCCCTGTCCAGGGGCTTTATCCCAGAGGCAGGAGGTGGAGGGGTTCAGTCCAGTGTGGGCTCACTGCTACCAACTGCTCTCTCCCCTTCCCAGGTCTTCAACGAGGACGGCACCGTGCGCTACTTCATCGACGCCAGCCAGGAGGATCATCGCAGCTGGATGACCTACATCAAGTGTGCACGGAATGAGCAGGAGCAGAACCTGGAGGTGGTCCAGATTGGGAACAACATCTTCTACAAGGCCATTGAGGTAAGTGGGGCTGAAGGGTGACCGGGCAGCTGCAGGAGTGGAGGCAGGGTGGTGGGATCTGTGACCCCACAGTCCCTCCCTCACTTGTTTTTTGGGCTGTTGTTGGGGTGTCTGTGGAAGCACAGGGCAGCTTTGCCATTCCAGATCCACTGGGAGAGGTAGGCACCACAGGGAGTGGCCATTACATGGACTTCAGGGAGCAGTAAAGTTCCCTTCTCCTCTCTATCCCCTTTCAAGGAGTGACCCGTGCGGAGCAGAGAGAGAACAAACACTGCCTGAGCTTGTCTGGGGTGTAAAGTGTGAGAAGAGCTGCAATCTTGGCCCAGGCAGGGATTTGGGTAGGGATGGGGGGTTGATGCTCTATTGAAAAAATAGGATTTTGTGCAGAACCTGCTTCTCTGTAGCAGGGGTATGTTTTGGGGGTTTCTGTGAAACCCAGGTGTTGAGTGCAGGATGTGCCTGACTCTGCACAGCTTTGCTTGGGTGTCACACTTTGGCTGTACATGGAGCAGGGAGCCATGGAGCAGGCAGGGAGCAGTGCTGGCACAGCCATGCCTTGGGCTTTCCTCAGTGGGGCTGTGGAGAAGGGATTTGTCCTGCCTATTTCCTCTGTGTGCTCCTGTATGAAGTGCTGGTCAGTGCTGGCCTGGCACAGGAGCAGGTACTGGGTCCCAGGGGATGGCACAGGCTGTGGGGTGAAGGCTGGAGGGCACCCACAGCTCCCTGCAGGAGACACTGGGATGGTGGTGGGTGTCTGGCTCCTGGCATTATTGATGCCATGTGCATACATGTCCCACAGTTCCAGCAGGGTGACAGTGAGGACCAGCCCTGCTCGTGTGCAGTGTCCCCATAACCCGATGCTGTTGCAGGTGGAGAAAGGTGGTGGCTCAGGGAGGTGTCCTGTGCAGCAGCTTTGGCTTAAAGAGTCACAAGAGAGAACATCTCCCAGTTCACCCCAGACAAGAACTGTAGATTGTCCCTATCTAGTATCGGGTCCAGAGCCTCACCTGCTCAGGAGCACTCTCAGCTGGGAGAGGGTCTCTGCTGGGACGGAGTGCGAGTGCCTGATGGTTCTGTGGGCAGCTCCTTGGATCTATTTGAGCTTCTGCACTGGTTTACAGAGGAGTATACACTCAAATGCTCCGTGGCACAGGACCACAGCCCCATTCTGCACTGAGCCAGCAGCAGGGCTGGGTTAGGGATTGCTGTAGTGCTGTAGAAAGGCAAGTGGGTGGGTAGGAAGAGGAGCAGGTATATTATCTCCCGCTGCAGGAGAGTCCCGTGTGCCCCTTGGGCTCTGCTGCATTTCCCTGTGCAGTGCTGTGACCAAGAGCCCCAAGTGCTTCCCTGCTGCTCTCCCCATGCTGGACATCTCTCCCAAGGCTTCAGCTGTTCCCAGTTTTAAGATCTGATACTCCTGTGGGGAGCTGTGCCTGTTGTGACAGCACCTTAATTGCTTTTTATTACTGTTCTTAATTATGCAAATGGGTGAAATAATTTCAGGTAGCCGTGGTGTAATTAGGAATACAGCTGTGGTTTTCACACCTTGTGCAGGCATGAGTGATGGGGTGGGTGATCCAATATTTGTGGAGGTGTATGTAGAGGCCCTGTATAGTCATGGTCCATCTGCAGGTTTGCTCCTGGGGCTGAAGCAGTGAGCATCTGAGCAGGATGAGTTTAATTCCATTGGCACAAGTAGCAAAATTGGAATGCTGAGAGTGCTGAACCCTGAGCGATGGAGAGGAGAAGGTGGGGATGAAGGGTGCCTGCTGTCATGCTGCAGTATGCTCCCCAGGAATGGCAGGTACCTGGTAGTGCTCCTGCTGCCACCGTGTTGGCATGGATGCCTCCGTGCCAGGAGAAGGAAAAGGGGATGGGTGAGAGTGTGATGAGGGAAAGCATGGAATGTGTGAGGAGCTGGGTCACAATTGGGCATGACAGGTCAAGGAATTGCCTTTTCCCTGGGCTCCCCACTCCTGCCCATGCACACATACACGTGCAGTCCAAAATCCATCGCTCGTTCAAACCTACCGGAGTTTGTGCACCCAACAAGAAAAGGAAAAGTAAGAGGGTTTTCCTTTAGTGTTTCTCTCTCTGCTCATTAATCACATGGAGTCTTTGGCATCCTTGGACTGGAGCAATCCCCCTTGTCACCCACCACACCTGTCCTGTCAACTCCCTCACCTCAAGGGTGCAGCTTCAGCCTGACACCAGCAGGAACAGCTCAGTCCTGGGCAGGATATGCACACACTGACCCGAACTTAGAGCTGCCCTGCTGAGCAGGACATGTGTCTGTGCATGGGCACTGTCACACTCCTCCTGTCCCCCTGCACAGCCTCCTGTCTGTGCCCATGGTGTCCCTTCCCCAGCAGGCACCGGGAGCTGCCCAGTCCCTGCCACTCTGCCTCTGCTGCACCGTGGCTCCAGCACATCTCTTAGGATGCCTTTCTCAACTATGCACCACAAAATCAGATTTATTTCATGCCTTTTCTGCTATTTGCCTTTAGTACTTTAATGTCTTCTGCCCGTTCCTGCCCTTACTTGCTAATTAGTTTTTCCCATCCTCATTCTCAGCAACACGAAGTTGCTGCTGCTGGAAAATAAAGTGAGGGCAACGAGTTCTGGCCTTTGATCTGAAGGCCATGGGATTCCTTGGGGACAATTTAAATTTGCTTTGGGGTGTGTGGACATGGGTGCTCACCCACTGCTGGTGTGGGCGCAGCTGCTTCAGTAGAATAAAACACACATATGCATCCATGCAGACTTGTTTTATCCTTTCAGCAATATTTTATTTGCTTGTATTAAAAAGAACTCATTTTCTGTTAAGAGAAAATGACACCAAAACCCAGCACCAATTTGGGATGCAAAGGGATATCGACTTCCACTACCTTCCAAATTCCTTCTCTGCAGCCCCAATGAGGTCTTTATGCAGATGGGCACTTAAAACATATGAAGGCAAATTCCTGCTGCTTTCAGATGCTTAAAATTCAGCACATTTTTTCAGTGTTTGGGTGATCTAACTTACAATCTGTGTTTCATGTGGATGATGCTTTTCTTGGACTACTCTGGGTGTGCAAAACCATCCTTCAAAAGACAGGACTTTCCTGTTCCTAAATTTGGTTCTCAATGGTAGGGATCTGCAAGGGGAAATATGTATATTTTTTTCAATGAAGTGGTGTTGATGTTACTGTTGTCTGAACCCTTGTGAGAGTGTCCAGCTTCCCAACCACAGCTGCTGCACACAGCCTCGAGTGGCATTTCCCGGCCGCTCACCCTGGCAGCGCAGGAACATAATGGGGGAAGCAGTGCCATCATTTCAGGAAAATGGGAGCATGTGTGATGCAAAACCCCCTCCCTGGCCCTGTACATATCCTTGGGCTATTGCAGGCACAGTGCCTTTGGTGTGAGAAATAAGCAGCATCTCGCACCCGAGTTGTGGTCTCTTAGAGCAGCTCTGAGCTCTCCTCTCATCCGTGGCCTGATGGGCCCTTTGCTGATCTGCAAAATCAGCCCTGGCAGGGTCGGGTGGGAGATGCTGCCTGTGCCCTGCAGCAGGAGGGTGTTAGGGGCTCTGTCTAGAGCTGAAACATTTTGCTGGAGCCCTGGGCTGTGGCTCTGTGTCACAGCTCCCTGCCTTGGTCTCTGCCACTTGTGCCTCGCTGCGGTTTGTGGCTCCACAAACGGGTTATTTCTCTGTGTCTCTGTGTGCCACCCTGTCCTCATCTCCCCAAGCTGCCAGGACCTCTGGGTCCTGCACTCCAGAGCCCTCAGCTCTATCTGTCTGCTCTGTTGCTGTGTATTTTCCTGTCACTTTGTTTGTGTCTCAGCCTGGGAGACCCCTGGCTAGGTTTGTGCCGGTGGTGGGTGGTGCTGAGCTGTGCCATCGCCTCCAGTGCTGCAGCCTGGGCAGTGCTGTGCCTGCCTGCGGGTGCTGGGGAGCACTGGCAGGTCCCAGAGGGCAGCAGGGTCTCCCAGGAGATGGGGTACAGCCAGGGTAGGTCCAAAGTGACCAGCACAATGATGGGTGTTCATGTCCCCTCCAAACACCTCTGTCTGCATCTTTTTTTCTAGATGATTCCTCCAGACCAAGAGCTGCTGGTTTGGTACGGGAACTCCCATAACACCTTCCTGGGCATTCCTGGTGTGCCGGGGCTGGAAGAGGAGCAGAAGAAGAACAAACATGGTAGGTAGCATTGGAAAGAGCAGCGGTTGCACCATCTCTGCCTGATCACCCTGTGCCCAGCTCTGAGGCCGTGGGGTGGGCATGAGGCCAGGGACATCTTATGGAATATATTAGACATCCTAGCTCTGCTTTTAACGACCCCACTCTGCATTTAATGGATCTATCCCCAAATCACCATCTCGGGAGGCTTTTCTCTCCCTGAGTGTTCACTCTCTGTGTTTCTCGGTGGTTCCCCAAGATGCTTCTCTGCGGGCACAGCAGAGCTCAGGCACTGCTGGGGGACACTGTGTTTGGAGCTGGATCCCATCCATGCTCTCTGACTGTATTTTCCACTATGAGAGAACCAGGTCAGAGCCCAGAAGAGCAGAGGGAGAAAGTGGGACCAGTACAGGGGCTGGACAGCGTGGCTGTGGGTTCCTGCCCTCACCCCCTCCAGCTCTGCTGCTGGTCATGGAGGGGAAAAGTGCTTTTTGTGCCCATCTGTTAGGGATTCATTCAGTTCACCTTTAATGTTCCCCCTCCTCTAAATCTGGGTGAGTCTATTCCCAGTGCTGGCCCCATCCTTAGGATGCCAGCTTAGGATGGGTGCCCCCACAAGCAGGGAGCCAGCCAGGGGGCACGGGGGGGTTATCCAGGGCATCCAGCACTTCAGTGCTCAGGGATGGGGTGTGCTGCCCTGCTGCAGGGCAGTGCCTGACCATGCCCTGTCATCCCCAGAGGATTTCCACGCGGTGGAGACGGGGGCCAGCACGACGGGGCGCATGCGCTGCGTGATCTGCCACCGCGGCTTCAACTCCCGCAGCAACCTGCGCTCCCACATGCGCATCCACACCCTGGACAAGCCCTTCGTGTGCCGCTTCTGCAACCGCCGCTTCAGCCAATCCTCCACCCTGCGCAACCACGTCCGCCTGCACACGGGAGAGCGGCCCTACAAGTGCCAGGTGTGCCAAAGTGCCTACTCCCAGCTCGCGGGGCTGCGGGCGCACCAGAAGAGCGCCCGGCACCGGCCCCCCAACGCCTCCCTGCAGGCCCACTCGCCGGCCCTGCCCGTGCCCCACCCTGCCTCCCTGGCCCACCACATCCCCACCATGGTGCTGTGAACCCCTCGGTGCGGCAGCGGGATTTTTGGACAGCAAGGACTGATGCTGAGACATGCAATGGACTGGGGGGGTGGCCCTTGGCAGAGCTGGAGGGGCAGAGGCTGCTTTTGTGTCTTGGAGGGGGTGCTGGGTTGTTTCTGGGGCATGGGTTTGGCAGGTGAGTGAGGCGAACACCCAGCTGTGCAGCTGCACTGTGTGGGATCATACCCCAGGGTGTAGGGTGGGCTGCTGGTCCCTAGGCTTGGCAGGGGAGAAGGGACACAGCAGGATGTCCTGCATGGACGTGCCAGTGGGCTGGAGCTGCTGAAAAGCTGGGCCTGAATGAGTCACACCTGGCTTTTACAGATAATTTGGAGGAAAGAAAAATTGCTCTTATCCCTCCTCCTTCTCGGCTCTAGTAAGTGCCCAGCAGACACTTGGAAGGCTGGCACAGCCCTGATGCTGCCATCCCAGTCACAACTCTTTGTCCCAGGGGTGGCTTTGGTCCTGCTGGCTCCTTCCAAGGGACACCTTTCCCTCCTTGGGAGCCCTGAGTTAGCAAACAGTTGTATTTTCCCCCACCCAAGCACCCCTTTGCCTGCCCCGCTCCGGCCTGAGCTGTGCACTGGGCTTTGCCACCACTCCGAGTGATGCCGAGTAGGCAGAGGGGACACATTCCATGGGGACACCGTGCCAGCTGGGAATGCCCATCCACAGGCAGGTTTTGAGGGGACCCTGAGCTCTGCCGGGCTGTGTTTGTTCCAGCCCTTGGAGCAACTCTTCCCCAGCCGTGAGGGAACATTTCGGCTGGAACTGCTACTGCCCTCTGGGGACAGAGAAAGCCCGTCCCCGGGTCAGCTCTGTCCCCAAGGACAACTCTAAGCGCCCTCTGGAGTCCCACACTCCGGAAGGAGGGCTGTGTATCATAAGGCTTAAAAGAAGGTATTCTAATATTAATTATAAGTCTAAGTTGTATAAAGTTCTCACAAGCCGTGTTTTACTTCCAGAAAAAGAAAACAAAAAAACAAACAACTGTCACTTTAACTTTGTAAATATTTATGTAAACATTATTTACAGAACTTTGATATTATATATTATTTGATTGTATATGTACACAGTGTAAATACATTTGTACCTCTCTCTTGTATTCTAAATAAAAATTACTTGGGACATTTATCATTTAGAAGAGGGATGGCATGGAGAGCTTTATTTTTTTATGTGCCAGGGAAGGACATGGTGGTTGGGATGAGTGAAGGTCTTAATTAACACAGTAATGAGTGGCATTATCTGTTGGACCAAGGAGTGGAGGCAGGAGGAGGAAAAAACAGTTTTTGGCTAAAGAAGGTCTTTTTCAGGTCTGGAAGAAGGGGTGAGTGCTGGAGGGGGTGGTGTTTGGTCCGGTTCCACCCTGCCAGTCCTTATTTGAACAGTCCCTTGTGCACTTGTGCAGTCCCTATTTGAAGCCACAGCTGTTGATATCCTTTGATACCTCCCAAGAATTAATGCCCGTGTTTCAGCTGCAATGGGACACAGGTGCAGGTCTTGCTGGAAGGTTTGTTTTGGATCCTGAAAAAGCAGCTAATTTGCTGACGGTCATCGCTGAGCTGCTTTTCCCTGGGTATTTCCTCAGCAGCTCCAAGAGCCAGACTGGTGCTTTGAATTAAACGGATTAAACTTTTCCACAGACGTATCAGTTCCCGCTGGCACAGCTCTGCCAAGGGCAGGGGGCAATCCCGAGCCCCTCGGGGGTGTTTAAGCCAAGTTTGAGCCAGCTCGGGAGAGGATTAGCGGGGTGTCTTCAGATAAACACGGGGGGGGAACTGCTCCCTCCGGGGCGAGTGCACCCTTGGCTGCAGTCCAACCGGGGTGCTGGGGCCCAGTGAGCCCCGCGGGAGGGTCTGTGGGGCCCTGGAGCCCCCTCGGTTTGCCCGGCAGGTTTTTGGGGTGCCAGTCACTGCCAGGGGGGTGAGGCACCTTGCCCTCACTAAACATGGCCGCGCTCCCCCTTGCGTTCCAACGGGGCGAAGCCCTCGAGACCCTTTGTTGCCAGTAACAAATATGGATGCCTAGAGACCTCCCCCCGCCGCCCTCACTCAAGATGGCGGCACCCGCGCCTCAGGCGTGTTCTCGCCCGCAGCCAACATGGCGGGCGGAAGCCGCGTTGTGGCGGGATTAAGGCTACGCCCAAGATGGCGGCGGTCACCATGAGGCTGCCGCAGGTCCGCGGGCCCCTGGGGGCGAGCGCGCCCCGCGGCGCCGAGAAGCACCTGGTGGCACCGGGGGACACCATCACCACGGACACGGGATACATGAGGTGAGGGCAGCGGCGCAGGGGAGGCGGCGGCGGCTTGGCTTGGCTTCGGGCAGTCCTCAGGTAGCCGCCCTTCTCTCCGCAGGGGCCACGGCACGTATGTGGAGGACGACAAGCTCATCGCCTCGGTGGCCGGCGTGGTGGAGAGGGTGAACAAGCTGGTGTGTGTGAGGGCGCTGAAGGCCAGGTGAGTGTGGGCGGGCAGGTGAGGTGGCCGTGTCAGGTGAGGGCCGGTGGCTGGGCCTCGCTCTGGTGAGGGGTGTGACGGCCTCTCCCTGTCGCACTCCCAGGTACAACGGCGAGATCGGCGACATCGTGGTCGGCAGGATTACGGAGGTAAAGCCCCGTTTTTCCCGCGGTGCTGATGTCAGGGTTTGGAGATGTACTCGTGCGCTGAGGAGGAGGAGGGCGGCGGCTGATCGGAGTGGCTCAATCCAACCTGGAGCACTTCCAAGGATCCTAAAACACTGATACACATCAGTATCCCCGCACGGGGCACTGGGAGCCACTGGTTTTAACCGGGATGAGGCTGGAAAAACCATCAGGGCTGTCCCCTCCTGTGGGCTTGGTGGGCTGCAGCTCCCGTTCAATTTTTGGGTGTATAGCAGCAGGCTATTTTTTTTTCCCCTCAGGTTCAGCAGAAGCGATGGAAAGTGGAAACGAATTCCAGGTTGGATTCAGTCCTGTTGCTGTCATCTATAAATTTACCTGGTGGGGAACTGGTGAGTGTAGCTGAGGCAGAGCAGTGCCAGAGTCCTGTTGTCTGCTGCTTCCATGGCAGGAGCACTGGGAAGCTTGGAGCCCTTCCCACAGTTAGCATGAGCATAATGGTGGGGTTTGTGGTTGAATCTGTAGCTCTGAATCTCTAACTCTCCTCATTATAATACTTCAGTGACCTAAAAGTGTGCTGTTCTGCCTGGCTTTCCTTTGGTGACCAGGGTGTTTTACATGGCATCCTACGGTCTCCTACAGTGAGATATTAAATGGGTGTTTTCTCGTTCTGGGCCACAAGTAACTTTTCTTGTGTTGTTTCAGAGAAGAAGGTCAGCAGAAGATGAGCTTGCCATGAGGGATTACCTGCAGGAAGGGGACCTCATCAGTGTATCCTTCTGCTGCTCCCATTGACAGAAGAGCCAAGGGCATGGGGAGAACAGCCAGAGCTCGGCTGGCCTGGCTGGGGGTGAGAGCTGTGCTAGGGTGGCACTGGGCAACCTCAGGGACTTTGTTTTCCTTAAGTGGCACCGACAGGCAGAGGTCCAGTCTATATTTTCTGATGGGGCTGTATCACTGCACACCCGGAGTCTGAAATACGGGAAGGTAAGTTGTTCCAGAGCCCTTGATCTTGGCCTAATTCTGCGTCAGCTGACTTGTATGAGGCCTTTTGGAGTCTTTTTTTCAAGAAAAGAGCTCTGGAATAGAGCAGGATGTTGTTATAACTGACTTCTGCAGGATAGCAAGAATCTCAGTACATGGGAGTACCAAGTGGAGTTTTCCCAAAGCAGAAGAGGTGTCCTTGAGTTGCCCTTTGAGCCACTGCACTCCCTGTCTACAATTCCAGCTTGCCAGTCCTGTTTCCCCCACTAACCATTGGAAATTAAATCCTGGGGAGAAATCTCGCTCCTCTTCTGCAGGCTGTTGCCCCTGTAACTTGTTTCTCTCCCCAGGGCTCTATTTTAGGCTTTACACAGTTGGCATTTATCTCTGGTTTTGTGCATTGAAAGAAGCCAAGGGGCCATCGGAGCGTAGGCTGCAGTTTGGGATTACCAGACCAAGGGTATTAGCACTTAAAAGATGAAAGGGAAGTGTGGTTATTGCACAAAGGGTGAAGGACAGTGATTGGATTAAGAGAGAAAGTGTTCTGCTAAATTGGGCCTCTCACTCCTCGTTTTTCTGCAGGGATGGTTGACGTGTAGTTGTGATCAAGATATTATTAACATTTGTGCTAAGCACTTAGAGTATTCTTCATCTTCAAAGGACTGCACAGGCATTAGCTAATCCCCCCAGCGCTCCCAGAGGCAGGCAGGTTTTACATTCACTGTTTCACAGGAAAAGGTGTTAAAATGGAGTGGTGCCTAGGGCAGGAATGGAGTGAGTGGGGGTGACTTGATGTTGTCTGTGGTGGCTCGTGTCTCTCACGCTGAGTCTCATCTCCACTCCAGCTTGCCCAGGGTGTGCTGGTTCAGGTCTCTCCCTCCCTCGTGAAACGCCAGAAGACTCACTTCCATGACCTGCCCTGTGGTGCCTCCGTGATCCTTGGCAACAACGGCTTCATCTGGATCTACCCAACCCCGGAGCAGAAGGAGGAAGAGGCTGGGGGCTTCACCACCAACTTGGAGGTGAGGCCTCAGGGAAGATGAACCTTCTCCTACCAATGGTTTTTATTCAGGATTTGGTATTAGGTTCACAGCAAGGCTTTTTTACAGTCAGCCTGCATTATTTCCCTGTGCATTCATCCCTTTTCCTCTGATCTCCCTCAGCCGGTTCCCTTGTCTGACCGGGAGGTGATCTCACGGCTCCGAAACTGCATCGTGGCTCTGGTTACTCACAAGATGATGCTCTTTGACACCAGCATCCTGTATTGCTATGAAGCATCCCTTCCTCATCAGGTACAGAAACCAGAGGGGTTTGTTCCACAGTGGGGGAGGGAACAGAAAGGCTGCACCAGTTGCTGCTGAAGTCAGTAATTTAGGTGGTGGAGCTTCCTTTTAGCTTTCCAAAGCATCCTGTTCTAAGTGACAATACAAACTCCCCCCCTCTGCATAGCATAAGTTGCCTTGCACGATTTCAGAGATAGTCTGGCAACGTCCAACTATTCCTATAGAGGAATAAGTCCGTTTTTCAGAAGATATTGTGTATCCCTCACTGGGATTATGGATCCCCTGTGATTGCTGTGAAAACACTGTTAAATTTGGGATGGTGTGAGGGTATGGTGCACTTTAAGAACCAATGAAAAAATAAGTGTCATGTATTGTACAGAGAGATCTTGTGTCTGTATCCACATCCTGCACTGACCTCTTGCTGTACAGCTTTTCACTGTGATTTCTGCCAGCACAATCACAAGGAATTCTCTTCCCATAAATGAATGGGATCTGAACTGTTGTCTGCTTTCATTCCCAATGCCAGCCTGCTCAGCTACATGGGATGTTCTTTTGAAGTCATCTCTCCCCTTCCCAAATACTGGTGCGTGTCCATCAGGAGAGATGGAAGAGTTGTTGGTAGCATCATCTTTGATTTCCTCTGGTCTCTGTAAGAATTGTTAACTCTGGCCAAGTTGACTTTACACTGGACCCTCTGCCACAGGTCTTATTTCACCACAATCCTCTGAACTCCCTTGCTGTTTGTCAGGGACATTTGTCCCCATCGGGTGTGCAAAAATAGTAATTGCTTTCTAGTGCCAATGTTGCTCTTGTTTCCACTGCAGATCAAGGACATTCTCAAACCAGAGGTGATGGAGGAGATCATTCTGGAAGCTCGACAGAGGTTGCTGGATTTGGAGGGATAGGGCACATGGCCAGAAGCAGTCATTTGAAATCCCAGCATGGCAGCTTTTGATTCTCAGTATTATATATTCTTTTCAGTGTTCCAGTCCCCAACATTCATTCCACACTTCAGAAATCACCAAAATTCCTCATTCCTAGGATATCTCCTGAGTCCTTTTAGTACAATAGGACAAAGTAGTACTTAAGTCCAATAGCCTTTTAGTGCAGCAGCCTGAAAAATTGATATCTGACCTTTATGAAGATGCAGATGCAACTGGGACATGTCTCCTTGCACCTGTTGCTGTGTCTAATGCCCCATAAATTTGTGCAGAATGAGAGAGGAAGGGATGTGTTTTCTGATGTTTCTCTCTCCCCAAAAGATGGTTTGAATTTTAACTTACTGTAACACAGATCTGTCCTGTGACAGAGCCCTTATTTTTAAGGCTGTAGATCCAGGCACATGTGTTTAGACAACAGGAGTATCCACACCCTTGCTAACCACAATTAGAGTCTGGCTGTTCATGGCTTTTTCTCAGGGATATGAGAGGGGATGTGACTGTTGCTGTCCAGATGAGCCAGGAGCCATGGACAAGCTGTGTCCTAGTTTGTGTACATCCTGCTGGTCTCTTGTTTTTTTATGCCTGATGTGGTGAGCTTCTCTTCTGAGGAGGCACCAGAATTGTTTTGTATTAAATATTTTACATTTCAATAAATGTTTTTGAAACAAATCAGTCCTTCAGCAGTGTGTGCATTAGCTTGTTTTTCTCCAGAATTAATTGGGTCTAGCCTGAGAGCTATGGTTGGCTCAAGTTTCCTTGTGCCAGGACACCTGGAAGGGTTGCAATGTCCTCTTTCTTCCCTTCAGCTGTTGCTCTTCATCCCATTCAAGCAGGACTTGACCTTCCTCTTCAGTCCATCTTCTGTGCAGGGCTCCTCTGTAAGGATTGCCTGGAGTTGTTCACAATGGCTCTCCCAGTATTGCATCCCTGCAGGATTCCATGGGGAGGTGAGTCATGAGGTCACTGGGGGATGGCAGGGAGCCCAGTATGACACTGGTGATCCTCAGGCTGGTGCTTAGAGGTGGGCAGGCAGTCAGTCACCTCCTCTGTGCAGAATGGATGTGATGCTTTCTTTGGAGCATCCTCTCAGCTCTCTGGTGCTGTATTAGAGCTGTTGTGTTATCTATGTATTGTATCTATTTGTATTGAAATACGTACTTGCACCATCACAGCACTGAAATTCTTAAAAAAGGTGATAAAAAACCCATCTACCCTAATTGTTCCTGAATCCAATTCTAACACTGCAAATTCTCAGACTTCCCTCAGGCAAAATTCTTTGCTCAGTCTTTTCTTGGGAACTGGAAATTCCCTTCATTGCTGTTCCTCCAGCGCCGGCTGCTCTCCCTGTGGTCCCGAGCAGGCACTAGATGGCACCTTTGGATCGCGTTTGTGGCACTTCCCTTCCCGGCTCCGCCTCACTGCCCTGCCAAACAGCAGGGCCTGGACGGCTGCCACCAGCGCTGCTACCCAAATCCTACAGCATAATGGGGCTCAGTGGCTGAGGACAAGCAAGGACATGGCTAATCCGTTCTGCTGCTGCACAGCTCAAACTTCTGCCCGTGCTGCCTCTGTAAAATAGCACTGAACTTCTTGGGGGTATCGTTGGAATGCTCCACACGAGAGCTGGGAATTGTTATTTTTCAGTTTTATGAGGATTCCTTAGTAAGTGTCGCAACAATCACGTCCTCAAGACGACTTGGGAAATTTGAAAAACAAAAGCTGGATGCTGACACTTTCAGGTCTGTGCATGAGGCTGCTGGTAGCCATGTTACCCACATCTGTGTGGACAAGAATGGTTCAAAAAGGCTAAAAAAGCTTTAGTGGCCTCTGCATCTTTTAATTATGAAATTATCTTTTTTTTTTTTTTCCATACCCAGCTGCTGTAGTTTAGCAGCTCTTTTTCTTATTAACACATGGGAAGGTTCAGGGATTTCTGCTGTGAGGGTTCTAGATATAAGCAGGCTGGGGATACACAAGCAATGAGATACTTAATGTGCATTGTTGAAGGCTGATGGATAGGGCTGTAGTTAATCCAGTAAATCTCTTTGCATCTCTGCCACTTAAATTGAAACAACTCTGTGTCAGTTAAAGGACAAAGGAGTGAAGAGACTGTACTTCATTACCACCCAGAGAGATTTGATACCTGGAAATGGTTCTGCTGAACAGGTACATGAATGCAAAATGCTCCTCTGTCCTCAAGCAACCTCTCTGCAGGCATCTAAAGGTCAGAAAGGGGCTGGGAGGGGTTATGAGACTCTTGAAAGTGCTGTTGGTGATGTGGTGGATGCTGTGCTCTGGAGGTGGTTAATTTAGGGGTGGATGGGATCCAGGTGTGAGCTGTCAGACCTGCAGGGTGAGACAGTGCCAGCTTCTCATACACTGATCTTGGGAACAGGGTGCTGGTGTCCGTGTCAGGCTGCGTGGGCAGCACAGCTGAGTTGTTCTGTATTTTCATTCCTTTTCCTCTCCTTTTTCCCCCCCTTTCCATGTCAGTCTTTAAAACTGTGCTGTATTTCCAAGCTTCTCATGCTAGTCCTCTCTCCCCATTGCTAACGTTTTTTGGTTATATATGCTCAGTAAGTGAGTAAACAGCCTGAAAAACAATGAGCTCAAGAGCTGGACTGCTTGAGTTCCAAGCTTTCTGATTCCTCCTGCTTGCTGCAGCATTCCTGATACTTTGTTATTTAGGGATGTGTTAAATGGGGGAGTTATGTGACTCATCCAATTCCCTTACTCCTGAATAACTGGTACTTTTGTTTTTAAGCCTAAGAAGACGACCACCAGCTGGTGAGGTTTGGTTATGGATCTTTCCTGATCGTGGGAACTGACGGTCTCAGTATTTTGCCCCCATGATTTTGAGGGGTAATTACTGATCTTTCCAAACTCACCCAGTGCTGTGCCAAGCCCCGACCTAAATTCTTTAAGGCTTCAGCAAGGTCACTGCTGCCAGCTCCTGCAACCAGCACAGCTTTGCAAACCAGCAGGTAACAACAAGCCAGCAACAGCAGTGTCCTCTTGAATTCTTGAAGTAGTCTGTGGGATTTTACTGGGCAACTTCTAAGCAGGAAGGGTGAAAAGGAAGAAGCTATGGCTTCTCTGGTTTAAGAGAAAAAAAAAAAGTAGTTGAAAGCAGGGTGGGAAAAAGCTGCTAAGGGTTCATTTTTATATGGGGAACTAAAATGCCCATGGAAGCTACAAAACAGCTCAGACCAACCTGATTTCTTTGGTCACCAGTGTCTGACAGGTGTGGAGAGAGTTTGTAAACCAGCTGTAGCACCTGCCTGTGCTGCTTACTCCAGGTTAATACATGGTGCAGACGTGCTCAAAGGCAGAGTTACTAACTGGCTCCCTTGTGAGTGCTGCCTGTGGGAAGGACAACACAGCATCACTCATCTGCAGAAATAATTTTCTTGTTTCTTGGTGCCCAGTGCTTAATTCATGTACTAATATGAAGCATGGCAACCCCTCCCTTCTACTCCTAGGAATAACCACTGGGATTTTGAATTTGTGCTAATGGGTTATTAATCCAATTACTGCTGCTTATTGGGTTACTTCTGTCTCATCCATGTGCAGTTTTGCTGTTCAGCTGAGGTGAATGGTATAAATACAAAGCTTTGAGCAGACCCGAGAAGAGACTGAAACCCCACTGAGATTAGAGGCATCTTGAAATGATTGTCTGGGGTTCCTGAGGACCGCTAATTAATATGCTAAGTTTTATTATTTGGTGAAGAGGTTGAAGCTTTTAAGATATTGTTATGGAGGAAACGTCTCTGCAGCTGTCGGGTGTAAGAACCCACACTTAATGAAAGGTAAACAGAAAAAGTACTGAAATACCTCTTATGAAAGAATAAATCCATAGGATGTACTCAGGCTTGATTGAAAGAAACAGTCTGTAGCATTTTTCATTTATTTTGCATTCACACAATCTTTCTGTCTCTGTCTTCTCTAACAGTTCCTGAATCCACTGGGTGACTTCCACGTTTGTTAACATGAGACAATCCTGTTCACAAAAACTGGCTGCAGGGTAGGGGACAGAAAATGTAATACCCTTCAGGAAGGAAAAGGAGGCAGGTATCTTGCTATGACATTTGGGAGTGACCAGCTGGCCCACCTGCCTGTATGTTGTCCCAGATTAACTACAGCACTGCTTTGGGAAATGCTTTTGGAGAAATGAATGGTTGGGAAGGGCTGGGAAAGAAACTGCCCCACTTTGCTGCTTATGCTTGCAAAGCATCAGAAGGAATAACTGCCTGCTGGCCTGAATGATAAATTCACCTAGGCTGTTAAATAAACACCTCAGGTGAGCCAGGGAGGAGGGTATGTACAGCCTGTACCGCCCAAAACACATCCCTGTGAGTGTTCAAGGCCAGGCTGGATGGGGTTTGGAGCAACCTGGTGGAAGGTGGAAGGTGTCCCTGCCTGTGGCAGGGGTGGAACAAGATGGTTTTTAAGGTCCCCTCCAACCCAAACCCTTCTGGGATTCTGTGAAGTCCTGCATATTTGCAATTACTTTTGTGTATTTTGGTGAAGGTTTTCTGACTATCACAGACTCACGGTTGTCTTCTGGAGTTCACTCTGCTTCAGTCCTGCCATGGTAGGAGATATTATCCAGAGTGCTCCAGTCAGACCCAGAAGGGAATAAGTTTTTCAGTGAAGAATGGTTGGTATTGGCTTTTGCTGCTCAGCCTATGTTGACAGACAGCTTTGTTTCCTCACTTTTCCTTCAATCCATGGGAGCTGAGCAGAGGGTCACATCACCCCGGCGAGAAGCTGATCTCCCATTACTGAGATAAACCTGGAGAAATTCTGCTGAGTTCAAGAGATGTGACCCCGGATTTGTCTCAGCACGATGTGCCAGAATTTCTCTCTCCCGTGTGTGTGCAGCACAAACAGCCTCAGTACCTGCAATCTGAGCTGCTGATGGAGAAATCCAATAGGAATGGTTTGGGATCAGTCTTCTGGCTAAGAATTAGTGATGTAGGAGCAGATAGGCACAGCAGCGGTGGAGGATCCTGTAGGGCCGTATGGAGTGCTACATTTTGGATGCTATTGTTAGGAGATGAAAAATACATGTCTGCCAGGGACCTTGAATGTGGTGTAGGAGACAAGGAGTGTGTTTGGATTTGTCACAAGGGAGGAGTCAGTATAAACAAGCCGCTCTGTGTCCAGATGGTTACCCTGAGCAGGAGGCTACAGCACAGAATTGCAATTGTGTGTTCTCCTGTTGTTGAGTGGGAGCAACCACAGACCTTTGACCGAAACACCCTGACCTCAAGCTGCTGCCTCGACCCTCTTCTATTCCCAAGGTGAACTGCAGAATGTATGAGAAACTAAATATCTTCAGCAACATTGTCTGCCCTTTAGCTCCAGGGAACGCTCATGCTGCACATCCAAGGACATCCCAGTGCAGGCTGGAAAATTTGGGGGTTTAACTCCATGTTTGTACCAAATGGCAAAAAGTAGATCGATAATATGTGTTTTACTGTCACATTCATATGGCCTCTATGGCTGGTTTAGGTTTTGAGTTCTGCATATGCTCTGACAGCACCAATAAAGAAACTCACCTCACCCTTCCCTTCCACCCCCCCACTTCTCACTGACCCCCAGTCCAGCTTGGTCCCTCGTTCCCCTCAGAAGGTTTTTTTCACAGAATCATAGAATTGTTAGGTGTTGGAAGGGGCCTCTGGAGATGATCCAGTCCAATCCCCCTGCCCAGGCAGGGTCACCTGGAGCGGGTGACGCAGGAATGCATCCTGGTGGGTTTGGAATGTCACCGGAGAGGGAGACTCCACGACCTTCTTGGGCACCTGTTCCAGTGCTCTATAGAAGGAAATTCTTCCTTATGTTGAGGTGAAACTCCTTGTGTTTTAGTTTATGGCCATTGCTCCTCGGCCTGTCGCTGGACACCGCTGGAAAGAGTCTGGCACCATCTTCTCGGATGAGGATGATTAATGAGATCCCCTCTCAGTCTTCTCTTCTCCAGACTAACCAGGCCCAGCTCGCACAGCCTCTCCTCATCGGAGAGATGTTCCAGACCCCTCATCATCTCTGTGGCCTCCGCTGGACCCGCTCCAGCAGCCCCTTGTCCTGAGGACCCAGAACCGGGCACAGCACCCCAGGGCCGAGCACAGGGGGAGGACCAACCCCCTCCCTGCCCTGCCGGCCACCTCCTCGGGGGCTCCTCCCCGGGCAGCCCCCTCGCTGCCCCGCGGCCCCAGGATCGGGGCCGGAGCGGGGATCGGGCGCTGCCGGGCGGGAGGCGGGGGCGGCGGAGGAGGAGGGGCCGGAAGGGGATGTGACCGCCCGCCCGCCGGCCCGGGGGTTCCGGGATCTCCCTCGCCGCCTCCGCCGCCCCCCGCCAGCCCCGCCGTCCCCCCCTCCCTCCGGGGGCACCCGCAGCCCCTCGCCCCGCTCCTGCTCCTCCTCCTCCCGCCGCCCGGCCCGCTCGGGGATGCGGCCGGCGCCGTCCCCCCCGCCTGCCCTCGCCCGGCCGCTGGGCAGGACCCGGCCTCCCGGAGCTCCCCGGCCCGGCTCCGCCTGAGGCGGCGGGCACGGGGCGCCCCAGCGCTGCTCCTTCGCCGCCATGGCCCCCCCGGCCCCGCCGGCCCCGAGGTAGCGGCGGTGGAAGGAGTCGAAGCCGAGGAGCCCCCGTCCCGTTCCCGCACCCCAAGGAGAGCGAGGAGCCCGCCCAGAGCTGCTGCTGCTGCTGCTGCTGCTTCGCCCGGAGAGCTGACATGGTTCCAGCGCACCTGACCCTGCTGGACTCCGGCGGTACTTGAAGCCAAACCCCGTGGCACGTTGGCCCTTCGCTAACTCAATGCTATGCAAAAGAAAAGGAGGAGGAAAAAAAAAAAAAAAAGGAAACCTTGACACTGGTTGCGGTGGGAATGGCTGTTTCCTGCCCTGGGTGAGCCTATGTGTGGTTTCTTCCTTGTGAGATGAGCTAATTCGCCTTTTTTTTTACCTGGTGGAGGACACGCTACATATGGCAACCTAAACTTTGGTAATGCTTGGTCGTTGCTGAGCGGTTGGAACTTTTACTTGTTTATTTTTATTTTTTTCTTACATAAAGTCACCTAAGGAGCCTTGTTGCTTTCTTCAGGAGCATTGGATGAATCTGTCTTAATTCTTCGCCTCAAGTGACTTTTATCCCACCGTGAGTGCAGCCAACGCACCCACCTAAACACGTTCTCCCTCAAAAGCTCCTTCCCAGCCTGGAAGTTCAGGGATCACGGACTTCTTCGAAAAACTTCTCGCCCTGGGAAAGGCTGCCCATAGTTACTTTATGGGGCAGCAGCCTGGAAAAGTTCTTGGGGACCAAAGGAGGCCGAGTCTGCCTGCCCTGCACTTTATCAAAGGAGCAGGGAAGAAGGAGTCATCGAGGCATGGGGGCCCACACTGTAACGTCTTCGTCGAACATGGTGAGAGGTTTCTACTGGTGTTTGCTTTAATTTTGCTTTAATTTCTACTGGTATTTGCTGAGCTAGGTACAATATGGATTTATTCAAGGGCACGGAGCAGATACAGACATGTACTCTATGGAAGTCTTGTTTTCTCTCCCTTGCTGCTAAATGCAGATCTTCTGTGATTGTTTATTAAGAAAATACTTGAGTCAGATTGCTTGAACTCTGAGGAGAGGTTGTACGGCTAAAGGTGAAATACAAGGAAGTAACTTTAACATTGTACAAGTTTCTCATTTCTGCCTTCTGGTGTGCAGTTTGGGAAAACGTTTGTTTGATATTTTTGAATTATTTGGGTCGCAGTATTGAACCACTAACCAGAGCTGATGGTGATGCTGTGGTCAGTGACAAGTGTTCTTTAATTACCTCTACAAAAGGGACTCTGCTACTTGGAAAAAAAACCCCACCTTATTTTGGAAAGTTTGTGAATTTGCTGTTGTTAGTTTGCTTAGTGCATTTGCAGCACTTTTGTTTAGTGGTTTCTCAAACTGCTTAAACCTTCATCTTGTGCTGTGATGGATTGAAGTGCTAGAGGCCAAATGGGGCCAAGTTTGGGGTACAGCAACCCTGTCACTTGCTGGTCTTCTGCAAAGTAAGAGGGGATTTGAGAATCTCAGGAAAGAAGCCAATTGAGAAGCTCAGTAGGACTCAGAGGTAGGATTAGTGACTGCTTCAAATGTGGGTTTTTTCCTTAAAAAAAAAAGAAGGCCAAAGAAATTGTAAGCTGAAGGCATCTCTACAGAAACAGGGAGCAGAAATGCATTGTTTCACTGAAACTTTTTGGAGTAATCCTTGCTTTTTTGCACAACACTTTTTTAATTCTAATGTGAGATGACACACTTCTGGCTGCTGTCGTTGGCTGGAGAATGAGATTTTGACAAGGCTTCTGCAACAGTTTTGTCCCGCAGGGGAAGTTTACCTGTGAGCAAAACATCTGTAATCTTCATATAACTAAAACCTGAAATATTTGCTGTGTTTGACCTAGTTAGTGGAAAAGTTTTGTTTTGTTTTTGTTTTTAGCTGGGCTTTGCTTTCAAACTTTCTCTCATTCTGTGTATGTTTCTAGAAGGGCCCAAGAAATCCTTTGCAGTGTCCAGCAAAGGCACAGACAGGGATCCCATGTGTGTACTGCTGTGCTGAAACGCTGGTTTGAGTTACTTCAGTGTTGTTTCTTTTCATTTCCCATGCAGTGTTTGTGCACTGAAGGAAAATGAAGGGAATTAAGGGAAGGTTAGAGAGTGTAAGGGCTACTTTGGCCCTTTGATGTTAAACCTGCTGCTGGATTTTTCCATGCTCTCAGTCCTGTGATATAGCCTCTCCTCCTCCACCCCCAGTTTGGTTCCTGCTTTTACTACTTTGGACAGAGTTTCAAGGTCAGATGAGATACAGCCAGAGCACTAACTCCAAGCAGTACAATATTCTAACTACCTTTGGTGTTTTGCTGTAGCAGGAGAGCCAGAAATGCTCCTTTTTGATCATCCAACAGGAATAGACAGATGGTAACTTCTTGCCAGTGTGACCTGAGGTCAGCAGATCCCAGCATATTCGCAAGGAGAAATGGCATCTCTAATGTCCATGTGCCATATGTTCATGAGAGACCTCCGTGTCTTGATTTAGAGAAGAATAAACTTGAAAGAGGAGGACATCAGGGCAAGGGCATCTGTTAAGAGAACTGCAAAAGATCAGCCTCGCTTATCCACATGAGGAAAAGTTTCTTCCTCTGAGTGGATGAAATGGTTCTTCCAGCTCCTGGCAGTAGAAGGCAGTACCACCGTTGTTTATTCAGCTCTGTTTGAGTTTGGGCTGCTCCTGTCCTGAAAGATGCTATCTTGAAATATCTGGACAAATACAGAGGGAACAAAGGTTCATTTTAGAAAGCTCTTTATTTTCATCTTGATAATTTGTCTTTGAAATATATAACTTGGCATAGTTTATAATTAATGGACAGAACAGTATTTAATGCTTTCAGCCCTATTCAGGGATTGTGCCATGGGCTGTAGTTCATAAAAGCAGATGGGTGTTTTTTCAGGGCTTAAATGTTTGCATGTTTGCCTTTCAGTACTGTCATTACAGAGTTTCTTCCAAACACCAAACACTGTATCTGGTTTCTCTATCACACTGTGGGAACTAGTTTGTCCCAGGAAAATCATGTTTCTGGCTTTTCATGAGTAAGAAATACTTAAGGAGAAATTCCATGGTGAGCAACTTAACCCCCTAGAGACAGGTGAACTCTTCAAGGTTTCTAACTTGTTTGAAGTTCTTGTATGGTAAAAAAACCCAAAAAAGTGGAGTTGTTGGTAGCAGGGCTCTTTCCTCTTGTGTTTTCATAAAGCTGTTTCATGGCCCTGTTTTGGTGGGAGTGCTACCTGCAAAGTTCTACCAAGGCTCCTTCAGCAGGCACTTAAGAGTGGTTTTCAGACCACTGAAGATCTGAATTGCTTCAGTGGTATGAAATCTTAGCAGAAAGGGCTGGTGAAAATTATCAAATGCTAACAGTGTAAGGCGAAATAACTTTCGTTTCTCGGTCGTCGCACTCTCCGTAGCACTCAAAGCAACACATCAAGAGGCTTCTGAAAAGCAAGGAGGCAACTGGCCAGAAATGAGCTCTGCTGGTGCTCCAATGTTGTGTGAGAATAATGCAGAAAGGCTCTAAATTTTGTCATGAGTTGACAGCTGGGGAGGGCCTTAAGGGGAAAAAAAGTAATCTATGGGCAAGTTTTGGGCTTCTCTCTTTGTACTGTTAGTTTCCCCACGAAGGCTGTTTTACAAGCTGGAGTTCACACTGGTGTCGTTACCCTGGGCAGCAGAGTAGCCCTTGATGGGATGTTTCAGGTTTCATCCTGGTGCAGATTACTCCAGCTCATAGCTTGCTTGCAAGCTTGAATTTGAGAGGAATTATAAAGGCAAAGTTTGCCTCTTCCCCCGTGCTTTTCTTGGCGAGAAACGAGTCTGAAGTTACTGCTGCTTTTAGGAATATCCAACTGAGAGAAAAGCTGTGGTCAGTAGACAGTTAATGGGAAAGACACTGTCAGTGCATTTTGAAGTTTGCACACTAGTGTATCTTGTGCCTTTCCAGAACATCAATCTTAGCAAAACTCAAACTTCTGAAAAGAAAGGTGTATTCCCAGAGGGCTCAAGTCTGATCCTGGAGTTGGCAGGAGTTAACTGGAGTGATCAGCAGACACCACACCTTCTCTAACTGTCTTGGAGAGGTGTTGCTCTGCTGAATGATGAACAGATTCCCTGAAGCATCTTGGTAGAACAGTGTCTCCAAGCAAAAGCAGCACTCGAAGGCTTAAAAATGAATTTTAATCATTAGACACGTGGTGCTGAGGTGAAAAAGAGATTGATATAGCAGTCACACAAGAATGTTCTTTTCTTTGTCTTTCATAATGATAAAATGTGGTCTTAGAGTTTCTCTTCCAGCAGGTAATTGATAGGGAAGATCAAATGAACTGTTTACCTCACTGTAAAGAGAGATAAACAGCAGAACTGGATCCTTTTTCTTATGTCTTTAATGCTGAATATAGCTGAAGTCAGCCAACTACAGTCTCTGCCATATTAGATCTGAACTCTTTTTCTTACAAGGGTGATGAAAGTTTTACTGCTTTAATTAGGAAGTAATTGTGCAAAATGGATCCATAGCATCAGATTGCCACAGCTGCCAGTTGGAGATGTGCCCTATGCAATTCACTATGAGGAAAAACCCCAACAATTAAAAGTATCTTTTCCTACATTATTGATTAAAAATTAATTTTTAAGTGTCTTTAGGTTTAATAATCTATCTTTTTTTAATGCTGTTAAATTCCCTATTTCAACTGTTTGAATTGTGAAAATGAGTAAATTACATTATAACCTGGGCTCATCCCCAGCAGGGTGGGCAGCAGGGTGAGGGAAGGAATTCTCCCCCTCTTCTCCACTGTGGTGAGACCCCACCTGGAGTTCTGCCTCAAGCTCTGGGGGCTCCAACACAGGAAGGACATGGAACTGTTGGATTGAGTCCAGAGGGAGGCCATGCAGATGCTCCAAGAGCTGGAGCCCCTCTGCTGTGGAGACAGGCTGGGAGAACTGGGGATGTTCAGCTCAGAGGAGGCTTTGGGGAGACCATACAGCCCATTCCAGTGTCTAAAGGGGCTCCAAGAAAGCAGGACAAGGACTTTGGACAAGGGCATGGAGTGATAGGGCAAGGGGGAATGGGATCAAACTGAAAGAGGGTAAATTTAGATTAGATTTTTGGAAGAAAAATCTTCCCTGTGGAAGAGGCCCTGGGACAGGTTGCCCAGAGAAGCTGTGGCTGCCCCATTGCTCCAAGGCCAGGTTGGCCAGGGCTTGGAGCAACCTGGTCTAGTTGAAGGTGTCCCTGCCCATGGCAGGGGGATGGAATGAAATGATCTTCAAGGTCTGATTTTTGTACTCATTATCTTTTATCCTACAGGTGAGCTCAATATGTCTTCTTTATAAGCAATATCCATTTATTAGATAGTCAATTGCCCATACATGGAAATGATTTAATTGAGATTCCTTCCATACTAGAACTGTCTCTTCAAACCCATGTACTTATAAACCCTGCATTTATCTCTTTCCATTGTTCCTCAGGGCATTTTTACACTCTGTGCTTCAACAGCTGCAAAACCTGAGACTTGAAAGAAACTGTTTTACTACTCCTGATTCTGTTTTAGACAATTCACCTGAAATTGGACCATTAGCATCAGCCTAATAGGAATCCATTATTTAAAGCCTGCCTTCAGTGTCTCAGGTCTGTGTTCTGAACTGACAAAACTTTCTTCGTTGTTACGTTGGAGATTTGGCAGCTCCCAAACTTTAATTTCCATCTCTATTAGGAGAGATTTATCCCCAGCTTTTGAGATCATTGCTCATGTATCCAACTTTGCTGTGCCTCAGTATTAGCCTGGTTAATGCTCACATCTGCTGCATGCCAAATGCAGATTTGTTTACTGCTTCTGACTATATCCCTTTTCATCATAAAAAGCTCTTCCTGTATTTTTTCCTGCTCCAATTATCAAATACCAGTAGGTTTTGCTAAGAAGCTCCTCCACAAAATTTCATCTAAAGTTGGAATATGTTAGGAAAGAGACCTAAGACTTGCTAAACTGCTTTTGCACAGACCGAGGTGGATGATGATGATGATGGGGAAAGGCTAATTCCTTTCCTGGGCAAAAGCAGTTCTGTTTTGTGCACTGACTAATCTTTGATAACTCGCCATGTTTAAGCAGTTCATCTCCTTCATGACAAATAGGTGGTGGTTTCTTGTATGCCAGACTTTAACAGATTATGCTGGTTCTGCAGTCTTATTTACAAATTTTAATAGGAAGGCTATGGTAGAAAATCAGGACAGGGAGGCAAGAGAAAGCTGCTGTGTGTTAGAATAGAAGTCTTTGCTTGCAGGAGATCATCTCTTCCAGTACACTTCAACATTTGCCATCAAACTCTCAGTATTTGAAATTGAAAAGTTTAAATCTTAAGCTTGAAAGTGAGGAGTTGACACAGTCCTGTTGCTGAGAGTTGGGAATCTTGAGTTCATCCCCTGTGATGGGCTCTGTGGCACGTGGCAAATCATGAGGATGCAGAAAGGTGAAAAAGGCCTTGGAAAATCTTGTCCTGTTGACTGTCACGTAAGGGTGGGGATGCTTTTGGGTTGCTTCTTGGAACTTCCAACAGAGTCGTGTTTGGAGCTGTGCTTATAAGAACTCTGATAAAGCAGACAAGAAATAAATGGGTGAGTGTTGATAGTCCTGGTGTGGATGTAACCAGTGCCTTGGCAGGTGTCAGGTAAGGAATGCTGTCAGCTGACACCAGGCAGTCTGGATGCAGGGCTGCAGGAGTTAGTCCAGCTCAACACCCAGCTGATCCCAGCTGTGTTCAGTAAAGCACCCTGCCTTAAGCCTTGGGCCCTGTTTGGAGTATTGTAGCGTCCCCAGATTTCCCAGAGCATTCCTGCAGCTCCATCAGCACACTCAGTCCACACCACACGGTTTAAAACCCGGATGGCCGTGGTCCTGTGGACTGGTCCTGTGGACGTTTGGTGTGTTACAGGTGCCACGTCTTTCAGCTGCATAAAATACTCTGATTTGCATTCACACAGACTGAAGGAAGTGTTTAAAACACTAGTGTCCTTCTGGAGTTATTATTGCAGATGGACTTTGCTTTCCTTTTTTTTTTTTTTTTTTTTGGCAGGGGGAGGGGGCTGCCTTCTATCTGCAGTGTCTGTTGAGAGCTGGATAAAGAGCACCAGTGTCTTCACCCAGCAGTCTTTTGTCATTTCAGCCGTGCTGTGCCATTCTTGTGAGAAGTAGTAAGTCTCCTTATGAAAGGTCTGTTGTGAATCCCAGAAGTCCATCGCTGTAGGAACATGCAGAGCAGTTTCAGCAGAAGCAAGAGGGACTCTTGGTTGCCTTGCTTTTGTGACTGTGTTATCAGTTGGCTCTTACCCTGCTCCATGTTGATTGAAGATCGATCTAAACAAGCTGTAGAGGTTATTAATCTGCTTACCAGAGTGTGTGTTTTATCAGTTTAAGGAGGATTCTTGCACAAAAAGGTAATGAATGTTCAATTTTAGTGAGTAAAGCTGCCTTAGGCAACGTCTTTCCTTAGTTCTTAACTAAATTAGTTCTTACTTAGAGCTTAGTTCTTAACTTTGTTCTGTCTTTAAACCTGTATGTTCAATGCCAGTGCTGCACGTAGATATTAAGCATAACTCTTTGTGAAATGGCTGGAAGTTTCATCGCCCTCAAGGCAAAATCTGATATAAATCTGCTAAAATGGTGTGTTGTGCTGTGGGAGGACTCCCTTTCCACACATCTCTTTGTGATGCCAGGGCAAGCCTGTCCTGAATACCAGCTTGCTTTAGCTTTTGACTAAAGTCCTTTTTTGAAGTTAGTGTTGAAATTAGGAGAGTTTTTCTGTGTGTTGTGTTTGGGTTTTTTTTAACCCAGCATTTCTTGTTGTTACTGTCTGGGTTGTGAAAAGCAGGAGCTGGCTTTTCTGCAGAGTGATTGCTGCTAATTTACATGGACGTGAGAGAGCTCATCATTCTTTCATGGGTGAGGAGACTGCCTGATTTATGTTGTGTCATCTCTGAGCACTGTTTTTACCTAATGAATAGAGTTTCACAACAGATTATTAATCATTAAGACTTTGGTTTCATTGTGTCTATTAAAGAATCAATATTGCTACACGTTGCCTGCCTTGAGAACCTGCTTATCCATTAGTGCCGCTTTTCTAAGGCATTTTGATACATTTATCTTTTTGGCTGACTTCAGTTCCTACCTTATTCCTACCACGTCAGCTCAGGATTCTTCACAGGGCCTGAGCTGTGTTCAGTCTGCCTCTCTGTAGATTCCTCCTTTGAAGTGCTGTCTGAGCCACAGTAAATGTTGTTCAGTCCAGTCTGTCCTTAGAGCTCATAAAATAGTAAAAGGCTCAACCTTCCTCTGCTGTGCTTTGCACTCCACATTTGCATCAAAGAGGGAGTGATGGCCTCAGAAACTGGGAATAATGTGTGATTAAGACTATGTTCAATTACATACTCTGCTGCCTGTTAAATGCCTGGGTTTTGGACAGCAAGGCTTGCAGGACAGGAGTCCCCCGTTTGCTGACCTGCTGTTTGTTCCCTGTCCAATGTCCACTGCTGTTGGAAGAACAGAGTGACCTGGGCATGTTCCCTGTGTTTCCCGTCACACTGACGCTGTAGAGGAGGAAATTTCACTTACTCTGTGCATCCAGAATGTACCAACACACAGAGATGAGCTCTGTCAGGTTTTGCAGTGACCCCAGTGAGCTGATCTGCTGCCGATCCACACCTGGGGGAACTGATGGCTTTTTCATGGCCTTTTTTTTGTGTGTGTGTGTGTGTTCCCAGGATAAACAAGGTTGTTTTTCCAGAGGCTGAATTGTGCGAATGGGAGTGGGATAAGGACATGGAAACTTTAAATAGGAAATTCTTTGGGCTTTCAGGAAATGTTTGCTATGTCATTTGTGTTAATTCAAAGGCTGCTTTTTAGGTGCTGCCTCATTTAATATACCTGGTGAAGGGCTATTCCCAATTTCTCAGTTCCTGGCCTGACTACAGTAGGTTATCACAGGGTTGTTATGCAGTAAACACAGCTGGTTTTGCTTGTATTTTGGTTAATAAAATTATCTAATTAATTAAAAATGTTTGTTTGAAATCATTTACTTAATTAAAATTTAAGGTTTATTATAAAGGTGTAAAGAAACTGCAATTGTCATTTGGGGCACTGGCCACCAGATGTCTTCTGTGACTTCCCTAACTTGCACTGATTAAAACAGCCCTTGCAGTAAGAAGCGTCTTGGAAGTGAGCAAAAGTTTAATGGCAAGAACAAGGGTCAGAAGTGACAACTGTGAATTTTGGAAACAGTGGCTGTCAAGTCTTTTTAGTTACTTTTAGAACCTGTAATCTTTGTGAGCTTATGAAAAAGAGGTTGGTAGGTGATGTTTGCTTTCGCTGCTAATGGGAAAATCTTGCTCCCTCTCCTCCTCAAGCTCCATTTCAGACCGTTCTTTGTTTTTAAAAAAAAAAACCAAATAGTTTTCAGTGCTACATTCCCTTTCATTTATTTGCTGTCTTCTGCATTTGATCTCATTCCCCTGCTACTTTTGTTATGCTGCACTGACTTTTTAAAAATACATACACTTTTTTTTTTTTTAATATTAAATTCCTCTCAGTATAGAGGTTCTGTAAATCCTCTTGTAGCACAGTGTTCAACATGTGTAAACGTGAGCTGTTCCTGGCAAAGATGCTCAGGGAGTATCTGGAAACAAATTCAGCCTGTTACAGCTATTTACACAGTTGGTGTTATCTGAATGTCAGAACTGCTCTCACAGAACTAATTGTGGAGTTGAACTGTTATGAAGTCATAACAATGCTTACAAAAGCAAAGCTGTAATCTAATAATATTCTATTTAACTCAAATCTCTTTTGGGTGGGAGAATTTTATAATAACAAAGAAGACTTAGTGTATCTAAGCAAAACAGTTTAAGCTATAAATATGTATGCTTGAATGGGTTTTTATTTTTATTCTTTTTGTTGGTTCTAAGTTCTTTTCATCTCTTCTGTAAGTCTGACAACACATAATGTTCATTTAAAAGCTAAGTCCTAGTTTAGCCAGAATGACTGGAACAGCTATTAGAGCTGTTGTTGTCTGGCTACACCTCATGTTTGCAAATAACTTAGGAAAGCTCTAATGAAATAGTTTGAATAAATGCCAAGCTGTTATTTCTTCTTGGATATATTTAACTGGATGGATAAGAAGCTGCATTTAAAATTCTTCTGCAATCAAATCTTCTTTATAAGACTATTGATGGATTGCACTAAATGTGTTTGCTATATACATTTTTTTTTTAACCCAATGTGCAGCTATTTAATAAAAAATAGGTGTCCTTTACAGGAAATGAGGAGGGAAGGCAAAGCTCTTCCCATCATTTGATACTGTTGATGTTCATACAGAAGCTGCAATTTCTCTGGGCTCTGCAGATTGTCTGTTATGTCTAAATAGTGCCTCCCACGCAGAGGTTTGGATGTCAAGGTGCTATCATGTTTCAGGTATTAAGTAGTAATTATTGTTATGAGGTGATCACATAAGACAGTGTAAGTGTTGCTCAACCTTTCACATTCCCTGTCATTAGGAAAAAAAAGAAATGTTGGGGAAACGTCAGTCTAATTTAGACCTCACTGCGAGAATTCCTGGTGGTTTTTACCTCGCTCTTGCTGTAGAGTGGGGATGCAACAAGGCTCTGTGTGGCCACAGATACCCCACCAGGTGTGGTGTGGGTTCTGCTGTGCTTGTTAAGTACAACTTGGAGACATAATCTAGGAGTTAATGCTGGAATTGCTGCAGTGACAGGTCTGCAGAGGGGCAAACCCTGCAGGCCGTGACTGGTTAGCAAAAGGGATGGCTAAATAACCCCTCTTAAGTAGGTAATATTTTGAGCCAAGCAAAAGGATGAATTAGAATAATAAAGGTTGGATTTTTAGAGGTAAATACTAGCTTCAAATGCTAATATAATCATCTTGGTGACTGCAGTTTTGCCTCTGCAAAGCAAAGGCAGTGCATGACATTTCACTGAAGACCTGCCGCAGTGTTGATAAGCCGACCTCTCCTGAGAGGAATGGTGAACTTCACTGAGCAGCAGCGTGGCTTTGTAATTGTGGTTAAAAATACAGGATTTGAAGAACATTAAATGAAAATGGATCAGTGCTGCATTTATTATGAGGTAAGGGCTCAAAGAACCGTGAAATGTTAAGTTGAAATATTTGCATTCCGCTCATTGGAATAAGCAGCACAAATCCAAGTGAGGTGTTTGTGTTCTAACTTGATAAGTTAGGTTACTTCTTCCCAAAAAAGTGAGTACTGCAGTGTATTGGCCATGTCCACATCATTTAGTCCTGCATAACCACAGAGGCATTAAAAACATCAAGGTGAAAGGCGCAGACACCAAGAGAGCAGATGCCTTCCAGCTCAGACATCCCTGTCATCTGCAGCGTTCCCAAATTAGGAAGTGGTGGGCTTCAGCAGGACTTCAGAGCGGGATGATCTGGAGCCCCTGGAATGAGACACGTTTCATGGCCACCAGATAGTCTTGAATCACCCATTGCTGAGGGTGCCTCATCACCCTGGTCCTGGTGAGTCAGAACGGTGTCTGCCGGGTGATAAAGGGTGGATGTTGTGGCTGCAATGGGGAGATTGCTGGTGAGCCACATCTGAAACCACTGTACAGTGTGGCAGCTGAAGTGCTTGGTTGGACTGAAATATTTTGGCCGTTCTACCTTTAAATTAGTTTAAATAGCTCTGTGGATGTCACAGTTTTTAAATTCCAGAATTAGAAGGATGGCGGCTCTTCTGTGGTTATTGAGGCTTTCATCTGCTCAAGCTGTATTTCAGAAAGCTGATGTGTTGCTTGTGAAATGCTCCCCTAAGGCAAACAAGCCCTTTGGGGAGGGGGACTGAGGGCTGGAGTGAATCAGACAGGCATTTTACATTTCAATTATTAATATAGTACTTTTTATAATTCTCAAATTGGAATTGCTAGCAGCTGAATTTTAAAAATGTACTAACTTCTAAAATTTTTAGGAGTAAAACTAACCCCGTGCAAGTAAAGGTGCTGTCTTCTACTCCAAGACCTCTTTACGACAATCTTGCACAACCACACTTGGATTTGGGCTCTCTTTATCCTTACTGCAGTGTTTTCTGTGGCTGGATCCATGGTCTGCCACGTGGAGGTATCCATCTGTGCAGCAGGCATAAAGGATGAGTCCAGGGGAGCTTTGCAGCCTCCTTTGGAGAGTAGGGTCTTACTTGAGAGGACATGTCCTGAAAAGGTAATTTCAGGGTGCATTCCTGGCTTGTAACCAAATTCTGATTTATTAAATGGATCTAAATAAGCAGTACTCTTAAAAATTATTCTCACAATGATGCTGAATGCAAAGCCGAACAAATGGATTTCTTTAGGCTACAGCAAACTGGATTAGAGTGTGTTGGATGTTTTCCCCTGAGCCTCCTTCACCATCAAAAATGTGTTTAAAAAAAAATAAAAAATCTCAGAGTGCAATACTTTAGGCAAAAAAAGGGGTGGGAGAGGAGGAGATCTGTGGGAGAGCTTCTGTTAAGAAGTTCTGTCGGTGCACCTACACCCTGGCACTGTGTCGTGGTGGGGCCAATATCCAGCTGACCTGTGTGAATACACTCCTGCCCAAAGTCCCACCGGAGCCAGGGACACTGGAATTGATCTCCTCATGCCATGCAGCACCTCTGACTCCTCTGGAGTACAAATCACCTGCCCTGACTCTTGATTTTGGAGGCTGACGTGTCAGTGCGAGCATCCAAGGTTTGCGGCTCTGGCGAGGGAATTGCTTTTAGCCCGGGATCACACCTGAAATGTTTTATGAAGCTCTGGCTCGAGGAGCTGGCCTTGCCAGGGGTTGGCCTGAGGGTGTTTTATGAGATGCACAAGTAAAAGCAGATAACAGGGATGGGGGAGGAGGGTGATGGAAATGTGCAGGGCTTCTCCGGGGCTCTTCTGCCGCTTCCTGCTGCGGGGGCGGTTACGAGCCAGCCTGGATGACAGAGCTCCTGTTCTTGTGAAACGTAGTGTACCACAGATAAACCTCGACAGGGACCTTCATTCCTGCCTTCCCTTGTGCCACCTACACTTTTCCTCCCCCATCTGGCTCTTGCACACAGTAGTGATGTGCCACCAAAACCAAACAAAATACAACCGAAAGAAAAGCAGCTTTTTCTTTATATGCCTGACATCAGTGTTACGGTTGAAAGTATAATTGAGATTTTTTTTTTTTTTTTCTCCTCAGTGCGAGGATTGCCCTTGGATAAGTAAAATATGTATTTTCAGGCTGGGCAATTGAGGTTTGTGTAGGGAGTGATTCTGGGGATGTGCCCACCCCGAGGCAGATGGAATGCTGTGGTTTTTTTCCTTATAGCAGGGAACAGCAGTGAGCATCACGGGTAGTTAACAACTACCTGCTTGGGTTGTTCCTAAGTCAAAACCAGATCCTTTGTCTTTATGTTCTTTATCATCATAAAGCTGCAACTTCTTCCTCTATAACCCATATAAATCTGTAATAAGACTTATTCATAGGAGGGGAAGAGGGCTAAGAAAAAGGTGGAAGTGCTTGAAGGTCCTCAGAGATGGGATAGTTTGTGTTTGCTGGTTTAAGTTGGAAGCTCTGCCTTTTGTACAGATTTTGGTGCTGTTACAGAATGCTGTGCACATTGATTTGGCTTTGATTTATTCATTGGGGTGGGGGAAGATTAAACTCATGTATAACACTCTCTTGTAGATGCCTATCTGATAGCCACCCAAAGTTGATCCTTTTTGATCCTTTGCAAGTCTGTGTAATATATCCCCTGACATTTCACACTCATCTTGTAACTGGTCACCCTTTGTCTTCCAGTGTGCTAAAGCTGCTTATTTTGTTTTGGTTATTTTTGGGTGGTTTTTTTGGGTTGTTTTTCTTTTTCTCTATCAAATTATTGCTTTTTCTCTTGGAGAAGCAACTGTCCATCTTCAAATTGGATGCTCTTGAAGGTCGAGTGATTACTTTGTATTCCACTGGACTGTGAAAATCCTGCTGTTGAGCTGAAGCAACTGAAATCTTTGTTTAGAAAAGAAAGTAATAATTTCTTATTGCCTGCTTGAAAAGCTGTTGGCCTGCTCTTGCAGATGACCTGCCAAGGATTTAAGAAAGAAAAATTGGATTTTATCCTCTTTTCCCCCTGGTTTTAAGATGGTCAAAGCTGGCATGGAAAATGGTGGTTTTCTGAGAGAGGCTTTGTCTGCTCTAAGCAGCAAAAAAAGAGCAAACCTAATCTTGTTTTTCTTCTTGGGTCAGCTTTTAAGCTCTCGGATATATTAGTATTTCTCTCTTTCTGCCCCTTTATTTAAATGGAGATAGTTGCCTTGCCCACTCAAATTGCTATTTTGACATCTTCTTTCTGTAGTTCAACATAGTTGTTCCTTCCTGCTGCATTTTGGGAAGATGCTGCTTAGAGATTGGCAGGGTCCTTTTTGTTTTGGGGCAGCTGAACTTGAAATGCAGGCGGCACTTGGACAAGGTGGCATCCAGACATCCCTGACATCCCTGCTCTCCTCTCCAACCACAGCTTGTGACCCTTGAGCTATTTGCTCTAATCACAAGTGTTCCAATCTGGTTGCTGCTTCTGTTATTAAACATACAAGTTGGTGTAACTCGTGAACAGCCCGATCTTAATGAATACTTTGGCAGTTTCTAAGGTGCAAAATATCACCTACAACGGCTTAGTGGAACGAAAAAATCAGACTTGTTCTGGGGAAACTCGCTTTTCAGCGTTCTTGATGGGACCGATCAAAAGTTTTTAGCCAAACTCATCTGTGTGACTGGATCACCCCATCTGAGCGAAGCCTGAAGGATTCTGTGGACAGGAAGCTGTTGTGAGTTATAACAAGAAGCTTTGTTTTCAAACCCCGTGGTTTTTCTCCTGCATTGCAATTACAGGGGACGGGGCTTAGATTTCCACTTTGTTCTCGCCAGTTGTTGAGACCTGACCTGGAGCTTGCCGGGAGGCTGACGCTGTGATCGCAGCACTTTGGAGCAGGACAGACCCTCAGTTCGGTTCAGTTCAGACACTTTTTCTCATCCAGCCTGCTGATTTTGATCTCTTTTAACAAACAGTTGCAGAAATCGAAGAAACAACACACAGGTTCACCTCTCGGCAATTTCCCTTCTTCCATCAGCCCTGACCAACACAGCCATGGGAGAGAAGAAACATAATTGTAGCAAAATGTTATGTGTCTCCTGCATTCCACAAAGCCTGTACTTTAGGGAAGATTGTATTGCTGGACTCAATAGCCCAGAAACATTGTCCTTCCATTTCCTCCACGTTGTCCCCTTCCTGCAAATAATATTTTCATAAGATGCGGTCTGAATTAATGCCTTTTTTTTTTTATTTTTTCAGATGAATGGTTGTCTTTCTAGTGTCATAAAATAATCATTCCAGCTGAGATCGAGTTCAGTCAGCATCCATATTCAAAGGAAAAGTCTTAAGGATTACCAGAAGCTAAAGCTGGAGGAGACCATCTTGCCTTCGTGATCCTCCGGGCTTTGAGATTTTGGTTCAGAGCACTTGGTATTTTTTTTTTACCTCATGTCTAGGGACATTTTATCATCCTCCTCTTTCCTGTTCCAAGCAATTACCATTTATTTTATCTTCAAGCAGCAGCCTGTGGCAATAAATTTTAGGAAATTCCTTCCCGCCCTTTATTAAGCCCTACATAATAGCTTCCGCTACTCACTCATACATTCATTAGGAAGAATTAAACGAGTGCTGGCGGCCATTAGCAGAGCGTTTAATAACCTCTCCAAGGGAAGGTGCAGCAGATTGGAATAAATGAACAGGAGCGAAAACAAATGAAATAACTTCATAGAATATGCTCAACTAATTCGTTCTTAAGAAAACTACTTATTTACACGGACGCAGCACTTCAAAAGGTGCCCGTCTGAAACCCCTGGCAGAAGAGTCCCTGAGCCAGAAGATCCACAGGCAGTGACAGTGGCTGCAGTGCCTGGGGGAAGGATTCTGGACATTTTAGGGAGAGAAAGAGCATTTTAGTCCATCCTGCCCACTTCCCCAGCTGCTGATGCTGTCGGGAAGGCTGATGGCTGTGCCCATGGAATGCTGGGGGGACATCTGTTTGTGGGAACTGGGCCATAACTAGTAGCTCATATCATCTGGTATCAGCCACACCGTGGTCTTTGGAGGCTTGTGATGGCTGATTCCTGGGGGAAAACACAGACCTTGTACCAGTAGGGAAATCACCCCTCCTCCATCGCTTCTTAACTAAGGTTTTAAAGATGATTCACGCTCAGCTGACAGTTGGCATACGAGGTCTAAATACCCCTAAAACGGCTTTTCTGAAATGTAGATAATATAGGAGGTATTGCTGTAAGGAATTTCCTTAGGAAATCTCAGCTTGTAAAGCCCTAGGCCTACAGGTAGACCTGGAGTTGCACCTTACAGCAAGAGTTTTGCCACTAGTTCTAGTCCCTTTCACGGTATTTTAATGTTTGTGTGTATGGTCTGGTCTCTGCAGATGAAGGAAAGTCTCTGAGTCTCGTGTGGATCCAAGTGTTCTTTTGCTGGATATGCATTTCCTCTTGTCTTAGTGGAAAATAAACAGAGCTTTAAGATGACACCAGCTGCTGTTTCAGTGATCTGCTCCTGTGTGTACCCCGTGATAGCTCAGCACACTGGTGTAAAACACACCCTGTACTCAGGGTGGACTTCCAGTGTCATAGTAAGTGCATCTCAGCCTTGCTCAGCAGCCTTTAATCCTCCAGGATTTAATACTGCCACGTTGTTTTCACACACTTCAAAGCTTCAGACTGACTTTTGCTTGAAAAAAATAGAAAAATTCTAGTAAATAAACCCAAGGAAGACTCTAGAGTGGCAGTTTTTATGGCTAACATTTCATAACAGTAATGCTGACAACCTTAATTTCATTTCTCTCTTACCTGTTTTGGAGGCAAAAATGTCATCGTTCAAATGTAACTCGGGTATTGTGGATGACAGATTAATGTTGAGATTTTGTGGGGTTTTTTTTTCAGTAGTCATTTCTGATCTCATTTGAGGAGCTCAACGAGTTGAGAACGATGACACAGTAATTGCTGTTATTGAACCAGAGATGCAGTTGAAGACTTTTACCTGGATCGCTACATTTGATTGATATTTTAATTTGTTTTCTTGGCAGATGAAAGATAATGAGAATCAGTTTGCAGTTAGAAATACTTGCGCTGGAGAATTCCTAATTTTTTTTTAATTATTGCTTTTTCCCTACTTCCAGGACATGTGCAAGTTTCCTGTTTGAAATTCTTCTTTGTATTTCAAGCATCAACAGCATCTGAACGGAGGGAATCTGCACAAATCATTTCAATATGCTGCTAATATGCTCAGAATATCTTTTTCTAGTCTCTGTGCTGGATAATAGCTCAGATAACAGCTTTCAGACACACAAATAACATTGGGGAGAGATGGTGCGGAGTCTTTAATGGACAAATGTATTTATGAACCTGGTTATTTGCATTGCTTTCCAAACGGCCTGATCCCTTTTCATCTAAGGGAAGTAGCTGGGGAAGGTTTTGAGCAGATTGGTTTTGGCTCTGTCTCACGCTGTGATTGGTGGCCAGTGAAATCTTACTTAGGGCAGGACTGAGCCCGCAGAAGAACAAGGTGAAATGCTGCTGATGAGCTGATGTTCTCACAGGGTCACTCCCCTGCTGCTAAATAGCAGCATTGGTAATTCTTGCTATTTTCTTGCAACTTTGCAGTATTTCCTAGTTGAGCCCTGGCTGCTGAATACAGGCAGTAAAAGCACTGATCACAACCACCCAGCAGCACTCCTTCCATCTCCAGCTTTTCCTTCTCCCCCACCACTTTCCTTGTGGTGGCAGTTGGTGGTCCTGGAGGAGATCTCTCTCCATCTTAATTATGCTGGAAGCTTAATAGCAAAGAGTTGATAGCAAATGGTTGCCCTCGTGCTAAGGAAAGTTAAAATTGTAATAATATCTTTATCACTGTGGAACAATTTCCTGATCCTTCCATCGTCTGAAGCAACAGAAGCCATTCAGTGCTCTGACATTTGATCAGGAGTTCAGGGAGCTGCAAAGGCAAGTGGCAGCTTGCTAATGGATTTCTGATTGTTCTCCTGGTCCATTCTCCTGATGAATGGTGCTCTGGCAGTCTGGGGACCTGATGGAAAGGCTCTGCCATCATGTCATTATGTTTCTCTGGGAGAGAAGCAGAGCAGGTTTCCTCTGCTGTCCCCATGGCTTGCTCTCCTGCTCAATTAGAGAGATAGAGAGGAGCAGCCTCCCTGATTGAAGCTGAGATTGCTTTTACAGCTTTTTTTTAGGTCTTTCCTGGGCAGCTGGTGGAATCCCTGCTTGCTCTGGGGAGGCTTGAGCAGGCTTTCCTACTGCTGTTTCACTCTGTGAATGCCTGAAAGCACTGATGTTGCAGAGCTGATTGATGTAGGGCTGTGTGTGGGAGATGTGTGTTGACGGGGGGGGGTGGGTGTTGTGTTTCTCTGCCTCCTGGACAAAACACCTTTTTGTGCCAGACCTCTCCATTTCAGGCCAACGAAGCCACGTCTGCCTGGGGTCAACAGGCAGGGTCCCCCCACAGAACTGCCTTCAATAGGGCTTTTATGCAAGGAGCTCTTAAATGTGCCGTGACTGTTGATTTAATAACTCAGGTTATATGGGTTTGGGATGTCTGTTTGAGGGGTTGTGGGTGCTAGTAGGGAAATTCAGCATAATCTTTTTATTTCGGTTGTTGTGGGATAATAGGGCATCCTGAAAATAAAATAACATTGTAGAAAAACCACTTATTCTTAAGAATGATTAATTAAAATGTTTTTATCAAAACCAGCAGCTGCAGCCCCTTTACCATCCCTAAGAACCTGAAGCAGCTCATTCCTTTCCCCTGAAGGATTGATTCCCTCCCCACTACTCCCGGTGAGCCATGAAAGTGATTTTCTGGCTTTGTAATTAAGATATCTTGAGTTATTTCTGATTTGTCAACATGACTGATGAAAGGGGTTATGCATTACTTCTCCTTTCACTAATACACTCCTGCATGTGGAAGCATTTTGGGGGCTTTGTGGGTGTAAATCAGTGGTGTGCCAGCCTGCAGACTTGGGTTGCTGGAGCAATGGCACAGCTCAGCCCAGGGAGATCCCCTCCAGGCTGTGCACCCATGTTTTTTGTTGTCTGTAAAACTCCAGGTTAATTTAGGCTTGGGTGTTGAGCCTGTTGAAGATAACTGGTGATAAATGGTGTTGCAACAGACCCGAATAATAAACATTAATAATGCCTTGCAGGGTGTTTTATTCCCATTCATCTGAGAAATACCTGCTGAGTGATCTAGCTCATATTTCAATAGATACTCCTCCCCCTCCCAGTTTTAGAAAAAGTAACTAATGAATTGTTGGTTTAGCTCAGTTTTGTGGCTTAGAAGTTCAGGCCATGCATTTCTTTCCATCACAAACTCATTATATTCCACAGCTGCCTCTGGCCTGGTTCAGGTAAACTGTATTAACTTGTATTTAACCCCAAACTGTGTAGGCTGTGCTGCCTTTCCCTTGCACAGGTAAGTTGTACCAAGGTAAATCCTTTCCATGCAGGACCTGTCCCTAGGGAGAGCCAATGGACAGTACAGGAGTGCCCTGTGCTCCTTGGGTTTCCAGGAGCAATTTTTATTGGACTCATCTTCTCGTGAGCAGAACATTGTTTGCTCAGCACATGCTGTCTTTTGGTAGGATTTTGAAATGGCACTCATTCTAGGAAGCTTCTAAGCAAGATCTCCCTGCTTCTCTAGGAAGGAAAAGGCCAGTTTATTTTCCTCTTGTTCTATTACTCACTTGTTTTTACTGGTATTATCGCCGTTCCTGATTTTTTTTTTTTCCTACTTCCATGATGTTTCTGCCTCTTTGTTTAATCTCTAGTCCCTTCAGAAAATGCAAGCTGGCCTGATTTCCTGCAGATCTAGTACAGCTCATGGATCACTTTCAAAGTCATCAAATAGGGACCTCCTGAGTGCTCCTCACAGGAGGGCCAATGTTCAGGATACAATACCTGAGGTGTCACGTTCCCTGTCCCGTCCCTGCTGAGATGTGCAGCTGGAGTTCCCCTCTCTGCTCTTTTGTCCGACTCCTAAGTAAAAGCAAGTTGATTATTTCAACTTGTAATAGTTATACCCCAGTCCTGTGGACAGGCTAATACCAGATATCTGTACAGGCTTCCATTATCTCTTCATTCATAGCACAGAAAATGTGAAGAACTGTGTGTGTTGTTTTTTGGTTTTTTTTTTCCCCTGTGGATCCGCAGTGCTTTGGTTTAGTAACTGGTTTGGGGCCTTGTTTGCTGTTTGAACTACAGCATTTGGGTTTTTAGTGTGTTTTGAAAGCATGCCATCAGAACAGCGTAGTCAATGTTTCCAAACTTTCCCAATTACGTAGAAAATAATCACTGCGCCAGAACCACCAGGAATCTTTCTTATCATACATGGTTTTTTTTTCTCTGATTACAGTCTTGCTGAAAGGCAGTGTTTAGGCAAACATTCCTCTTTGTGTTCCCTGGGATGGGTTGTCAGCCTGTTAGGCTCCTAGCAGTCCTGTTTATTCACATGTGCCTTTGGGAGAGCTGCGACGCAGCAGGTCCTTTTTGCCTTTGTTCACTGCTAAGCAATTAGAAAATAATTTACGGCTTTGTTTCTGCTTTTGAATCTCTTAAGAAAATGATGGCATATTCTTAACCCAGGAGCCACAGCACTGAGCCCTCTGCATCAGGGAGAAGCTGTTCCTCATCTCTGCATTGGCACAGCACTGGGGCACTATCCTGATGATTGGGCCCCTTTGACTGTTACTTAAAATTAAATGAATAATGAATTTTCCCATTCAACCAGAACTGGGCAAGTGGTTGAAGTGATGCACATGTTAGATCCCTGCCTTGGGAGCAGCAGTGTGACTGAAGAATCAAATGCAGTTCAGGAGTGCTGAATTATTCTTAACTGAGTGGCATCATCAGGTTTTTTCCTCACCCAGTGAAATATTTGTGTTGTGGGTATGGAATTAGCACCTATGTTTATTGATTGTCTAATAGTGTGGTCTTGGGCTGTTTAACCTGTTGAAGGTTAATTAAGGAAAGGAATGGCCAGCGTAGCGACCTGATTGTTAATCTGAGTATGACTCTGCAGAAGTAAAGTGCTTTATGTGCTGAAATTGGTTTATAAGCCTTTTCTAGATTGCTTTCCCTACGCCCCCAGCTCTGTGCCTGGCATTTTTTTCCCAGCTTGACATAAATATTTGGCTAAGGCTAAAGGGATGAACAGAATTACATACTATCAGCAGAATTAGAGGGGGGAAAAAGGTTCTTCTGCCAATCACGTCATGCGCTGGGTAGAGCAGAGACTTGACTTAATGCATCTTATTGTATTTGGCATATGCTAAGCAGGATGAAGCTCCAGTGGGTGCAGGTCATCGCCCACTGCTAGTTTCCCAGGCTTTGGAAGAGCCCTCCATCCAGGAGTTTCTGCAGGCTGCAGGCTGGAATGAGCAGCATGTGTTGGGTACCCACGCTGCAATGTGACCTCTGCTGCATTCCCCAGCCTCATTCCTGGCATAACTTGGCCTCTCCATCCCCACCCCCTGTCCTGGCTGGTTCATGATCAGGCTGGAGAACCGTGGTAACCCCAGATCCAGACCCGGACCAGCTCAGGGGCTGAGCCCACCATGGCACAGCAGAAATGCTGTGACAGGAGGGGCTGTCATGTAGGAAAGACTCTCATCCTATGACTGATGTACCAAACCAGCCAGCCAGCACTGCTGTCCCAGCAACACAGCTTGCCAAGCTCTGGACATGTGCAACCTCACCATGTGAAGATACTTAGCCTTGTTAAGGGCAGGGTAACCTCTTACGAAGTAATTTAAACAGAAAGAAAAATCTGTGATGCTGGAGTAAGTGTAAATTATTGGGTTATGTGTCTGTACATGTGACCTTTGAATTACAGCAAAGTGTCTAACAGGGAAGACCTTTTGCCTTGGGTTTTCTTCTAGAGTGTGCTCATCAGCCTGAGAACAGCTGCTGGTATGAGATATAATTAAAGTTTAATTGGAGATGTCCATTAGGAGGATAGAGTGAGTAACACTAGGAGAAAATAAAGAGAATAAACTGTGAAGGTTGAAAAGAAGAAGAAAGTTGGAAGAATACAAAATTGAGAAAAGGGAACTGATGCAATATTGGTGCAGTGGAGGAGCAAAAGAAAGGGCTGAGGAGCCACACTGGAGCCAAAGGGCATTAGAAGGGCTGAGATGGCAGATCAGATCTCAGAAGTACAATTGCCTGAATTATTCTGGGATGGAAGAGAACAGGAGCTGAGGAACATCTGGGCATGAATTTGAAGTGCTTGGAAGTGAAAATGAGTGGTTTTTAGATGACAAAAATATAAAAGCTGAAGGGCAAGGAGGCCTGTTGGGGTGAAGCGATGAAATGGAAAAGTGGTTTGCTGGAGGGCCCTGCAGTTCTTGGAGGATGGATGGTAATGCTGCTGCCCCGATGGATGGGAGTGGGTGTTGAATTACTAGCAAAAATGCTTTTTCTCCAAAATATCATTGTTAATCTCTCTTAGTGTCAAGGCTGTGTTCAAATAGAAGTTTACAGCCCTTGCTTTTGTCATGTCAGAGTTTCAGGGGGCCTTGTTTATGTGAAGCACATTTGCAGTGGCACAGGGGAGGTAAATCGCTCTTCCAGCAGTACATGTCCCTGGTGCTGCTCTGGGAAAACACCACCAAACATCACAAATCAAAAGTCCTGCAGCCGATCCAAAAAATATGCTCCCGAGCCCTGTGGGATTGTAGGGGTGGGAAAACCTGAGAGAGAACTCCCTACCTTCCAGGTAGCTCTGCAGGAACTGAAGCACTGGGAGGTGCAGTAGATTGTCCTTGGCCACGTGGGTATTCCAGACTGGGACGAATTGAAGGTTGATGGCCATTGGATTGCCCAGGATGTTTTGCCCTATAACTTCCAGCCAAAATGAAAATAGTTCCCTTAAACAAAATATTTAGGCAGGCTCTATTTAAACATCCCCTGAAGTGTCCTTTCTTTTAAACTGCACACCTAAATGCATTTGAAATTCTCCTGTTGAGAATGGAAAGCTGCACGTTAGCAGTTTCCACTGAATTTTCTAATTGTGAGCATGTGCACTCACAGTGCCTTCAGATTTTCATCGTGCCCTTTAGCAAAGGGTCGATTCAACCTCTTTGTGGTGGAAAGTGCCTTATTCCTAAGAACCGGGGAATGTTTGAAATGTTGAGAACAGATTTAGTATCTTTTGATGAGAAGGTTAGCCTGGTGCTTAGAGCAAAGTCCTGGGAGCTGTAAAAGTGCAAGGCTATTACGCCGGCGGAGCCAACTGACTTTCCTCTCCCTGTGACCTCCAGCAAGTCCTCAGACCTCTTTGCATATCATTCAACCCAGCTGGAAAACCTAAGTAAACAGCAGGAACCTTGCTGGAAGCCAGAAACCTCGACTGACTGAGTTATTCTGGGGAAATGGAGTAAGTCGTGAATTAGAATCAGGTAAACAACATGTAGATTGGATTGCTTTAAAGAGAAAATAATTTTGTAAGTATCCAAAAAACGCTTTGATTTGGCTTAGTTTGAGCAGGTGAAGTGATTGCTTTGTCCTTTACAGTAAAGGGAAAAAAATCTACTTGCAGTTTCCGTTTTCATCAGACTGTTTACAGAGTCTGTAGAAACGGAGTTAATCAATATTTCTATTAGACACATGCTCGGGCCCCATGCCACACGCACTCATTTTTAAACCCTTCAATCTTGTATCATTTATGAAGATTGTATTGTCAGAAATAGTGCTGTAAATAATTTATTCTGCTGCCAGTGCTTTTCTAAAGGTCTCTAGGCGTGATGCAAGATTTCCTCCAGGAGCTGTAAAGCTTCCAGATCAGTTTGCTATGGCAGAAGGATTTATTTTTTTTGAGAGAGACAAGGAGGATGGTGGAAATGATGGGTTATTTCAGGGAGTGGCTGGCGGCTGTTTCTTTTGAATCATTATTGCAATCTAGAGTAGAGCAATTAGTAAGTGGAATTATTGGTGTCTCATTGTTTTGTGGGCTGTGTGGGATGAGTCGAAGTTCTTGGCACACAAACTCCTGGATCTGTGATGTCCCTGTCTGCGTCGGTGCCCTGGAGTGTGGGTTCCATGGGCACATTCCCTGTGGCTGTGCTGGGTAACTGGAGTGCTGGAAGCAGCCAAGGGGCAGCTAAATTGACCTGTTTTCGGTCCTTTTGGGCTGGGATGAGGGTGTGTTGGTGCTCTGAAAGGTAACGTCCTTCAGCCTAGCAGATTGTGTTTTTCAAACTGTGCTGTGCAGCTACAGCAGAAGTGTAGAGACTCCAGTTTGCAGACTTGATGTTTTCCTCTTTCTGAAGTGACGCTGTTTTTAACTAGACTGGCAGTTGCAGAAGAAATGTGGCACCGTCTTCTCTTTGTACTGTTCAGTGCAAATCCTTTGTGGGTGGCTGTGTCCCTCTCCTCCAAGTGAATCCAGGCCCCTTACAGCTGGGCCTGCCAGCCTGGAGCAGAAGATGGAAATCTGTCAAACTTCTGTAACTTGTCAGAGATGAGAAACTTCGCTGATTGAAGAGAAAACCCTGTAGCGGTCCTAAATAAACACCAACTAGGCACCAGGAGGCTTGCAAGAAAATTACCACCTCCAATTTACTCCTGAAAATCTTCCCAGATCTTTAACACTGCTGTGGGTTTCTGGGTAATGAATAGAGAGTGCAAAGAAAGTTCCATGTAAACTCACTTTATTCCCCAAATAAATTAGAAGGCAAGTTTCTAACTGGAAAGCAGGCACAGGTAGCCTAAATTAACTCCAGGCTTCTTTTGCCACAAGTTTAGACCCAGAGAGCTGATGTAGCTTTAATGATGGTGCATCAAAGCTCTTTCTAAAGCACTGACAGCCAGTTGTCAAGGGACTACTTGGGTACCACGTGCTCCATCAGTGTGCTCTGATGGTCTCTGCTCTCTGGATATAGTCTGTACCCAGCAGTGACCCACAAAGATTGGTTGTTGCTGATGTAAATTTTGGTGATTCCTGGCAATGCCCTTCCCTGTCCTTACTCACCTTCAGTTACACGTAGAAAAATCAGCAATTTCAAATGAATTAAGATTATGAGCCACTTAAAAGAGAAACTGCGGTGTTTTGCTGGAGGAATAACAAAAAGCACAGCCTGGCTGCTGTTGTAGTGCAGATGACAGCTCACAGGTATGGGATGAAACAAATGGATCCTGAACTTCCTACGTGGATCATGATGTGCCTGATGCAGCTGAGGAGCCTCCCATCCCCGTGGGCACAATGGTAGTGCCATTTGCTAACAGCTTCGCCAACCAGGCTCCAGGTTGATTAATAGATGAATCCTCAAATGCCTGCTTTGTGTAGATGTATGCACTCTTAAAAATTGCCTTTTTTTAGTGCTTTGGGAAAACATTAAGTATAATAGTTAAACATAACTTACATCACTTCATGTCAGGTATGAAACACTGCGTTTTGACTCAAGCTGTAGATTAAAGTGGGAGGCTGTGTCTTTCCTTCTTTTTGTTTTGTAGCCCCCAAGGTGGCTGTTTCACAAGAAACAGCATCGTCAGGCTCTGTTGTCAGTGATTTTTGTGCTTCAAAGGGAAGGATCAGAAACTGAATTTATCCATTTTCATACTGAAAGAACAAACCTTGCAGTATTTGAAGTTTCCTTCTGCGACAATTTCTTTTTCCTGGCTTATTTTGGTTTCGTCTCACGATCTGTCCCGACACTTCCCATCACTGTGCTGAGATGTCTCCGGGGGGTGGATTTTTGGTGGTCTCACTCCAGCTGATGGTGTGTTTGCAGCTCTGCTTTCCCAAACGCCCGTGGCGTGTTCTGCTGACCCCCGCGCAGCGGTTCAGAGCTCTGCCACTTGGTGACAGTCTTTTAAAATAAAACCATCACCACTGAAGTGAGGGTTTGAACTCAACTGACCAGTGTGTGTGTGCTCCTCCACAGCGAATCTCCAGAGTAAGGAAGGACTGGTGTACAAGGATGTATTTACGTGTGAAGTAGGGGTGTAGGGATCCAAACTCTTTGATGCCAGTCTGCTGTAGATGCCATGTTATCAGTTCCCATTAAATCATTCCCTGGAATGTAATGTGCTGGCAGGACTTTTTTGTGGAGCAGTCATAGACAGTAAATGATGGGTTTCCATTCCTGGAGCGTGTCTCAGGGGTGACACATATCCACACGTTCACACCTTGTCAGCAGCTTCCTAAAGGCTGTTCAGGCCATGCTGCTCATCTCTCCATGGATGCATGGAAAGGCACAATCCAGGTGCTGGAGAGGTTTTTGCTAATTTATTTTATTTATTTGTTGATTTATGTATTTATTTGCTAATTTATTATGACCCTGAGATTAGCTCAGTTGGTTAGAGTATGGTGCTATTAACACCAAGATTGTGGGTTTGATTCCTGTTTGATCCCTGTATGGGCCATTCACTTGATGATCCTCGTGTGTCCCTTTCAACTCAGAATATTCTCTGAAATCATAACATTTCAGTGAAATTCTAGGTAGTGAATCTGCTAGCTGGCCATTTTTTCAAGTGAAGAAAATAGGTTTCAGGCAGTTTTCTTGGGTGGTGTCCGTGTGGTGGCTGCTCTGTGCCTAATAACTTGCAGCCAAATTTAACCCAGGAATAGAGGGAGAAGCAGGGGAAGCTTAACTTTCAACCTTCCTGCCCAGTAAAAACTGGTCAGACCAGCATCTATCGTGCTGGACTAACCACAGAAATTATCTTCACAGAATCACAGAATCATTAAGGTTGGAAGAGACCTTTTAAGATCATCAAGTATAACCGTTGTGGAAAGGCAAAAATTAATGGGCGCGAGGGAAAGCTGTATGTCTTCTACTGTGGAGAGAAGAGCCTGCCAGGGCGTGAGGAGAGACTGAAAACGGTGGCTCTCCATTTCTCATGTCCTTTGTGCAGTGTGTTGCACAGCCCAGACAGCTGCTTTCTCCACGTGGCACAGACTGATATGGGACTGTTCATTTGAGGCTTGTATTTGGAAATGACCACCATCATGGCTGCCTGTTCTGGGATTTATTTTGGCCACCAAAATCACACTTATTTATTTTCCACTTCCCTTCTGTTTATGGCAAGTTGAACCCTTTCATTGCACTTTATTGTATCTTCTCTTTCTATTCAAATCTGGTAAAATTCCTCCCAGAATGTCAGAGCAGTAGAATAAAATACAAAACTAAGTTTGCTCTTCTTGTGCTGCCGTATGGCAACACTGTGACTGTTGAAACATTCATGAACTTATCTAGTATTTGAGCTATTTTAGTGGATTTCATGGTGCTGGTGCCAGGAGAACCTTTCTAGCAGCTCCAGTCCTGGAGCAAATTGGTAATCTCAAGAATTTGGGATCAATTTACTTGGGCTCTGAAATCTGGTGTGCTGCAAAGGGAGATAATTTGTGTTGTGTTCAGTTCAGTATAGAATTGTGGAGCTACACAGTAAAGTCAACACACTAGTGCTTTTCACAGTCATGGAATGGTTGAGGTTGGAAAAGCCCTCTAAGATTGTGTCCAACTATTAACCATCACTGCCAAGGCCACCACTAAACCATGTCCCTTTTAGTGGTTCTTTTTTTTTTTTTTCTTTTTGTTAATTTGCAGTTATATCCCAGGATTATAAGACAGAAAGAAAACCTCATAAAGACTAGAGTTTCCTCTAGAATAAGCCAGCTTAATGGGGTTGCTGAAGGCAACAGGGAGATTCTGAGGTCAGGCCTGCTCCTAATGCAAACTTGATTAAAACATTACAGTGTGTCGATTAAACATTACAGTGGCAGTTTACTTGGTGGATTTGCTTGTTTCTTAAATTCCCAGGGTGGGAACATTTGGTGTTGTGGAAAATGATTTTCAATTTTCAGCTCCATTTCCGAGCTGTGTGACTGGGGAGTGCAGGTGCTCACACACCACTGGCTGGCTGAGCAAGATTCCTCTGAGCTGAGGGGTGGACAGCAGGTGAGCAGGAGAAATCCGGCTTCTGAAACCACGAGAGCAATCCCCTTATGTTTCCATCTTGCTCAGTTCCAGGCAGAAAGTCATTCCCAACACAAACTCTGAGGGATACTTGTTTTTGTGCAACCTGAGATGCAGCAGCCTCTCCTCGTGGTGTCTGCTGTCTCTGACACCGGAGGACAGCAGTCTCTCTAAGCCGTCTTTATGTCTCCAGCAGCACTAGAATCTCTGTCTGGGCAAAGGATCCTGTCTGCAGTGCTGCCTCAGCTGCTGCTTTCAGACAGTGTCAGCCCTCGCCTTCTGATTCTTAATGGTTTGGAGAAGATGGAAAGGGGAGGAGGGGCAGAAATCCTCAATATTCCTGATTTTTTACAGCGGTAGAAGTTGGTTTTCACGCTCTATGCTTAAGGCAGAGCACAGTTTCCGTCTGTAAATCCTCTGATGCTGAGAGTAATACTCAGAAAACAGATCTTTTATTACTGCAGATGTAGGATGCTTCAGGGTTATCTTGTTGAGCTCTGAGTTTCCAAAGCAATAAGGTGTTTTTCTGAGAGCTGAGGATCAGCAGCACTGAGGGTCTGACCCTCTTTCATCAGGCTGGTATCTAACTGTGGGATGTGTAAGTAAAGCTTGGGACACTTGGCAGGTAACCACAGCCAGGGGACAATATATTGGACTATTTAGATAGCTTGGAGATGAATTTTGACTCCATTCCTTTGAATCTTGCTCATACACTGAGGGAGCAGGGGAGCAGCTTCTGCAGCTCAAAGCTGGTCTGCTCCAGCTGCCCTGAAAGAGCCCTTGGTCCTGTCAACACTGGAGACTCAACTCTCTTGGAACCCAGGTCATGAAGGATAACATGAGGCCTTATTTTCAGAGTTCTTTCTCTTTTCTGCACTTCCTGAAATATTAATCAGCTGTTTTGAAGGAATTGCCACTGGTTTGCAATCAGGGTGTCCGTGAAGCTGCACTCCCTCGCTGGCCCCGATGACACTGTTTGGCACAAGCAGCTGCCAGGTGAGTGAAAGTTGATCTGGAGCTGTGGATCGAGTGGAAATAATGTGGCCCAGGACATGTGTATGTAATTTGTGCAGATGATTCAAGCGAGAGCCATGGCAACTGAGATAAACAGAGGAAAAGATACTGGAAAACCAGCAGTGGCTTCATTTTAGTAGCGCAGCCTTGATTCCAGGCAGCTCAGATGTTTACTAGGAGAGCTCCATCTTCCTGCGTGTCTCCTCCTCCCCACCACCCCCATCGCTTCACATGCACTTAGTCATGGGATCGAATGGCTTCTTGGATAAAGCACCACAGGCCAAATTCCACAGTTCCTACTCGAGCAAAAAAAACCATGAGATGTCTTCAAATATGGGCCGCAGAATTTCTCCCCCTCTTTGCGCATCCGTGATTCAAAAGACCCTCGTAAAAAAACACATCTTGGAGTTTCCTGTGGAACAAAACGCACTTTTCTGAAAGCATTGCGGGTGATTTGACCAAGTGTGATGTCTGAACTCGGGATGTGCTTTTGCTAGGGATAAAAGTATTGGGCAAGCATGTGCTGTCTAAAGGTCTGGGGTGAAAAGAGTGGAGCAAAGCACATGAGGAGTGAAGCACACCACCCTTGCTGCGTGGAGCTGGAGTGAAGTTGGCTAATCTGTGGCTGTTGAATAACAAACAGCTCTTGAGAAGATCAAATCCGACTTCCATGCCAGGGCTCTATCGCGTGCTTGGCAGCGGGGCCGTGCTGGTGTGTGGGCTTCTGGGCAGCTGAAACCTCAAGCTGCAAGTGGAAACAGCCCAGCAAGAGCAGCAGGCGCCTTGTGCTGTTCCGCGGAGAGAGGACTGGGAACGGGGACCTGAGTTCTGACTCCAAGTAAACGATCCTGATGGCTGTGCTTGCTGCCCGGGGTTGTGTAATCTGGCACAGGGGCTGCAGCTTGGGTATGCTTATCCCAAATCCACCCCCCAGGGGAGCTGCTGGTGATTCACCTCTCTGAATCATAATTCCTGACGCTTTCCTAATCGCTGTCCTTAGTGCGTCCTTGGTTCACGGGCTGCGACTCCAGTCTGATTGGAAGGAACGTGCTTTCCAGCAGTTTAGAAGCTGGCCAACTTCCTACACCAGTGCATTAAATCCTGAAGCACAGCTCTACCTCTGTGGCTCATTTCTTTTCTCTGTTGCTTTAAGAGTGAACTAGGAGACCCAAAAATTTAGCAAAATAAGTTTAGTTAGCTGTAGAAATATGATAAATCACCAGTAATTTGACTGTGAGCAGAAGCATGCCTTGTATGCAGTTTTCAGTTCACTATTTAAAACAGAGTGTTTGTCTGTTTAGAAAATCTGCTCTTTTTGTTATAAATGGGGGCAGGATTCTCAATCCTGTCTTTTCCAAAATAGTGCAAACACTAATTAAAAAAAATATCTATATCTAAGTAAAGTTGTTTGCATATATTTACACTTGATATCTTTTTCACATATGGTTCAACGTAAAACTCCCGATGTCTGTACATAGATTGTGAAGATCTGTGTGCCATTTTTTTTTTTTTAATGACTGAAAGTAAGAATTAAAACAAATTTTGCAGCAGGAACGGGGCCTGGGCACTGGTTGCTGGACTCTTTGTTACATAACCACGTGAAGCTGTCCTGCACTTTTTACCATGTACATGCTCCACTCCCGCTGCCTGGTCTTCTCCTGGTGGCTCCAAGCTCCTCGTCTGCTCCATATTCCTGGCTGTAGGTATTGCAGTGTTCGTCATAACAGGGGTTGTGTCACTCTGCAGTGTGAGAAAATGAATGTTAGGTGCTCCCTATGAGGCAGCAGTTGGCAACCCTCTGCTAGTGAAAGGCTGTTTCCACTCCAGAGAGTGAAGTGTGAACAGGTTTGTCTTAGACATTTATCTTCCTTAACTTGGCTTGAAGGGGGTAAGCAGGCTTTCCAGCAAGGAGGCCTCTTTCCTGAGATGTGTGTTATCGATGTTAGTGGAGATGATAAACCAGGACACTCGTCTCTCTGAATTTGGTCTCCGCTTCATTATTCAGTTTTACATTTTTATGTCACTTCCAGTTCTCTTTATCACGGTGAAATCTTTCAGAGTGGATAAAAGCTGAAGGCTACAAGCAGAAACCAGAATTTTTCAGCTGCCTTTGCTATCAAGCAGCAAACATCAGTCAGAAGCCCAGTGTTTATTTTGCTTTTGTTACCATTCCTGTATGAAAAAATGTACATAAAAGGGCTGTTTGCTGACTTCCAGTGACTGGGAGAGCACAAAGAGCTGAGTAAAGGGATTCAAAAGGAAAAGAAACAGAGTTCAGTCTTGAGTCATGGAAGATGCTTTTCCTAATCCAGTTTTTTTTGCATGCATCTGTCCCTGTGGTGGCTTCAAGTCTCCTCATAGAGTCCACCCACCAGCACAAGTGCTTAATTTAGGTAGTATTCCTTAAACATTCCCTCCCTGAACAGAATTTTTCTTCCTTTATCTGACTGCCCTTGCTGGAAGGTAGAACTGAGAAACTGGGAAACAGTATGGGGCATTTAGGAGGGATTTTAAATTTGCAGGGTCCTCTGAAAGGGTGCAGCTTCAGAGCAGAGGTTTGCATTAACACTCAACAACAGGGTTGGAACCACAAACCCACGGGAGAAGGGGCAGAGCTGGATGGATCAGAGGAAGTGGTGGGCCAGCTTTTGTTAGGTGTTCTGTCAGGAGCAAACTATTTTCCACAGAATTTCAGGGCGGAAACTTAAGCTCTCCTAGCAGCATTCCCGGGGAGCAGAAGTGCCAGTGATTAATCCATTTCCAATGAGGACAGGAACCGAAGTTTGCCCCCTGCTTTGAGGGGTGATGCCTGCTCAGGAAGAGCACCTGATTTCTGTGGTTCTTTGGTGGCCACTTTCTGCCTGGAAATGTTTGGAGCCTGTTTTGAAGCTGTGCAGAAGAGCATGCTTGCGTCATCCAGAAAATGCAGTGAGTCAGTGGAGTCCTGAGGGAGCTGTAACGGCTCAAACAGAAACTTGGAAAACGAAATGGGGATGGATTTAAAGATACAGCCTTTGTGGCCAGTGCTCTGTTTAGAGATGGTCTGCACTCGTGGAAGGCTTTGGTGAGGAAGGGGTTCGATGGGGATTTTGCTGCTGTAAATACAAACTAGAGCTTTATGAGTGATCCACCTGGGACAGGGTGTGGAACTGGAACAGGGTGTTAAGCAAGTTCTTCTTGCCATTATACTCAGTAATTCGGTATTCAGGGAATCTCCATGAATTCTTCATTGATATGTGTATTTTGGTATTTTAATGAATAACTTATTGGGAGGGACAGGAAGGAAGGAGGGGGGCAGCCTTTCGGTTTGGCCCCCTCTCATCATTTTGCTTAACGTTTTCAACCGCCTTCAGATCTGGGATGGTTTCCACAGCATTACGAGCTGTGCTGTTGCTGCACTGCAGCTGTGTTGGGATTGCTCTTGGACCAGCTCATCTGCTCCCAGAGGATGAGGTCCTGCCACGGAATTTCCGTGTGGTTTGTGAGGATGTGCCCAACTCCTCGATGGGCCGTAGGTGCCACCACCATGGGGAGGTTTGCTGTCAGTGGACACTGATCTTTCTCTTCATGTCCACCCACAGCCAGACAAAATGGCTATGGGATACCTCCTTCCTTCAAATCCAGCAGTGGTCATTTCAGGGATTAGGTGTGCTCTTCTTAAAACACTTTCTGTTTCTATCACAGATGAAGTAGCCAAGGTCTGTCATGATACTGTTGTTGTGTTGGTTGTTCTATTTGCAAACTTTCTGGGATGTTTGTAGTATTTGGATGCCTCAAAACCACAGATGAATTAATCTTTATGGTCTATTTCTGGAGGGGAAAAAGTATACAGTGGCCTAACAGTGAAATGAAAGGCAATTTCTTGTGCTTCATATGTTCCCTATTGGTTTTGCTTCAGAATTGAGATCCCATTTTCCTCATTTACAAGGCCAGCAGAACAAGGCTTGTTCCTCCCAGCAGAGGTAATAGAACATAGCAAAAAGTCCTGACAAATCTCCCCTCTGGGTTGGCTCTTTTCCTGCTGGGACAGGGTAATTTCAGGTGCTGAACTTTGTTGTTTTATCTGAGCAGGACAGGGTAAGAGGCATCAAAGCGAGCTGACCCTTTACAGGTAAGATGATCCTCTGGAGTGACTTTTCTGAAAATGAAAAAACCAGTTTCTTGAGAGCCAAGAATGAAAAAAAAAAAAAAGAGAAAACCTGTCTTTTCCTCTTTGTTCAGGTTTTTAAGCAGGGGCAGCTCAGTCCCTGGGCTCCTTCAGAACTATTCTGACACTTTATTATCAGGAACATAAAAACATTTTGTGACTGTAATGTGCATGCACTTCAGTGTTACAGTTTAGCAATTGTATTCAGACCATGAAAGCTTCATTAGTTCATGTTGATTGAACAGTGATATGGTCCCCAGCCATCCTAATGCAAATCGATGACTCATTTGTATCTTTAGAGTTGAATTTCAATTCCTATAAAATTTTAGAATTAGGCAAGTAATTGCATTACATTTTTGCAACTTCTGTGAAATTTTTTTTTTAATTATTTACACCTAAGGCCATATTTCAAACCTGTGACCTCATCCCCCATAAAGCAAAACTATTTCATTACATCATAGCTGTGCAATTTGACTTCTGATAGCTGGATTTGCATTTATGTTGGATCCATTAAATATTTGCCTGCTTGAAAAACTGGCAGGGACTTACATGTTAGCATGTAAATGTTAATTAAAAAAAAAAAAAGAAGTTGGTATTCTTTTGCCCTTCTTGCTGGCAGTTTTGTTGAAAACAAATGAATCTTAGTTTTCCCTTCCATCATCACCTTACTTGGCTTCCAGAAAAAAAATGATTAATGAGTTTTTTGGCTGCAATATTTGATTGCAGTCTGACTTCACTAGTGATGAATACGGAAATATTTCTGCACTTAATTGGATATTATCAAATCCACAGCATCTGACTAAGGCCATAGTCAGATGTAGTTGTTCTCCCTCTTTTGCACTGAGCAGGATCTCTGAGGGCAGATTCCCCTTCGTGGCACTTTCCCCTTTTGTATAGTCATATCAGTTCACAATTGACATTATATAAATATTTGAGGAGCTTAGTGTCCAGGATCTGCTCCGTTCCCTTTGCACTGAAGCACTGAATTTGTTCTGATTAAAGTTAAGTTTCAGATACGTTGGATGAATTTGGGGTGGGAAAGGATCAACATGTATTTGAAGCAGTACAATCAGTCTTGTACAAGGTGCCTGTTTGCAGGCTCCATATAAATGTTGAATATTTTGACTTAATATTTATTATCCTTAGCAATGACCAACCATCTTCGAATCCTACTGAGCTCCAGCACTAATTTCCTTTGCTGAAACAGGTTAAAACACATTTTTGGTGGCTCTGCAGCTTTAAACTGCCTTTTTTTTTCTTTCCCTGAACCTCTTCTGTCACCTATCTTTTGCCAGCAAGTCTTGTGAAAGCAGCATCCCTTGTGATTCAGATCAACTGACTGTCTGGCAGCGGGATGAGGCAGTGCCTGGGAGGATCCTCCTTTGGGAGAATTGATCCAGGGCCGATTTCCGAACCCCCTGTGCTGGACCCCACGGTGCCTGGGAGCAGAATGCTCAGGGAATGGGACTGAGCAAACCTTCCTCCCAGCACTCCGGAGAGGGCAACACCAAGATTAACAGGAATGTTTTCTTGGCACTGTAGCCTCAGGAACTGCCGAGTTAAATTCCTTGCTCAAGCTTTACCCCCTTGGTAACACCTCCATGGCACTGGTTATTCATATTAAAACCAGAACCAACAAAGGGACAATTGCCCAAATTTTGTACAATGGCTATTTTTGCACATTCAGCCTCAGATGGCGTTTGACCCTTAATACAGATGGTTTCACTTAATGTATTTTGTTTAAACAATCCCTGTTCCTGGAAGTGGTTTCAGAATAGGCTGTTCCTCACTGCTGTTCGTGTTTGCTTTTTCTTATGATATTACAAGAAGCTTGAAGAGAGTGGATTCAGAACAGGGCAGTAATCAGTGTTCACAGGCATTTGTAGAAGCCTTTGTATTTTCCAATTAATACGATGTTGACTCCTCAAGCTTTCGAGACTGAAGTGGTTTGGAGCACTTTTGTCCTGAGGCTGTTGAGCTCACTGCATTTCTGTTATTCCTCTATCTGAGTTTAAGAGACCTCAGGGAGTCCCAGTGCATTTATGTGGAACAGCTTGTCATCTGGGATACCTGTTTTCCCCCCCAGAACAGGCTTCTTGGTGCTCCAACACACAAAAATCTCCTTTCTCTCAGATGCAAAAGAAGTGTTCTTGTGCAAGGAGGAAAAAAATTGTCTGTTGTGCTTGGATCTCTCTCCTTTTTGTGTCTGTTATAATTTCTGCGTGTGCAGGCTTTTCTCAGGTGGTGCAGGATGTGTTGTTCATACTGAGCACATCCTGGATGAGCTGTGAAAAGCCTCCATCAAGTTCAACATCGTTTGTCTTAAAATCCTACCCTCTCACAGCCATGCTGCCATGAGGCAGCTCCACTTGATGGAAAGAATGGGAATGCCCTTGAAGTACAAGAGAAATGTGGTTTATAAGCTGGAAGTTGGTGTATTGAGTGTGTAACTGAACGTTTCACGCTGGTGTGGTACCTCCTAGCAGTGGATCTTGAGGCCGGGACCTGATTTGTATTTAGCTTGCTCAGAAACCAGGTGGCATGAAATCTTTTATGTTTGAAAAATATGGAGACGTGAGTCAGGTAATTGTTTATCCACAATGACAAGAGAAACCTAAAGAAGAGTTGGAAATAAAACCATGGTGTGTCTATTCCTAGAGCATGTGGTTAACCAGAATAGTTAATCTTCCTTTATTTTATTTATTTGTTTTTCCTAAAAATTATTATCTTCTAAAAGTCCAGGCACTGCTTGAGGAGTTGACAGTGTAAGCAAAAGCCACCCAAGGTATCATCAGCTCTTTCCAAAACAAAAACCTGCTAATCCTCCCAGTGATCTCGTGACATCCTTTATAAACACTTCAAGAAGAATTAAAAAATGAGAGATCACATTGTCTGTGGGGTTCTTCCTCTGTGCTTTTTCTTGATCTTAAAAATGGTGTGTTACATGGCTGAAAATCCTTTTGTGTTACCTCCTTGGTATCCTCTGTTGCAGTGCCCAGGTTTCATCCCCCTTGACTCCAGAGCTGCTGGAGATTTCTAGTCCTGTTTCTTTCTCCAAAGTTTCCTCTGCTTTGAGATTAATTTTAAAATAGGTTCTCCTGGCACCCTAACTGCTGTGTGTGGTGTAGGGAGGGATTAGGGGAACACAACAGCTCTTTCACCCTCTGAAAATCCTCTGGTCCTGTTCCAGGAGCAGGACTTGCAAAGACTGAGCTGAACCAAGAGAAGGGAGGAAATTGGGATGTTTGACTTTTGCTCTGGGTTTTCCCACCTGATGTTGGTTCAGGCCAGAGTCTTCCTTCCCATGCAGTGCTACATGTTCTAGGCTGTTTTTGTTCACTAATTTTCAGTCTTTATTCTTGCAGTAATTTGATATAGTATCTCTAACTTGGCTGGGCAGGCAGAGGAATTTGCACAGGGAATTTTGAGTACACCATGGACAATGAAATCTGGGCTTTCTGCGTGAAAACCCACGTGACTTACATATCTACCTGACTTACATATCACTGCCATGAGACCTCAGGATGGACTGGAGATCAATCAGAAATAGGAAAAGCTGTGAATTTAATTACAGATTGGTCATATCTTCTGTCTGGAGCTTCGTGGAACACCCCCAGAATCAGGAGAGGCTTAGAGAGGAGCTGCAGAGGAACTTCTTACTGCAGAAGGTTTCTCCCCAGGCTGTATTTTCAGAGAGCACTGTCTGTATTGCAGCACTGCTGCATATCTGGGTATCTGTCAGCTCTCTAGGAATTTGAGGCATTGCGTTCCCTGGATCCAGACTGGAGTGCAGCCAGTTACTCGAGGCTGGCTGAAGTACTTCCATTTCAGGTGGAAGCAGCTCTCCCAGCACTGAATGACTCTGTGGTCCATTTGAGGGTCTCTGAATGATTAATGAAATGGATCTGTAGCTGGTCCAGTCCAACATTTACATTTATTTCTTTGGGGTTTGTTTGTGCCTCTCTCAGCAGGAAGGGTTGGCAAGATTGAGATGTTCATGCAGTCTGTCAATACAGATTATTTTCTCAGTATTTTGAATTAAGAAACAGCTTTCCTAGCCCCCTCATGATGCCAGCACTGTTATTTGTGTGAACATACAGTGAGGAGAGCCTTCATGTTCTTGAACTGGGTCACCATATGGTTGTGTGAGCACTGTGCCAACAAAAGGGAGAAGATGGGAAAGGTGGGACCAAGGCACTCTGTGTTTAGATGGGGTTAACTGGCTGAGGACCCTCACTCCCTGTCAGCAGGACCTGTAGAGCTTTCCTGCTTCCTGCCCTCCTGCTCCATCGTGCAAGTTTCCAAAGCAGTGACAGGTATTTTACTTTTGTGTTTGTTTGTTTGATCATTTGTGCAGATCCTCAAGATTTACTTCTCTCCCTGAACAGTGAAGTGACTCGGCTGAACCTGAAATGAAAGAAGTGGCAGCTCCAGGGCCAGTGTGGTGCAGGGTCAGATGGCTTGTAGGGTGCTGGCAGTCACTATTCCTTGATTCCTCTGCACTTCTCTCTATTTTCTGTCTGGTATGTGGGCAGACAGAACCTCCAGTCTTTACTCACTCCAACAGCTGTAAACCTCAGACCACATGGAACATATCTGCTCTGGGAATGGCTCTGATTAGTGGCGGGCAGGTAAAGAGAGAGTGAATAGAAAGGAATTTTGGACTTCTCAACATACATGGAACAGGCAGAGTTTGGGGTTACTGGAGGTCAGTAGCACTGATTTCTTTCTTACACCTTCCTTCTTTCTCTTGCCACTTTTGCATGGAAAGGCAGAAAACATGGAGGTATCCCACAGTCTCATGCCATTTTCTAAATCTAAGTGCAGATATGACAAGCATGATACTCTAAGCATACCGAGGAAAACTCATCCTGAAAGAGTTTAGTTTAAGAACTTTTGCCCCTTATGAATTCAGCATCAAACTTTGTCTTAATGGTGTGACCTGGGGGAGAATGTTCCCTAGCTTTTAAAAAAAAATCCAAATAAAAATGTGTTTTTATGTTTAGGAATTGAAAAAGTGTGTTAAACCCTTGTGAGAGTTTAGCACTAGGTCAGGCACTCAAACTGCATTTGCACTCAGCAGTGCATGAGTAAACTGGAGACCTCTTCCTGCATCCCTGCTCCAGTTGGACCAGGACAGAAGTGTATATATACATTTTATTTTTGCCTTTCTTCATGGTGAAGCAGCTTATTTCTGTCTGCAGTATCTTCCTGTTGGCCCCACTCTTCACAGGAAAAAACACTCGTCCTGCCTTTACGTCATAGTCCCAGCAGGACTCTTAAAACTTCTTATATTGTGTCCTGACAACAAAATAAAATGCTGAACTGTTTGGAGGGAACCATTGCTGCAGGCAGTTCTAATTAACTGGAAGCTTTTCCTTTCTGGGAGCATATATTTAATTTCTTACACTGGGAATAATAAGCAATTAGTGCTGTGGAGCACCAGGCACTTACCTGCACAACTGAGGGAGGCTGAGAGTAGATCCAGTGGGTGGATAAATAGTGTAATTCAAATCAAGTGATTGTAAATGGCTTTATATAGCATCTTTTATACTTATATGGATTATTTTTTATTTCTGTAGTTACAAAGGGCTTCTACTTCTTTCTCAAAATAATATGTATTCATTCCCCTGTGGGTGAATTAGTGACGTCTGGAATTCCTAAGTGGAAGGCACTGGGGTTTGGAGTTTTGGGTTGGGTTTTTTTTTTAATTATTATTTATTTTAATTTAAAAAAAAGGCACACTCACTGCAGTGTCAGGAAACATGTATGTTGTAAAGGTCACTGTCTGTCGATACTGATACTGTTCAAAGGCACTGTTTAGGATTAGATCCCTAGAGAAAAATGATCTTTGCAATTGAATTTATCCTCCTCTCCTGTTGCTGCGTATGGTACTTGAAATTTTCTGCATTTCAGAAAATTACAATAATCTTTGCTGAATTCAGTGCTGGAACAGCTTAGGCGAGTGAGGATAGAAGTGATGTGTGGCTGGGAAGGGAACCTTCACCTGCCTGGAAATGGCTGTAAAAATGTTAATACTGCTGTGAGACCTCCTTTGTGTGATCAACTTTAAGGCAAAGGAGCTGAACAGCTCTTAGGTTTGATCGATTATTTGTTTATTTGTGGATTATTATTTGCCCTGTGTGGTTTTTTTCCTCTTTGCTTTTCAAGTACTTTGGTGATTCCCATACCTGTGGCTGCAGCAGAAGTGCAGGACACACCCATAGATCTGTGCCCAGACCTAAACCTGAACTCTCCAGCTGGGAGAGAAAACGCAGCACAACCACATGGCCTGGGTGGAGAGAGCTGGGGAGAAAGGAGTTTCAGCTGGTGCCATAATGTGAATTCAGTGGCTGATGCACAAAGGGTTTTCCAAGTTGGCTGGTGTTCAGGTGCTCAGGACAGGTCAGTGTTCTCACAGTGGGAGTGACAAGGTGCAGGCACGGACCAGTGTGTGTTTACAGCCAGCGCTGGATAAACCTCTCCTCTTCCATGTTCCTCCTAATCCCTGCTGGGTCTCCTGCAGCAGTGGTTCAGTAATACTTGTTTTCTTTTCTTCTTCTCCCCTTCCACCCCCTCCTCATGTGTAATTTGATCTCTGAGGCCTGCTCTTCTGCTTTGGCAGATTTTTCAGCTCTTGAATGGAAGACATTAACCACTTAGTTACTGGCAGGACTAAACCCTCTTTACTGCTCCCTCTGGCTCTTCCTGTGAACGTGCTCAGGGTTCCTCAAGAAAAGCCCACAAAGTCAGCAGCTCTGAGCTCCCAGTTTTACCCTCTTCTTTTACCTTTAATTTTTTCATCTGCATTTCTTTGCCTTTTCATTTAAAAGAAATACAGAAATGCTCCCACTCAAGATCTGAGTCAGTATTTGGCAAAGAAATTTCTCTAAAATTTATTTGCTGATGCTTTCCAAGCATGTATCTTCTCTGATTGCATCCTGGCTGTCTTGTGAGTCCTCTCCTCCCTGGTCTGGCAGAAAACACTGACCTTCAGTAGGATTCCTAAACTGATGTTACTCTACCTATTGCACAGAAACTCCCAGTCCCTGCTCCCTCTTTTGCAACCTTAATAAACTGCCTGGACAAAGGAAGTTCAGTCATTACAGTGAGTAGGAATTTGTGCAATTTTTGTGTCTTTAAGGTACGCTGTTGTTTTTTTACATCAGAAAAGTGCAAGAAACTTCTTATTTCTTCTTTGCCTGCAGATGTTTCAAAAAAACATTTAATGGAAGAGGCCCCAAACTTTTTCAGTGATTTGTGACGAGGCCGTTTGGACTTGAATTTAACCTTGCAGGCTTCAAATCCTAATACCCCAGGCAATTCCCTGCGGAGCCCACAACCCATCTTGTGTTTTTACATGAGTACAGTGAAGACAGATCAGCACTGCAGAAATTTAGTAGTACCTTCTCCCTTGTTACTACCTTAAAAAATAAGGATTCTGCCCTGTTGCTTGAAAGGAATTTCAAATAGTTGAGCGTCCCATCTCTGAAATCCCATCACTTCCCAGCCTCCTCCTTCACTCATGAAAATTGCAAATAACAAACATCTGTTAAATCAAGGAGAAAACCCAACAAATGCACATGCCTTATTGCAAAACCCGTTGCTTTCCCGTTGATGTGTACAGTGGACTTTTTGTAACCTGGCTTTTCTTTTTTTCTTGAAGTTTCTTCCTGTGAGATTGGGACTCGCAAAGTCCAAGTGCCAGAAGTGTTAATATTTCACTATAGGTGCAGACACCTCTCTGTGCTCTTGCAGGGCCATTCATGCTGTGCTGGATGGTGGCTGAAGGAAGGAAAACACTCTTTGCCCTCAGGTGTTAACTTGCCTTTGTTCAAATCCATGTGTGGGTTTTTTTATTTTATTTACAATAATGCCTATTGTAGCGTGCTCAGAGTAGTAGCAAGAGGCTTTTGTTTCTAACATGCTGTTTTAACTAGCTGTTGTAAACATGTCAGCTGGATTTTGAGAAGAGCTTAAACAGGAAGGTAGAACAGTGGTTTCTAAAAATGCTTTGTGTATGAAGTGGAAAAGGAAAGGTTTCTGTATAGAAAACTGGAAGAAGAGAGACACTGGCAGCACAGGTGGAGTGGTTCTGAGGTTGGGCAGTGCTGGAGAAAGTTGGGGTGGTAGTACACATTACACACATCTCTGAAGGCACACACACACATCTGAGCAGAGCAGCAAAACCACTTGAGCCCTGTTTATCTGGGTGTGCATTCCTAAAGCCAGTGGTGTTAAGGATTCCTAGTGCTCACCAGAATGGTGGAAGTTGGGAGATCCTTCAGTATCTCGGTCGCTTGGGCTTTCTCCTGAGGTGCATGAACACCCTTGGAAAGTTTTACTGGGCTGATTTAGTCATTCTGTGTGCACACACCAAGGAGGACTTTTCTCACCCTCTTGCCCATTACGTGGCAGGTATTACAAATAAATCCCAAACGTCATCACCTTGTGAGCAGTGCTGTCATTTCCAGTAAGTGAAGAACCTTGGAGTAGCCTGGAAGACTTGTTTCCACTCGTCCTTTGGAGTAGTTACAAGGTGTCTGAACAATTCCTTGAGACTAAGAGGTGATTGACTTGAGACAGTTGCTTAAATCTGAGGTGGCTTTTAGCGGGCTGGGTGTGGGATGCGCACTCACCTCGAACCCTGCCAGTCTCAGACTCACCTTCTGCCCTGCTTTCTTTGGCAGAAGGAATTTCTCAAAGCTCTTGTGATTCAATCAATGTAATTGATTCAGATCCACTGAAGTTGGACTCTTTGCAAACAGCTTTACAAGACTCCACCAGTGTGTTTGTGCTTCACTTGCTGAGAAGGTAGAGTTTAGTAGCCAGGATTTTAAAGTTGCTGGTCCTCTCGATCTAATAGACACCAGCATCTCCCCAAACATTTGGCAATTTGTATCTAAGAATGGATGAAGTTGTTTAATAGTGGAGGACCTTAAAATCCAAAGTAAAACTGGAATCTGTCAGTCAAAGCTGGACAAATCCCCAGGAAAACAGGCAATGCTGCATTGGCTTTTGGATCAAAGACCAGCTTTCTTACAGCTGTATCTGTAGCACATGCTGTGGTCATTCATGGATTTTGACATAGGCTTCTTTGATCATTTTCATATACACATATATTTTTAATCAGGTAATGGTGATAGAATCTGTTATTCCACTGTGTGAGAGATGTCATCAGAAGAGCATGGGAGTGCTCTGTGGCATGGATCTATTTTTAATCCTAAAGACAGTTGACCTATGGATGCCCAAAATCAAGTGTAATCTTATCACTTACTCAGAAAAACACATCTCACAAATTATGTGATTCTACTTTTTGTTGCTCCAGAGACAAAAAAAGTGTTTAACAACTGGCACTGAGTTAGTCTTTATCACCTGTGGGGAAATTCTTGACTGCATTTATAGAAGAGAAAGATAAGGCACAGGTAACTCAAAACTGTGAGCAAGCATCTGCTCTTTTTCTGGCACACTCCTTTACTCCTTTGCTTCAACCACTACTTTATGATGTTTTCAAGTGACTTTTTCCATCCCAAATCATCTGAATGGGACTATCAAAAAATGCCCAGAGTTTGAGACTTCAACTTTTGTTATATTTCCATGTTTTAGAAGAGGATTTTAAACCAAAATTAAGCTCTGCTTTTAAATGGGCGACAAACACTCAAGCTGTTTTTGATGGTATTGCAACAAAATTCACTCCAGCTGCTAACACGTGGGATCATGCCAAAACTCACTTTCTGTTCACGGGGTCCAGTCCTTTCGCTGCTGCTGTCATGTGTTTGACCATTCTCTTTTGGAAAAAAACCTGTCCTCAAATTTTGGGTAGCTTTAAGCAAGTAAAGAACAAATATCTGTCTGCTAGAAACAGCTCAAACACGAAGGCCATCGGCTGAATAGGTTTGTGCTCTTGTAGGAGCATGAACAATAAAGGCTAATGGATACTGGATTGCATTAACGAGAGCAGAGCCAGCAGGTCGAGGGAAGTGATTATTTCCCCCTTTTTGGCGCCTGTGAAACCACATCTGGAGCACGTTGTCCAGCTCCCTCCTTCCCCCGTAGCAGATGCTGACACACCGGAGGGAGCCTGGCGGGGGCTGGAGCCAACGGTGCCCCCCGGGGCCGAGGGAGCTGCCTTTAACTTGGACAGAGAAGAGGGGATGGAAGAGGTCCCAGCGCTCTCATAACCACCCAACTGGTGGCTGGAGACTCTTCTCAGAGGTGCACAGCAGAAGGAGGAGAAGCAACACTTAAAACTTGCAGCAAGGCAAAGCTGGGTAGATGCGAGAGGATGAAAAGTGTTCAGCAGACTCGGTTAAAGCTTAGCTGCAAAAAGCCTGGAAAAGCCTGATCTAGAGAGATAGCTGCCCTCTGAGCAGGAGCTGGAACTGGAGACCTTCTGAGCCTGATCCCAACCAAATTGTTTTGTTATTCTGCAACACAGTGCCTGAGTTGAAGGTTGCATCAGTCATTGTAGTCCAGAATTCTGCGCACGTTTCATGACTGATTTTGTTCTAAGATGTGTATATGACAAACAAACCTGAAAGGGATTAATAGCTGACAGCTGTAACAGTGGCAGAGGTTGTGTGACACTACCAATATGGCTTTTATTTCTGTATCACCAGTTAATTTCATGACATTCAGGAAAAGCAGAGGGTGTTTGCTCAAAGTATTTACAACCCAGATTGCCATGAGACAAAAGAGGAAATGTTGAAGGATGATGTTTGTAGCACAGGGACCACACAAGCGTGTCTGCCTGGAAGCATAAAGGGAATTAATTTGTTTATCTACAGAGGAAGTTATCCCAGGATAGCTCTTTGTGTTTATCTCCCCGAGTGGATGTGTTTCTCCTGCAGTGAGGTTCTTCTGCAAGCGGGTTAATTTAATTGGAGATGAGGCATTCTTCTTCAGGAATAAGAACCCCAGGAGTTCATCAGGAATGTAATCCGCATTAATTCTGCTGGTGCTCATTGTGCTCACCTTAATTGTAATGTCTGGGTGGTGTTCATGGGGGACAGCCTTTGTACTGCCAGGGAATGCTGTGGGGATTCCTCATTCCTACAGCTGCAGGAGTAGCGGGATAGGGATGGGGATGCTCCTGACATGGAAAAGAAGTTGCATGCAAGATGCTTGGTCTGCTCTTAAGGCATCATTTCATCCCAGTTCTCGAAACATGGGCCCAAGCACGTGAGGACTGAGTTCCTTCTGTGATTTATGTAACCTTTCTCCTCCAAATCTGTGTTTAACTCCTCTTTTTTTTCTTTCCTTTTTTTTCTCTCTCCCAGTGCATTTCCACACAAGCTCCATGTTAGGCAGGCAGGGAGCAAGTGGATTAGGTATTGGTTTCTCTTGAAACTTTAGTGCTTCCATAAAATAGGAATCCTCCTCCAGAAGTGGAAGGAGGACAGGAGAGCGTGGAGGGAACTGTATAATTGTCTTCACAATGCTTGTGCAGCCTCCCAGAGGTGGGGATGGCATCTGGGGCCTCATCTCTTTGCTGAACTGTCTGAACTGAGGAAATGTTGAAGTGTTCTCACTGTTTCTTGATGTATTAAATGGGAATATCCACACTCATGTTTTCTGAGAAAAGCATGAAAGTGATTCGAGCATCATGCTGTCCTTACTGTGATTATTTCTCTGCTAAAAATGAGACTTGTGGTACTTAAAAAAAAGATGCAAATGCTATTATTGCAGTTCAGCATGGGTTGAGAGATCAAGGATTTTTTTTCCAAGCTGCCTTTCATGTGTACACCCCATGGATCAGAAGGCTGAGGCAAAGTAATGCTGTAAAATAATGTTTAAAGAGTCTGAGCAATGTTTGCTGTTTCGGAGGCATGGTCCTCAGATGCTGGAAGCATGCAGAGTTTCCCCTCAAGTATTCAGTGTTTGAAAACGTTGGAGGGCAAAAGAGCACTAACTAGTCAGTAACCTTGCCAAAATAAACTGTCAGATGTGAAGGCAAGCTTTCAGGGACAGAAATGAGGATTTGCTGCTTTGTTGGCTCCGTGTGTGACACACCAAGCACTCCACACGTTGCAGTGCGGTTTGTGCTGGGATCAGCTTCCCAGGCCGTTTTCCCCAACCTCTCTGTTTGGCACCCCTGATGAGCTCTACACCCTTCAGTACCTCTTGCTCTGAGCAGCAAAAGCTCCCCGAGGTTTGGGAGATGAAAGGGGATTTTTGAGTGGAAAAAAACTGCAGTTTGCTATCTCCGTTAGAGAGAGATGTATATAGATAAATATATGTAACAAAAGTGATGGTTGTTTCAAAAAGGACACGTACAACGATGCTAGAAAATAATCTATAAAAAATGCAAAATCAGAGAGCACTAATTAACGCACAGCCTTGAGAAACCTGCAAGGGAAGGGCACAGTTTGCAAGGAAAAAGAACAGTAGGTAGTGGGAGAGTGAAAACTTTTGGCAGTATCTTGCTTGTGTCACTGCATCAGCTGAAACCTGAGTCCTGTTGCCTGTAATTAGCACAGAGATGCTAAGACAGGATCCCTGGGAAGGAGCTCCAGCTCCCCCACCGCTTTTTGTGCCGGGTTACAAATGGGCATCGCTCTTGGGTTGCTTCTCCCCGTTCCCAGTGTTCCAACAGCCCCTTAATCCGCTGTGAAATGACGCGCTTTGAAGACTTTGCCGCTCGCCCACACTTCGCTTGGCGCAACCGCCGCGCACAAAGCGCCAGCGCAGCAGCCTCGTTCCTCCATCCCGCCTTTCCCTCCCCCGCCTTCCCAAACCGAGCAGGGGCTCTCCCAGGAGTGGGAAACCTGTTGGTTTTCCCCCTGGCCTCCGTGTTGCTGGGAGAGGCGCAGGCAGGAGGAGGTTAAGGAGCGAGGGCGTTGCTGGATGCCTGATGTCATGGAGGCCGGCGGTGGCTGAGGGGCCCTTTGTTGGCAGCGGAGCCCCAGCTCCCAGCGCTCTCCCGGCACGACAGACTCTGCCCAACTTGGTTGGCTTCGCTTTTTTTTTTTTTTTTTAATTCTTTCTTCTTTTCCTTTTCCCTTCTTTTTTCTTTTTTTTTTTTTTTTTCCCCTCCCCCTCCTCCTCCCTCTCCCGCCAAAAGAGTTGGGAAGGAGGGAAGATGGCTGGAGTTAACTCCCCGGGAGAGGAGATGCGGGGCCCCTGGATTTTCCGCCTCTCGGGCTCGCCCTTGTAATGCTTTTCAGAGCCCTGGATTTCGTCGACTTTTCTTGGATATTTTGTTTTAGACTTCTCGTGGACTTTTTCTGACCCTTACCGGATCTTTTGAGACTTCTTTTTAGACTTCTAACGGATAATTCCACAGTGAGAGAAGAAGCTGAAGGAGGGGGGGAGGGAAGGGAAACCAGACAGCCGAAGCCAAACTCTAACAAATGAAAATGTTGGAGATTTGCTTGAAATTGGTGGGTTGCAAATCGAAGAAGGGGCTTTCCTCCTCCTCCAGCTGTTACCTGGAAGGTGAGTACCCAAAGGAGCTGGAGTTGGGTCGTGCTCTCGGGGGGCACAACTCGATCCCGCCACTATCCTAGACACGAGTTATATCCCTCTCTTGGAAGTTGGGGCCAGGCTTGGGGGCACGTTTGGTCCTGACCAGGTTCAGGCTGGGTTTTTGGGTGTTGGGGTGAAGGAACCGAGGGGTGTTCGTGGCGTCCAGACCCAGGTGCCTTTCATTAAGTGCAGAGGGAGCGCGGCTCTACCATTTATGGTTGTAAAATGTCAAGTGATCTTATTGCCGAGCCCGTAAACAAATCCGTATCTTCAGACCTCAGCTTTATTTATTTTTTTTCCAAGGGAAGACATCCCTTATTTTGGACGTTTAAAAAACCCAACTCCAGACTCAAGAAGAAAATTTAGACGAGTCCACCCGTAAAATATTTTCAGCGTGCGTTAACGCATAATGTCTTAGTTAATTTTGGTTATCCCCTTCTAAGTTTGCTCTCCACAGGCATTCACTGAGCTGAATTTTCTCGCATGCTTGCTTTTAAGAAGTGATTTTTGAGTCACACCCATGGTTGCTTGTAGACAATGAGATGTTAAACATATGGACTCAACTGCTTGGGATGGAAAGCCTGGGCGACTGAGGCACCGTGCTGGGTGGGGGGAGTTTGGGGTGAGGTCTTGCTTGGCGTGACCTCATGGCTTCACACCTCACCTGTGGAGCAGCGTTACAGTCCCCCCCATCCAGCCCCAGCCCCCGTGTCCAACCCACCGGGGCCGTCCAGGCTCCTTCAGCTTCTTTTGTGTTGCTGGATGTTGCCTCAGTAAAAATAATCCACATGCCAGGAGGACCGTGCTAACTCATCAAATCAGAGGCACGAAAGGCAGCAGCTGATTTCCAGGGGCCTATCGAGAGTCGCTGTTGCTCAACTCTCAAATATTCGGTGCAGAAACGGCCCTCGGAAATTCATAGGTTAGGAATCTCAAAATCTACAAATGGCTGCTCGTGGCAAACTCACTTGAAGTAGTTTTGGATCAAGAGTCTGTATTTGTCGGGTGCATTTAGTGTCTCTGAAGAATTTTCTGTTCTCTGAAGTCAAAGAACGGTTTCCAGAGGACTTTTTTTGTTTATTCAAAGTTTCAGAAACCAAACAGAGGGTAGATGTGTATAAGTAATTTTGATCTTTTTCTGTGACTGAGTTCTTCTGTGATCTTTTAAGTCTATAAAACCTCTGTCTGTGTCCCCTGCCTCTGGTATTGCTCAGTCTGTGTGTTGAGAATGAGCTCCAAGCTGTGCTGGGCCTCCTCTCTGTGCTGTTGGATCTTTCAACACAGCCCTGGGAGAACAGGCAGAGCATCTGGGGCCTCTCTTCCCTGCAGAAATGAATGCTAAAGGATGATGTTACAAGGGTGTTACCCTGACTGTTTTTGCAAGTTTTCTCTTTTGTGTTCCTTACAACCACTGCCCCCCTTCCCACTTTGCAATGCAGTTGCATAATAGGATTAGAACATAGTTTAACTTGGCCATGTCATCAGCATGGGTTAAGAACGTGATCATTAACACGATTAATATTGTAATATTTTCACCTTCTGCTTCCCTGAGACTGTCATTGCATATTTATTTTTTTTTTTATAATGGGGTGGGAAACGAGCATTGAACTTTTAAACGGTCTTCTCTCAAAGTAACTCAGTCTCACTTCTCAGCTCAGCATGGGGCAAAGCTGAGTGGCGTGTTAAAGGTGAACAGATGTGGCAACTGCGACCACGATGTGACAGTCAGTCAGGACAGGCAGCCCAGGACCCTCATGATCAACTGGGGACCTCTTGGAAAGCAGGGTAGCAGGGTAAGAAGTGAAAATCTATACTCATCTGGTGGGGGAAAAAAAAAAAAAATTAAAAAAATAGGATTTTCTGTTGTTCCTTTCTAAAACCGAAGGTCCCCACGTGGTATTCCTGGGCAGCTTTCTTATTAAAATTATTATGAGGTTGAAAGTGCTGTTGAGGACTCTTTAAAAAGAGTGATGGTGGCTTGTCCCAAACCCCTGAACTCCAAGGGCATGAGTGAAAACCATTTGCTTGCGTTGCCCTTAAGAAGATAACGAGTTTTTACAAACGGGTTTGTTTAATTTTGGTAGAAACCACTTAAGCTTGGCAGAGCATGAGAAGGGGACAGTTTTATGTCAAGGGTCAGAAACTAGGGATCATTGCTCCTGGATCCCTGTGAGCAGCATGTGACGGCCAGTCCATTCCCACGGGTGTTCCACAGCCTCTGTGAAGCTTCTGAAAGGATTAAGGAGATGATGGTGATATCATTGGAACATTTAACTTTGCTCCTGATATCTTAGTTGTATGGGAAGCTGTTCAGGACAAAGGGAAAGCTGAAAGTTTCTTTACTACTAGTTTAGGAAACCTTAAATATTAGGTGCTTGGAAGACCAGTTGCAGCCAGGAGGATGGATGACATTTTACTTAATTCAGTTTCTTATTTTGTTTTTTATGTGTTTATAGAAACATAGCAGTGCTTGGTCGATGAGTGGCAAAAATCAAAAGAAAATCAAGTCTGTTAGTTGTATTTTTAAACACATTTTTTGAGAATAGTCTTCTGAGTCTGGATTTGGTGTAAGACTGATTTAGTGTCAGGCACATGTGTAGCTGTACATGTCCTTTTGACCAAGTAGTCAGAAATGTGGTTTTCTTTTCATGGTGGTCCCTTCTGAAAAGTCTTTATGCTCTGTTAGTTTGCAGGAATGAGGATTGTTTGTGGATCCTCTTTGTGGTGGTGTGGAGGGCTGGCAGGTGCAGTGGCCCATGGCTGTGTGTGGTACTATGCATGGGCAGGCTGCTCTGCTCCCTGAAAAAGCTGAAATCTTTTCTTAACTTCACCAAAAATAAATTTCAACTGGTTCTAATGATGACTGAGTTTTCATATTGATGTTTGAGCTGGGCGTTTCTTTGCCCTCATTTCTATTCCCACTAGTAAATATTATTTTAAAATGTGACAGATCTGAATTTCTGTCATCTGCTTTCTTCTTTCTGCCTTTGCCAAAGTGAATAATTCCTCACCCACTTCACACCAAGAAAGGGTAAAGAGTAGAAGGGAAGAGGCACAGCGAGTACTGCTGCCAATCTGATCAGGAAAACAGAACGTGTCCATGTCCCAAATAGGGGCTGAAATACTCTTGCTGCCTTTTTGGGCTTGGCTCTACCACTGAAAGGCAGAAGCCTGGTTTAAAACTTGTCAGTGTTCACTGTGAAGTTTAAAAACCATTTTGGGGACACTAGTGAAGTCCTTTTGTTTTCTAACTGAAGCGATTCCTGTCCTGCCAGCTGTCAGACTGCCTCTCTCTCTCTTTTTTTTTTTTTTTTTTTTAAGAGTATCTTGTAACAGCAGAATAGACAACCCTGGGGAGGAGCAACAGCCCCGTAGCCATTGCCCTGTTCCTGGAGAGAGAGGTTTTTTAATGCATTTGGGCACATATTGAGCCAGACTCAAATCAACATTGCAGCGACTCATCCTGCCCTGATGTCACCAGGATCAGCAGGGAGGGCTTTGGTCACCCTGTTAGGAAGAGCAAATGCAATAAGCTGGAGTTGCTGCCTCCCCTTGTAGAGTTCTTGCTGTTAAACACGTTTCTGGCTCTGTAATGGCGTGTTAATTATGTGCTTGTTCCAGTGGTTCTTGCCTGTCCCATCCTCATTTAAAAATCTGGCTGATGGTGCTTTGCTACCATTTCCCATGGGATGTGGTGAGGAAAGGATTATAATTTCCTGGGGAAAGCTGTAACTGTGTTCAGACTTAAAACTGATCATCTACAGACATGTTAGTCCTTCCCTGAGCAGTCTGTGGGGCTGCTTAGTAAAACAGGGGAATATAACAGTAAATCTTGGTGATTCTTGCTTGGTGCATTCCCTTCCCACGGCTCAGAAATGGACACAGGTCACTACTTTTACTCCCTTAATAAGGAAACCAAACCAAAAATTGCAAAGGTGAAGTCAGAAATACTGAAGTGTCACTGAAGTTCACTTGGATCTGGTTACTCTTTCCCCTTCCTCTCCCAGAGGTTATTCTCTAAGGTCAGGAAGCAGCTTAGTAGCAGATTTGGGAATAAAATCTGAATTTCTACCATGCCCTCTATTCCACTCCATCCATCTACAACTGTGATTAGCTGGCTGGGGAAAGATGATGTTTGCCATGTCACTAAGGGGTTATAAATGAAATAAATTCAGTGAATGAGCTCAGGGGGAACCTACAGGCCTGTGTAAGAGTGAACTTCCAGGAAAACCCAACAAAACAACCCACAACCAAACAAAAAACAGCAACAGATGTGTTTGATGATGGCAGAATCAGAAGGAGGGGGAGACAGCACACCACCAAGGGAGTTAGACAAGATCCAGCCCTGCAGTTGGTGGTGAGGGTTTGAGCACAGGCACTGCAGCAGGAGCCATGGGTGTCCTCGTGACCCTGATCTCGCTAAAGGGATGAATCTGAAATAAAACATGAATCCTTCCTTCTTTTTTTTGGGAAGATCTGGTTTACTTTTTTTTTTTCTTTAAAATTTTTAAATCCATATTCCATCAGGCATAGGGAATCCATGAGGGCCACTAAGGAAATACTGAACAGAGAGGCAGCTGCTCCATCTTATGTGCTCAGAGTTGGGACTATTTGGATGTATTAAATATCCATAACTATTCTGCCATTTATCATAGTTTCTTCCAGGGGAAAAGAAGAGTACAAGGTATGTAGAGGAAGGAGAAGGTTTAGGTGGCATGTGCTGTACCTCCAGAGAGATTACTAGGTATATTCTGCTCTCCCTCGCTCTACAAACCTCGTGGAAAAATTGCCAGCACAGTTTGTAAACCCACAGGATGTTTGCTTTGCAGGGAGACAGGAGGTCTCCTCCTTCCCTCGGGACTGCCTCGCAGTCAGCTATGGAGAAGCCGAGTGTAATTCTGTGCTTCTGCCTTTTTTCCCAACCCTTCCCTTACATTGGGAAGGAAATTTGCTTGCGTTGATCTAGACCAGAATTATTCATGTCTGAGAACTTCTTACACAGCCCCTAACAATGATTCATGGCTTTGTATAAACAGTAATGAGCAGGAGATAGTTACCCTTACGAAACCTTTTAGTGTGCAAGCATAAATATCTCCTGGTAAAAACTTAATTTAGGAGGGAAACGATGACATTCTTATGGCTAGTGCCTCAAAATATAAGCTGCTGTTGTCTTACTTCAAAGTCTGCACCACTTTAATTAAGAGTCATCATTTAGTTGGTGTTAGTGGAGTACTGAATTACAGCGCTGCCTCGGAACTCCTACCAGGAATCCAGGTGTTATCCAGAGCACTGTATGATCAGAGTAATAAATGACAGTCTTGCTGGGATGCAGCACAAGACAAAGTGGATGCACGGAAGGAACGACAGCGCAGCGATAACAGATTGAATTACTCCTGCTTCCTGCCCCGTCGCCGTGCCAGGATGGCCTCCCGTAGGTGTAGCAACCAGGCTGATTTATTAGGAGGAATCTGGCCCACTGAAGAGCTCAGAAGTGCTGTAAAATTGTAGTTAAAACCAGCGGTAGGAGGCGAGGAAGCTGTTGAAAAAGACCCTCAATACGTATGAGCAGCAATGTCTAATTCCTGCTCTGAAGGACTGGAATGTCTGGGCAGATTTACCGGAGAATCGCTCCCAGGGATAAACGCTGCTGACAGCCGGGCTGTACGTGGCTCCCAGATGGACGTGTCCTGTCTGCTTCTCTCGCTTCATGGGTTTGTGTCCTCAGTCTGCTGACAGCCTCCTCTTGGGGCCCAGCCCTTTAAAAGTGTGTTTTGTCACGGTCTATCAAGCTTCTGCTACACTCGGGTCACCACAACTCTGCTCTTTCCTTTATGCTCTTCTCCGTGTTGACTCAGGGCCTCATCCTCCCTTTCTGGCCGCCCAGCCTCTCATTCCCCACCCCAGTTCTTAACCCGGGGTTCTACCCTCTGGAAACACCAGCCCCACCCAGTCCAAGAGTTGGGTCTGGCGTCTCCCCATCCTTCTGTCCTGCACAGCAGGGTTCATGCTCAGCATGTACCCACACCGGGGTGCTGGTGGCAGCTGCACAGCGAGGTCACATTGGGGGATACAGAGCATATGGGCATCCTGGGCCATTGGGGTGGTTTTCCAGTTTCGCACATTCTCATATGTGTATTTAACAGCCCTTGCTCTTGTTGGTCCTTGGGTTTGCAGACGTTATCACTGAGTCAGTGTGTGTAGGAATGTCATCGAGCAAAACCTGCCTTCCCTGACTCTCACGCTGCAGCCTGTGGGCGTTGTTGGCACTTGGCACAGTGTTGTCTCACAGATGAATCGAAGCACATACCTTGGCATCCGTGTGCAGTGAGTCAGTCCCAGCATCCCTGGGCACAAGGGAGGGATTCTTGTGGAGCGCTTGGCTTTCCTCCCACATCCTCATCCATGGCTGTGCATGATCCGTCCTTCACTGGGCTGCGATCGTGCTGGAGTTGGAGGGGAGCCTGCCTTGGATTTCCTGCCTTCCTGTCGAATCCATGCCCCATGTGGGAGGCATTTTCCTTCCTAACAGAGGTTATGGTCCATCCCACGGAGCAGCATGTGCTGGTTTGTACCATGTTTGGGGGAGAGCATCACAGTCTGGCTCCTCGCTGAGGTTGTGGATGTGCTACTTGCAGCTCTGCTGTCTGTCTGTTCCAGGTGTTTACTGATGGTAAACACCTTGGAGTCTCTCCAGTCACTGCAGTGCCCTGTGTTTGATAAGGGAGCTTAATGGGCTTGACAGGATCAAAGCATTTTCATGGTGAAATGATTATAGCTTATTCTGAAAGTGGATTTCCTCCTTCTTTATTCATTGTCCCTCTTCAAACAAACTCAGGCTATTAAAATATATTCTCCTGCAGGACACACAGGAAGGGGAGGCAAGGATGTCAATGTGCTTTAAAAAAACCCACCCAACACATGTCTTACTTTGGAAGAGTGTAGAAAGTGGAATTATTTTGCTTTCAAAAATATATCTCCTTGCAGATACGGTTTAACTGGGAAAACAGACCCAGCAGTATCTATATTTGCTGTTTTGTTCACATATAGGATACTGTGTTTTCCAAAGAATACAGTAGTACTCATGTACATAAATAACCACCCAAGAGAGCCTTTTCCAGTGGTGACCTGACCAACACATGGAGGATGCCAGATTGTCTGTGGGTAAATAGTGGCACTTATACCACCAAAGCTTAGAAAATATTGTGTATTGTTAGTGTTTGCAGGGTTGGGAGTGTGGTTTTTTCAGCATTTCTCCATTGGGGAATGTATTTTGGACCTGTCCCAATCCACACTTGACTTCCATATGTTTTCTGGTGTCAGTTGTATCAGTTCTTGAATCTACAAATATAAAGAGTGAGCTGTGCTCCCAGGTGACCCGATAATGTAGGAACCATTTGGCCAGGTATTTCTCCCTCCAAAGCCCTGCTGCGTTTGCCTGTGCAGAGGAGGGATTCAGCAGGTGGGGGCTGTTGCTGTGTAATGAAGAGCAGTTTTGTGGCACAAGGGGCTGATGTGACAGTGCCATGTTTCCTGTCCCCAGAGCTGCACTGACGCAGTGCTTTGTGTGCAGCGCTGTGACCTCGCTCAAAAAACTCATCCAGATGGAAAATGACCCTGCAAAAAACAAGAGTCCTGCTCTTCTTGTGCCAACACAGCCACACGTGGGGCTGCCAGAATATCTGGGGATGGCACATTAAAGTGAGGGGGCATCACTGCCCCAAACTCTTCATTCGTTGTCCAGAGCGGGGGGGGTTTGCAGGAGCAACTGCAATAAAATTCCTTGTTGGACTTGGACTTGCCTGATCATCACAGAATATTATATGCCCAGTGTGCTGCAGTGTACAAAAAACTTTGGGGGTTGGTTTTTACTCACCTGTGTAGCTCAATTTCTAGGAATCTCTTTCTCAAGAGGTATCTCAGGGTTCCTAAAAATGTAGACAACTCAGTGTGCGCAGTGTGCTTGCTGCTGTGCTCTGGTTTCAAGAGGGGGCAACAAAAAAGGCACTGCCTTGTCCTCAAATAAGAAGAAAGTGGTTAAAAATACTGAAGTGAAGAACAGAAATACCTAACTCCTTAAATACCATGTCTTATAAGTCTCACCCTGCCTGGCTCTCTGTGCCGCACATTCTGGCCATTTCATTTATAGGATAATTAAGGGATTTACCTTTTAAAGGTCTTGGGTTTGTTTTCACATCTAACCATTCCAGCAGCTAGGTGTGAGCCAAAGGATTTACAGGCAGCAAACAGCCTACGTGAGCTGCATTTACTGGAGGGAGGGAGAGGGACTTTCCTTCTCCTGTGTATCATGGGAGGCAGGAGCTGGGGGCTCTGGGAAGGCTGGAGGACAGCTCTGGAACAGGAGTGTCCTGCCTATGTGGCAGGAGATCTGCCTTAAAGAGCTGTCCATATCTATCCTCTGATGCATGAGGAGCACACGTGTCGAGAAACAATGCAAATTAGAAAGTCAGAGTGCGTGGGTTGACCAGATGGCTTTTATCAGCCAAAATGAACCTGGTTTTTCCTTTCTCTCTCTCCTTCTCCTCCAGAAGCCCTTCAGAGACCAGTAGTGTCAGACTTTGAGCCCCAAGGTCTGAGCGAAGCAGCTCGCTGGAACTCCAAGGAAAACCTTCTGTCCTGTCCTAGTGAAAATGATCCCCATCTCTTTGTTGCACTGTATGATTTTGTGGCGAGTGGGGACAACACTCTCAGCATAACTAAAGGTAAGGTTACTGGGCAGAATGGCACTGGGAATGTGTGAGAAGGCATAGGAAGAAAAGTCACAGTGAAATAACTGAGTTATACACTAAACCCTATGGAATTGTTTTTTACTGTGGGGATTCTTCTTAAACAAATACAAATATGTCACAAAATCATAACCTTTTTAAAGGTTAAAACTGGGCTTTTTTGTTGTTGTTGCATTGGACAAAAAACTGTTTCTCAAAACTAAGGTCTCCATTAGGAGCAAGAATTTGAACTGAGAAATTAAACTAAGCTGATTTTGGAGCTGGCCTGTATTTTCATAGTTCTCCAAAACAGTCCCTGTATGACAAATGACTGTGTATATAGGTATAAGGACCAGAAGGATTGAGTAAGAAAACACTACATGTACTCCAAGTTACATCTACTTACCTTGCTAATTGAAATTACTTTTTTATTGTTTATCCACTCCAGTTCTCTCCTGGCTCCATCAAACCAGCTCAGTTCAAATAAAATTTGCTGGATTCAGTTTTTAAGCTCAAGCAGTATTGGAGCTAGTGCAGAACTGCACGAGAGCCTGAAAATCTCCTGAAGCATGTGACTTTATTTGGCTTGGAGGGGTCCACTCAAGCTTGAAGAGAAACACATGCTCCCTGCTGAGTCAGATACCTCTTCTTCGAGGAGATTACTAGTGATCTGTTAGCCAGAAAGAACCCATCTTTGCCCTCAGCTGCCAGGTTTGCCGTGTGTGAATACATTTTCTGTTTTCCAAGGTGAAAAGCTCCGTGTCCTGGGCTACAATCACAACGGGGAGTGGTGCGAGGCCCAGACAAAGAACGGGCAGGGCTGGGTCCCCAGCAACTACATCACCCCCGTGAACAGCTTGGAGAAGCATTCCTGGTACCATGGACCGGTGTCACGGAATGCTGCCGAGTACCTGCTGAGCAGTGGGATCAACGGGAGCTTCCTGGTGCGGGAGAGCGAGAGCAGCCCGGGCCAGAGATCCATTTCCCTGCGCTACGAAGGAAGGGTGTACCACTACCGGATAAACACCGCCTCCGACGGCAAGGTAGGCTCCAGGACATCCAAACCCTGAGGGGAAACCTTGCTGTGGGATGCTTTTGTCCACTGACTGCACGAGGTCAAACAGCAGCAATTGAACTGAGCAGCTCTGAACCCTGAGCACAGCGTTTACCATAGAATCATAGAATCATAGAATCATAGAATAGATTGGGTTGGAAAAGACCTCCAAGATCATCAAGTCCAACCCCTGATCCAACTCCAATTACTATATCATGGCACTAAGGGCCACGTCCAATCTCTTTTTAAAAACCTCCAGGGATGGTGAATCCACCACCTCTCTGGGTAGGCCGTTCCAATGCCTGATAACCCTCTCTGTAAAGAATTTCTTCCTAACATCTAACCTAAACCTCCCCTGGCAGAGCTTGAGCCCATGTCCCCTTGTCCTATTGTTGGTTGCCTGGGAGAAGAGACCAACCCCCACCTGGCTATAACCTCCCTTCAGGTAGTTGAAGAGAGTGATGAGGTCACCTCTAAGCCTTCTCTTCTCCAGACAAGCCTTCTCTTCTCCAGACTACTTACTTACTACTTACTACTACTTACCAGCTGTAGTTACAGTAAACTCTGAGATTCTGACGTGGCCGGGACAAAACACTTTTACTCCTTTAGCAAACTGTGGTGTAATACAGCTCAACAGTGAAACACTTTAAGGTAGAAGATACTAGAGTTACATCAGAGCTGAATGTAATGGAGATCATTAATAAGAGATTCTGAGGATGAATTCTTGTCCCTTATGTTCAAAAGAGAATCTCTTTGACTGCCAAATAGAAAAGTCAGCACCTGTTGCTGTAATTATTACAGTAATCCTGTAAATATTAGGGACAGAATGCTTTCTGAGCTATTCTGCAGTATTTTTAACTCCTGTTTTGATTTCTCTACAGTATTTCAGCGTGATCATTGGAGACGGGTAGGCACTTTCACTTTTATATGGGCTGTGTCCCTAGTTCCTTCATTTTTTCCCTAGATTGTTGTGTGCTGTAGCAGTGTTGCAATGCTGTGCTTTGTGGATGCTGCAGAGAAATGTTAGCATAAAAGTGTAGTTTTCCACAGATTTTTGTTTGAATTTCATGGAAATATTTCTACTGGCATTGGATTTCGGAAAACGTTGGTTTTTAACAAATCTGTTTTAAGCAGTGTCTCTTTAGATCCTGTGCAGAAGTTGAAGTGTGGGTCTGGAGCATGGCTGCTGTGGCTCTTCTTGCCAGCATCTAATAGATGACAGATTCTGTGCCATTAAATCACTTCAAAAGAAAAAAATAAAAACAATCAAGCATAGTAGTGGCCCACTGTGCCCAATTTTCCCTTGTCCTGTGAGAGCTTCACTCTTCTTACAGCAATGCTGCCAGCAAAATCTTTAGTATGAAAACATAGGGAACCAGTACATCACGTTCCTTATTTATCAGAAACCTTTAATAAGATAACCAGATTTTATTCAGTGATGAAATACTTTTTGCCTGCTTTAGCAAACAGGTTGTAATTGAGACAATTCTGACCATGTTATTTAAGGCAACGTGTTTCCAAGTTAGGGTGCTTTGATTCTTCCTTTTTCCTCCCACGTAGACACACTCTGTGGTCAGCACCAGCACTGTGACGTGCAGCATACTTGAAGGACTACATGGCAATCTGGAATATTATTCCTCCTCCTGTCTCTGTAGCTGATAACCCCTCTATTCCCATAGATGCTGGCAGATGAGCAGTGTTCACATGTGAACGTTTTGAACCGAATCCTCCTTCGGTTGGTGTAAATAAACACGTGTCCATGAGGAGATAGCACATGTTCTCCATTTGAGCTGTAAAAGGGTTTGGCATGTGAGGGCTTTCATCCCAGCAGAGCTGTTTTTATCCCAGAAACACAGTTCTGCAGAGCTACAATAATCCATTCAGGACTGTATTAGCCAGGTTAACTGTTCATTTTCCAGGAAGTTGCTTGAATTGGTGTTTTTGAGAAAAGGTGCAGATCAGAACAATGCACTGCAGCTCATGGTGGCTGGAAATGCTAAACTGAGCAACTGCAGTGGCTGAGAGAGCTGTGGCTTTTGTGCTTCACCTCTGCATGCAGGGGCAAGTGAAGAGGTACCACAGTCCTCCTGATGTAGTGCCAAGTGCCAGCATCCCTGCAGAAGGGGCAGTTTGCCATGTCCATGCATCATGGGCTGCAGTTTGCAGCCTGGCGTGTTAAATCCCATCATTTTCAATTTGTGTTAACGAGCTGGGCAGTGAATTGTGACAGCTTAGTGCCAGATGTGCTGCCCACTCTGCTGCTGGGCTGGGGGACACCGAGCTCTTCCAGCACACTGTCCCTGGCTGTCAAAGCTGAGGAGCTGGGGGGAGAAGCAGCCAATATCCCTGTTTGTCCCTCTGTGGAATGCAGGCTGCTGGAGCAGGTTCCTGCTCTGAGCTGCTCGTGTCACACTCAGTTACTGGCTTTGCAGCAGAGCGTGGCTGTGCTGAAGGAAAGCTCTTACCTTCACTGCCCTGAGCACCTGGGGCCTCCCCAGCCTGCTGTATCATTAGTCAGCCTGTCCAGGGAATTTAATTGTCTGCAAATTCTCCAGTAAGGATTAATGGCTTTGGTGGGATCATATCCTTTGCCTGAGAGAACATGCTTTAGGAAAAAGAGGTGTTAGAGGAATGTGTGTCCTGCATTGCACAGCCTTACCCAGGCTTTGTCCTGGAGGGAAGTTGGAGGGACTAGGAAGAGATCAGAGGTTTGTTTGTCTTAACTTTAGTACTGGTGATACTGAATGCACTGGGCTTCAACAACTTTGAAAAAAAACTTCTCCAGGATTTTTTACTTTAGTTCCCATTTTATTGGGTCATATTCTTCCGGACCACCTTCTAATGTTTTGTTTTGTTGGTTGGGGTTTTTTTTTAAGGAAGGTATTAAGAGTGAGCTTGCTTGATTTGGCTGGCACAGTGCAGCCAGTCATCTGGTAAACCACTTCCGTGGTACAGAGGACTTGGTTTTCCTGACTTGATAGTACTTGAGGCAAAGCCTCCTATTGAGTAACCAACTGAATAAACAGCCTTGCCCAGCTAGTTCTTCAAATCCTGCTGTCTTCAGCATTAAGGAATCAGGATTCATGTCCTGCTTGAGTCTCTTGGACCCTCCAACAGCTGAACTTGGATGCAAACTCATTCCTTTATCAGGGACCTTCATGGATTTTTTTGGTGTGGATGTCCTCCATCCTGATGCAAGTTTTCTCTGAAACCTTTGGCCATTTATTTAGCCTCTTCTCCTTCTATAACAAGATCATATAATCTGTCACACTAAATACAGATATCTCTAATTCTTATGAGATATAAGCTGTCATAAAACCACGGGCAGCTTCCTTCTCCGTGCTTCTCTAATACTTCCAAGTAATCCTGGAGTTGAGCTTATTTTTAGATTTTAATCCTCGGTGTACCATGTGCAGTGCTCATACCACTGCAAGTGCTCATACCACTGCAAGTACTTCAAGTCATTCCCAAACAGGCATGGCTTGTTTTAAATTGGGGTTGTACCAGCTAATGCTTGGTTGCTTGCACCAAGCAGCTGTGAAAGCCTCTTATGTTGTCACTTTTCTGTTTTCAGAACATCTGTTATTAAGGTGATTTCACCTCATTGACCATGCAAAGTGTTGTGGGGGTTTGGAGGGGTTTTTTTTTTGGTTTGGGGTTTTTTTTTTAGCTGTGTTGTTGAAATGAGATTTGGTCGCTTTACCAAAACAATATCCAGCTCATTTTGGTAGAGGGTTGTGAACATGCTCCCCAGGAGGATGCCTTTATTTTCTAGAGTTAAAGTTTCCCCAGAGTTTTTTTTATCAGCATCTGTAGCAAAAGAAAAACAAGAGTGAAGGGAAAGTAGATTTTTCCAGGCCAGGGTGTAAAACCCTCCACTCTGAATGCCCTTGCACATCAAAAAAGCCTTTAACAAGGGCTGTGATTTTTCAGCACTGGTGAGATAGGTTTCTACAGCATAGCTGCCTTTTTTGGATGACAAATGCTATTTAGTGTTCACTTCCCAGAACCCTTACAGGGGCCCTTGTTGTGTTACAAAGGCCATAACTGGAAAGCCAATGGCCTCCCTGTACCTCGCAGTCTAACCTGTGACTGATCTGTGAGGTCGTTCACTGCTGTGTTTGTTTTCCCCTTTCCCAGTTACAGTGTGCCTGAGCTGAGCATTTTACCTGTCTGCAGCTCTTCCAAATAAGTCCATGACACACATAGATTATCAGCTTTTGCCAGTTCTGACCATAACAGTCACTGGACATACATAAGTTTGTGGCTCATCCTCATAAACCTGAGTAGGGATGTGGGCAAGCAGGATGCTGAGGGGGAGAGGCACTTTCATCCATCACTCCTCCTTCCTTGGATGATAGAACTGCTCTTTTCCCTCACCTCTTCTTGCATGTAGTGCCTGTGCTCCCATATGCTTCAGAATATTTCTTCTCATTCTCCTTATGAATTTGTATAGTAAACAGATGCCTGCAAAGGAGGTGTATCCATACAGGAATTGCCAATCTCCAGTACAAAGACTTTATTTGAGTTTGGAGGTGGTTTTGTCCCTCCCTGCACACCTTTTTTTTTCCCTCTTGCAAATGCATCTCCCTTTTCTGTTAGACATATTTGCTTGTTGCTGGAAGTTCACTGGTGCATTTTCTTTTTCCATCCAGCAATTCTGTCCAGGTGGGGGAGACAGAATTTGACCCTAAGCCTGGGATTTTTGGATGCCTGGCAGCCCTGTCAACTTCCCAGCCTCCTGAAATCCCTGACAGATGGCCACTGCACATGCAGAACCTGTTGAGTGCATATCCAACAAGTCAGAGGCGTTTGGGAACTTTGATCATAGCTACTGGCATGTGATATGAGCAGTAGGAATAGTGTGTGAACTGGACAGAAATTTGGGTGGCCAACATGGTGCTGCTCTTCCTGCGAGTCTGTCCCTTGCCAGACCTTGGTCCTTTGTGAGAAATGGAGCTCTTCCATCTTCTGTGTCCAACATAGGCTGGACTATGATACAAAGTGCACTCTGATACAAAGATTTCTCCCTCTCCTTCAGGTGTAACCAGCATCACTTTTCAAATAATTAAATCCCTAGCTTTTGTCACCTTGCCTGGCAGAAGGCTGGGCTTGAAGATGAAAATTGGAGATAGTTTCCCTCTGGTGGGAGGGAGTCACTTGTCTGTTATCTTTACTAAGATTTTAGGCTTAAAATGGATCTTCTGTATAAATGTTAAGAAGGTAACAAATATGGGTTATCATGCCTCGCAGCAGGTTTTCATTCAGTGGTAATGATTTTACTTCTGTGCTATCGATCAGTGCCCATCAAAAGGACAGAGCAGACCAGCTCCCTGATTTCATGCTAATGCTCTGCAGAAGCTTAGGAAACAGCAGGCAAACCTCCATTTTGCCAAGGACACTTCAAGGGGGAAATGTCATAACCCAAATAGGAATAGTGAAATTGAGACACTGAGGCTGACAACCCCCCCACCCTCCAGGAAATGTCCCACAGTCTTTACTGACCAGCCTCTTGAAAAGAGAGTCCTCAAGCAGCAGCATGTCAGTCTGGTGCTGTTTGCAGCCATTCCTCCTGTTTTGTTTTGGCAAAGTGCATGTGTTTTCTCCTGAATCGATGCCTTTCCCATGTAAGCAGTGACTGTTCTGGGCTCTGGAGCTGGTTCCAAGACCTTGTGGAGCTCATAGTTCTTGCAGCTTGAGTAGAAGCAGCGCAACACTCCGCTTTCACAACATTGCGATGTAGTTTCTACGTATGAGCGCATTTCTGCCGCAGTGTGCGTTACCTGAATGAGTTTTCTGTGTCTCTTTGCTTCCCAGCTGTATGTGTCTTCAGAGAGCCGCTTCAACACCTTGGCAGAGTTGGTCCACCACCACTCCACCGTGGCAGATGGGCTCATCACCACCCTGCACTACCCGGCGCCCAAGCGCAACAAGCCCACGATCTACGGCGTGTCCCCCAACTACGACAAGTGGGAGATCGAGAGAACAGACATCACCATGAAGCACAAGCTGGGTGGAGGGCAGTATGGAGAGGTGTATGAAGGAGTCTGGAAGAAGTACAACCTCACAGTGGCCGTGAAGACTCTAAAGGTAGGACTCAGTCTCGGAATGTTCCCAGCAGGAAGCGCGAGTTCGGGGTGGCTGCCGCGCCCTTAGCCCCGCTTAGAAATTTGGGTTGATGTCGGGCCTTCCTTTGTGTGCTGTAGGCTTGGAACAGTTAATTTTTGAAAGAGCTTGATCCTACTACGGTTTATGTGATGCGTGAAACACTCGTATATAAACAAAGGAGGATGTTAACAGCACAGTTTTTACTTTAGAATGGATGAAACCTTAGAAAAGTAAATAGTACCATGGTGTCTTGCATTCAGGGTGTGGTAAAGGTGAGCTGTTCACGGATGAACACACCAGCACAATCTGGTGTATTAAGGAAAATTGTGGATTATGAGTCAGTCAACACAAAATTCAAAGACTGTGCTTCAGGGAGGCTTTACGTGTTTTGATTTTCTGTCTTATGTGGCGTCTCTCCCAAAAGACAAGCTCCCTGTGTACCTGGAAGTCTTAAGCAATTGTTCACAGCTGCTTCTGATGGAAACACACAAGAGGAGGAAAAAGGGTATCCAAGCTAAGATGTATTAAAATTCATAAGTGGCTTTAATGAAGAACTGGATAATCAGTTCTGCTGCTGGCTCTGCTCCCTGATTTCTGTGTCTTGGTTTCCTTGTCTCTTGAAATGCAAATAGTGCTCTGTGAGTTCATAAGGTCATTGCTTAATTCATCTATGTTTATAAAACTGTCTTGAGATCTTCTGGCACCATCTGCACACATTGCATTTGATTGCTTAATAGGAGTTTATGCGAACTTGACACCATGTTCTTTCTCCTCGAATGGGGACGTCGTTTGGTCTTGCAGAAACAAACAGAACAGGGGTTTTTGTTTGTTTCTTTTTGGTTTTTTTTTTGCAGTGGAAATTTTGAAGTGGAGAGAACTGTGTAGATGCTTTAGTGCCAGGGGAAGAACCTTTCCTTGATTTGGGGAAAATATTTCATCCTTACTCTCTGAGCAGTGGCTGCTTCAGTACTTCTGGGTTGCTATGGCTGCAGAAAGTATTTTCATTTTGGCCTTTTTTGTACTCTGGAGGCTCCTGCTGTTGCTCCCGGCGGGGGAGTCCAAGTGCTGCTTGCACAGGGAGCGAGTGACATCTAGTGTTGTCCCTGCTCGGGATCACTCGGGAGTGTTGCAGAGCAGGTGAGGTGGGATGTGACCAGGTTCAAGAAAACACCTCTTTTATATTGAGGAGAGCTCAGTGCTTTCCTGAAACACTGCTTGATGTAACATCTTCCTGCTGTGAGCTGCAGTGTGAGGGTTCCCGACGCCTTCAGGCTTCTCATCCTGCTTTCATTCTCTTCTCTCTAAAACCCCTCAACAAAGACAAATTGTATGTTATCCCATCAAATCTGTTTGTACAAAGGAGAAACCTTAATACAGACCATGGCTGTTTCAAATATATCAAATAAATATTTAATGAAACACTGCTAAAAGTGGTTCATAATGTAGCATGGAGCAGCATGTTCCACTGGGGAGTGTAAGAACAACCAAGAAGAGAGAGTTGAGAAACACTCCAACCCACAATTATGCACGCTAAAACCATCCTTAAAAGCGAATTTATAATCCACCTTTTAAAATCCATTAGTGTACTGCCTGACAGGTGGGATTATAGCTTTCTTCAAAGTTTTTGGAAACATTTTTAAATCACATTTATATCCCAGTTCTACTGGGGAAAACAAGCCTTTCGCAGCTTCTGAGCAACCCTTCAGATGACTCATTTTATTTTCCTCTGAGAGAATATTTTTCAAAACTTTATATGACTCTTCTTGTTTCCTTCCCCATCTACTCCAGATCTCTCTGTAAGAAAAAGGGGAGGGCAGACTAAGAGAGAGAGGGGGAGAAAAGGTCCTTCCAGCATCTTTTTGAATAATGATGCTTATGAACACCCGTTTGTTGTTCAGTTTTCTATCAAGTGTCTAAACATAGCTCATGGCTGGCACAGAACTCTAGAAGGAGGCAATTCAAGCAGCACACACTGTTCCTCAGACAGTGTTTTGGTGCTGAGATATATCCCATTAAAATGCATCACTGGCAACTCCACGAGTTGCACAGGACACATCAGTATTTATAAGGGACACGCTCTGAATTTGTGTTTTTACCCCCAGTGTTGGAAAGGGGGCACAAGGCAGGCAGTGGCTGCAGGAATGGGGCACAGAGCTCTGTGACCTGCACAGTGTTGGACCAAGTTCATCCTGCCTTAACTGTGGCCACAGCGTGTTCTCCTGAGGGCCATTTAATGGCTGAACTGCTATGAGCTGGTCAGCTCAGCACATTTCTCACTGCACACCTTGAGTTGCAGCCACTAGGATTGCTTCTGCTTTTTCTTTTTTTTTTTTCTCTCTCTTTTTTTTTTTTTTGTATTTTTTCCCCAGCAGAGAAACCTGTGTTTTAAATTAGACAACACACAACCCCAGTGTCCCTTAATACCATGGCATGGCCCTGTGCTCTGCTAGGAAAATACTGTACAGCCAGAACTGTTTTATTTCTTCCAGTGGGAACTGGAAGCCGGTTAAGGCTGGTCCTTTGCACGAGATCAGGTTTTCAGAGAGATCATTGTTGCAGTGGTTCTCTGTATGTGTCCTTCCTATTAATTTGGTCACTCAGAGGTAGGAGATTTCAAACAGTGGAGCAGCTATGCAGAGGAGAAACCTTCCAGGGTTTGTGTAGCATGAATAAGATCAAGGCGTATTTAGGGTAATTTTGCAACCTGGATTATTAACCCAGTTTCCTTTGCCAAAGAGAACAGTTTAAGGTCCTGCTCACAAGGACCTTTGGACTATTAGTTTTGACAGTGTGTTCAGAAAAATTGCAGCTGCCAATCAAACTAATTGGCAATGAATAGTAAATGATTGAATAAAACTGTTGGAAAAATGTTCTCCGTGCTAACTGCAAAGCAGGGAGCTGGCTGGATCTCACCGTGGCAGCCCACTGTTATCATTCTCACCAGCAGCAGTAAATCCTTTCCAATCCTTCCTTAAAACACTTTGTCCATGTAGCCTGTCAACATTAATCCATCAATGAAAAAAAAATATGGATATAGAAAGAAACATTGCTTTAGGAATAGATCTGTATTTTTTGCACCACTTTGAAACGACCTTCCGGCCATTTGGGGCATATTTGCTTCAGAAAAATATGTCTTTTGAGCAAGACTGTCTCTTCCTTGGGTTTGTGCTGTGCCAAGTAACTTTATGGCGTCCAGCAAATCGGTAGTGACACGTCTGCCCACAGTGGATACGTCATGGGTCAGGCTCTAAATGCCAGAAATTAATCTGTGAAACCTCGGACTTTCAATCACAGAGTAGCTGCCATCGGTCGTGCCTCCCTGTCTGGGATGGGGAGGGGATTCTTGTTCCTGCCCATTGAATCTGCAGACCTGAATTTCAGCAGCTTCTCAAGCGTTTGATTGTGTTGTGTCCTTCCTTTTATGTTCATTCTTGTTCCTTTGCTGTACTTTTTATTTCATGTTATCTTTTTTTTCCTGTTAGGAACAAGCAAGTTTTTTTTTTTCCTTTTCAACTCCTGAGTGTTCCTGTGAGAGACCCCTCACAAAAAGGATATGGATTTTCTTTCCCCAGAAAGCTCAGTTAGAATAAGAATGACAAAAATATGTATTTTTTAAATCATACAAAAAAGCCAATGTTCCTAACTCCCTGGCTTTGTGATGTGACTACAGGGAAAAATTACCTCGCAAGGACTATGGCTTATGTTGTCAGTTTGCAGTTCTTTTTGTGTCCTCATACAAAAATCTGTTCCCCCTTTGTGCACACTGTTTGCCAAAGCTTTGCCATTGTTCTGCAGGAGGATACCATGGAAGTGGAAGAGTTCTTGAAAGAAGCTGCAGTAATGAAGGAGATCAAGCATCCGAACTTGGTGCAATTATTAGGTAAGTGATAAATACCAAGCAGAGGGATTTGAACTAAACCCTTGTGCAGTGATATGGATGTTAAGGAGCAGATAAGCTGCTTACCATACCAAGGCTTTAAATACAGACACTTATTGTCTGGCAAAATTCACAATTTGTACCACTAATACATGATTTTTAATGATCTCGTCTCCCTAATGTTTAATTTGCCAGAGCCTGAAGCAGAAAATTAAACCCCTCTATTAACCACTTCCAAGCAGAACTCGTTCTTTCCATAAGCCCCATATTTCTACCTTCTAGAGGTGCAAGTTGCCCTCGAGGACAAAACCTGAAGATTCACTGAGGTTCTCAAACACTCACTGGCACCTTTATGTTGGTCCCCAGGGGTGTGCACGCGGGAACCTCCTTTCTACATCATCACGGAGTTCATGACATACGGGAATCTGCTGGATTATCTGCGGGAGTGTAACAGGCAGGAGGTGAATGCTGTGGTGCTCCTGTACATGGCAACTCAGATCTCCTCAGCCATGGAGTACCTGGAGAAGAAAAACTTCATTCACAGGTAGGAAGGACCATGAGCACCCCTGAATCTCGAGCACAGAACACCCCTTGATGTATTTTCCTGCCTTTCAGGCTGTCATGGCATTGGCTTAGATGCAGTTGGTATTCTATATTTAACACACTAGTGCATTGTGTTCTGACACAGTCTGTTAACCTGTCTGTAGGATGGGTTTTCTCTCAGGGTTTTTCTGTTACCTTTGAAGAAGCTGCAGGTGAAAGACACGTCAGTTCTTTTATATTTTGGGCAAGGGCCTTAACTGTAAAGGCTTCCCAAAGTAACAGACTTTTTTAATGGACCAGATAAGCTACTTCCTTGATTGTAACAGCCATTAAAACTGCAGTTGGTGTTGCTGGATGTGAGCAAGTGCTCACAGCAGAGCCACCCTCTAAGAGCCACGTTAGCCCATGTTCTTTCTGATTTGGTTCACCTTGTTTCCCATCCTTTGTGGGGATTGTTCCCGCTATTATCCGGATTGCGTATTCACTTTAATAAGCATCTCTGCAGTCTTAAAAGTCTCAGAGACTCTGACCTTTAAGTGTGCTGCAATTATGGCTGGAGCTTTACGTTCCTCATCTGCAGAAGTGGGCTCCTGGCAATATAATGACACATCCTGCGCCAGGGCTGGAGAGTCACTGAGCTTTATACAAGGTGCTCTCGGTGTTGTAGCGTGACCTTTCCTGCCCAATTAACTGGAAGATGGAATTAGCACGTGTTTTTTCATAGAGACAAATATGAAGATCGTGTGTGAGGTTCTAGGTGCTCCTCCAAGTCATGCATTGCCTTTGCTGCCTGAAAGGCCTGTTTAAATGCTGCCATCGGTCAATAAATTGAACAGTGATGCTGCCAATTAAAATTTCCAGCCTTTGATTTGCTCTGTTGAAAGTGTTTTGTCCCGTCAGCCTGCAGGAAGTAAACTTTAAAAACCGCTTTGTGTGAATCTCGTTTGTCTGCTCTGCCATTCATTTCATTTCCTCTTATTTCTGATGATCCATTTATCTAAAATAAATAGTAGCATTTTTCCTTATCAGCCACCCCCATAACCACCTACCCAATTATTTGAAGAGTGTTGTCACAATTCACATCCATGGATTCAAATGCTGGGCTCTGACCTCATTTAATGAATCAGGAAGGAGGAGGAATTTGATTATGAAGAGGAGGTTTTATTTAGATACGCATTGTAGTAATCAGCATTGATAAGAAGGTATATTCAAAAACACTGTGAAAATTTAATGGGCATCTAGTAAGATGTAATTTTTTCTTTTCTCTTTTTTTTTTAATATTTAATTTATTCTGATTGAACAGAACAAGCAAAAGAAACAGTGGCGGTGTCTGCCTCTTATCTAAAGATCTCACTGGAGCTTCCTGGTAGAATCAATTTTTAGTTCAACGTGACCTAATCTGGAAAAGTGTTCTAACAAAACCTAACATTAGGAAAGATATATTTCTGTGCTTTACCTTTTTATCCTCCTGAAGCATTTCTGAGTGTGCAAACAGCAGGTACGAGCCAGGAAAGAGGCAAATGCAACATGCACATCTCTCACCTGCCAGGGTGGAGCCAGGTGAAAAAATGCAGAGGACAAGCTTAATTTTGCTTATTGCCCAGTCCCTTGAAAATGTCAATACTGACAGCAGAGGCTACAACAGGTTTGGAAAGGCCAAAAGATGGGGTGAACAAGTTGTGTTGTAAAAGGTGGTACACTTGGAAGGAGGGAGGGCAGAGCTGGGAGCTAATCCTGGTGCTTGAGCAAGGACTGGAAAAGGAGTCTGGAGAATAACTGGTGTTAGTTGGGGTGACTGAAGCGTTAGAGGGGTGGGCAAAAAGTGAGGCTTTGAGACTGGGTTTCTTCAGTGCTCATCCTCAGCTATTGATAACTTGAGTGCTGACATTTCTTTAAATTATTTTTATCCTGAGGGTGGCAGCTTTTATTGAAACTGAGGGGGCTTCTTGAAGCTCTCACTTCAGATTAGGGGAAAAAAAAATAAAAATTTGGATGACAGTCTTACAAAGCCAGGATGGAAAATAACTTTCCCTCTCACATGGGTGCATGTAACTACAGAATTTCTGTTTAATACCCTGATCAAAATAATCACACAGGCCCAGGTTTCTTCTGGAACAGCAGGTTTCCTTGCTATCACTAAAAGTGAGATGGGAAAGACTTCTCATTGCCTATTTTTTGTCTTTTTTTTTTTTTTTTAGGGACCTTGCTGCCAGGAACTGCCTTGTAGGGGAGAACCACTTGGTGAAGGTGGCAGACTTTGGGCTGAGCAGGTTAATGACGGGTGACACGTACACGGCCCACGCTGGGGCCAAATTCCCCATCAAGTGGACTGCCCCAGAAAGCCTGGCCTACAACAAGTTCTCCATTAAATCCGACGTCTGGGGTAAGAATTTGCATGTACAAATTAATGCAGATTATAGTCCTCTTTTCCAGGCCTGTGAAACGAGGCCATTGTGGAACATTTCACAAGGAGGGAACATGTTCCCCAGTTTGAGCCACATTGTTCTTTGAGCTTGTCAGAGTGCAGGAACTAATCTCTGCTCGGGCAGTCTGAGAGCAGAGCACAGAGGATGCTGACCTGACTTTATATATTTGAGTTGTTGGCAAATATGAAAATAAAGGATACTGTAGGGTTTATAGAAATGGGGCCGGAGGACACCAATGCTACTGCCTTGATGGAGTTATGGCACAGGACTATGAAGGGATATATTGTTATATAGCAAAAAAACTTTCTAACTACTTCAAGGAGGAAAGAATCTGGTTCATTTTATGTTAAAAAAATAATAATTATGTGTGTATCTGTCTAGCGATAGCTCCAAGTTCATCTTTCTGCATTTTAAAAGAATAATCTTTGGAGTGAGATGAGGAGAAGCAGAGGGAAAATTTGATGACAAATGGTTATTGAAGAGCCCTGAAGTGCTGGTGATAAGAGTAGGCTTAGCTAAGTGGAGCTCTGTTCTTTCAAATCTGACCACGGAAAATCTCATTGTACTTTTATCAACCCTTCTTTGGGTTTTATATCTCTGCCATAGCTGTTGGTCAAATTCTCAGAAGTGCCAAGTGACATGAGATAAAAGTTTGTGGGACGTGGTCCCAAAAGCATTTGGAAAATGATATCCTGAGCATCTTCTATATATAAACCAACAGACAGTACTGAAGCAGTGCTGAAGTTTTCTGCAGTTTGGGGGGAACTGTGCAGAGAAAGGCTTTATTTTGAAGAAACTTTTAGGTAGATGGCTGATGCAAAATGTTCTCCAAAGCCCAAAACAGCCTCCCAAAGAATATGTGATTGCTGACCAAGGTGTTTCTGCTGCTTTGGGCTTGCAAGTGGTGTTGACTGTTTCTGTCTGCCACAGCCTCAGGATGCTGCTGTGGTGGCTGCAGGATCCCTGTTGCATTTCAACAGTAGAGTAATCCAGGAGAAAAGATCCCACAGGAGTATTGGGTACCTTTAGTTAGGGTTAGTTGTAACCTTGCAAAGCAGAGTTGGGGCAGTGGACTTTGGGGTGTGATCAGAGCAAACCTGCTGTCCCTGGAGGCCACGGCTGCTGCTGGGAATGCCAGAGTTTAGATGTTTTCACCTCACTGCCTCAAGACAGCAATCAAAGAAAATTGTGCACAGAAATGTCTAATGTAAATTGCCCTTGGTGGCTTTGCCATGTAATGTGATGTGATTTCCTTACTTATGCAGAATTGTAATCGCTTTCTCTTCAGGTTAAGAACAGAATAGGGTGACTGAACTAATTACGTGCAGGTTGTTGAACTGGTGTTGGGTTTATTCTGTGTGCCTGACTCCTGGGTTTAGCTGCCTGACCCTGGTGCTGACCTGCATCCCCACCAGCTCCAGAGAACTGAATGCCTTGCCTGTTCCAAGGCCCTTTTCGTGCTCTCCCTTTTCCTGTTCAGCTTTTCCCTGTGACCAAAACATCTCGCCTTCACCGTGTCTTGCTAGCAACTGCTAAAACTTTCCTCTCACTGCTGCCTCCCACATTTCCCTTCAAGACCACGCTGCAGCTAAACAAGGGCACCCCAAAAACACTGAGCTATTAAAATGTGCAAGTCCTCCAGGGAGAGGTTGCAAATGAGAGGAGCTGTCACACTGAGGGAGCGACTGCAGTGCAGCAGTGAAGCGGTTTCAGCTAATCCACTGTGAAGTCTCTTAATTGTGCCTCTAATAGGACTTGAAGGATCTCAAGGCGTTCAGGTTTGAGACAACTGATACATTGAAAATTAGTCTAATTCTACCCTGTCATATCGCAGGAGACTTGTCTGTGCTGACGGAGAGGCTTGTTATGCTTCTTTAACATTTAAGCTGCTGCTGAGCATGGGATCTGAGCCACCCAGAGCTGGTCTAAGTGTGCAGCACTGTTTAGTGACTAGTCCCACTAAACATCCTCCCAAATTTAAGATGAAAACAAAGCTTATTGATTTTTTTTTTCTTCCTTTTTTCCCCCTCCCTTTTTCTCCGCTGCAGCCTTCGGTGTTCTGCTGTGGGAAATTGCAACCTATGGTATGTCCCCTTACCCTGGGATTGACCTGTCTCAAGTCTATGAGCTGTTGGAGAAAGACTATCGTATGGAGCGCCCTGAAGGCTGTCCTGAGAAAGTTTATGAGCTCATGAGAGCATGTAAGTGTTCCTCAGCCTTGCAAATGCTGCTTTTTAGCTCTGCAGGGGTGCAACAAAAGTGCCGGGATCTGGCCACGTGCAGCAAGGCCACAAGAAACCCCCCGCCAGTCCCAGGGAAGGTGCAATGCTGTGTGGAAGTGTTTGGTTAAAGCTGCTCTCCCCAGAGGATGAACACGCCATGAAACCAGCTGTTCACCCCTGCTGGGAGCCCACAGGCCTCGGGGAGAGATTTGTTGTGGATCTCAATGCTTTCTTTGTCTCCTTTTTGCTGACAACTTAAAGAAAAGCTTGTGCTCAAGGATGAAGCAGGAGCTTCATTTGGCTTCTTGCAGGACTGACTGTTCCTCTTCACTGTGGCTTCTTGGTATGTGACTCAGTGCCACAGGCTTTTATCCAGTGGTGCTCAGCACCTACTGTCACACACTAACATGGAAACCTGATTTAGGGAGTGCTGGGTGTCTGCAGCTGTCACTGAGCCAAAGTGGATGCAGACACCCAGCACCCTGTAAATCAGATTTCTGTGTCAGTGTTTTATCTCACTCAGTGTATTAGAAGGGAAGTGTGATTTCTGGCTGCTCCTGGTGCAGAGTACTGAGTGTCTGCTGGTGGAGGGAAGTTTTGAGTGGTGGTGTGTTTTTTTCAGGCTGGCAGTGGAGCCCTTCTGATAGACCTTCCTTTGCTGAGATCCATCAGGCCTTTGAAACTATGTTTCAGGAATCCAGCATATCAGATGGTAAGTTCCTCTTGGACCAGCAATTCCAGAGATGGGGAAAGGGCTGACTGCATCCTTAACTCTGCATGTTATTCACAGACTGTTTTCACTGAAACTCAGTCCTAGGTTGTACTACCTGGTGTAAATGGCATAGAAAGCAGATACATATTTGCATGTGGGTTTTTTTGGGAGTGGACATCTCATATTAAAGAGCCAAATGGCTGAATAACCCCAAGGAACTTCTGCTTTGCATTGCTCACTTTTCTTTTTGTGATATTAACTCCAAACAGTGCAGTGGGTTTTTATCTTCTGCTGATTTTAATGAATGTTTTTCTTCTGTGCATTGCAGAGGTGGAGAAGGAATTGGGAAAGAAGGGCATGAGGAGTGTAGTGAGCAATTTCCTCCAAGCCCCAGAGTTACCAACTAAGACACGAACATCAAGGAGAGCTGCTGAAAGCAAAGATGCCAACGAGGGCTTGGAGACTGCACATGTTCGAGGCCAGGGGGAATGTGGTAGGTTTTAATTAAAGTCATTATTCCTTCAGGAAATACAGGGAAAAACAACATACACATCTAGCTCCAGGCCTTCACGTAGGCAGAGCTGTACCTAATAACAGGTGCCATCTCTGTTGTACCAGTGCTGTGTTTCTGGGTGACAGGCTGCTGAGTTTGCTGTCCTGGGTCCAGAACTCCTTTTATTAGTTTTTGCAAAGGTAGGTTGTTAATTCTGGGACCAGATACACACAGCAGCTGGGAGTGTGAATCCTTAACTGGCTGAGGGACTGGTGCTATCCCTGCCGTTGCTCAGAGAAGCCCTCGGAGTTCTCTTAACTTATAATGGCTGTTACCTGGAGCTCCCTAAAGACCAGAGCCTGAGCACAGAGCTCTCTGATCATATCCTCTTCCCATTCCCTGGCAGGAGCTATCAGTGGGATCTCCCACTGCCTCTGAGTGCGGGGTAATCTGCTGTGTTCAAGCCACTTTACAGTACCACACTGCATAATTTAAAGCAGGGTGATAGCTTGGGTTTTGCAAGCCCCATAAGGGAGGTTTCTTCACTTTCCATCCTACCAGATTTGTGCTTGCAGCACAGAAGAGTATTACTCTTGGCAGGTACCAAATATAATTTCAGCGAGGGACAAAGAGGTATTTACAGAATCTTCCATAAAATGAAACTTCCAATCAGTTTCTTCAAACATTTACTTGCCATTCCAAGGAAATAAAAGCGGTGGTAAAAGGGTGAATGAGTACAGGAGATTTGTATCTACCTCGTTTGAAAAATAATAAGGTAAAATGAAATACAGTGGGGGTTTTTTTTAGCTCCTGTTGGGGCTGCCTCTTCTGACCATTCACATGACCTTTTTTATGTAGTGTCAGATTCATCCAGTAGTACATGTTTCAGTAACAGGATGCACATCTAGACAAAGAAGGGGGGAAAAAGGAGGGGATTTAAAATATTGGGAAAAGAAAGTAAAAGTGACTTAGAAATGAAGGTTATTTACCATATATAGGAAATGAAATTGCCTATTATTACAAGCTTTTGAAGTAAAATAATTTCATTTGAATACTTAAGGGTTTTGAGAGATTCAAGTGCAGCAGGAATAATACGATTTTAACATTATGTTGGGAGTCATTTCACTCTTTACTGTGGAAGAAAATTTTGCACATTAAAGTTTTATTGCAGTTTCCCTTCCAATTGTCAGTGTTTCCATAGCAAGTCCAGCAGCTGGAAGCTGATCCTCGGTGCAAGCTGCTAGTTTTCTGTGGATCCTGCAACTCCACTGTGTCTATAATCAGAAAGGCCATGACCTGTGCTCTGGCTGTCCAGGTCCCCATAAGTCCTGTGGGAATGATGTTCCTGTAAAAGTGCGCTGTCTTCTCAAAGTCCACAACTATTTTATTTCAAATTCTCTCCCCTCAACCAAAATCCTACCCATAGCATGATGATGTCCAACATGTGACTAAGAAGCATCCTTCTTTCCCCTATGACTCTGCTTCACCTCCCCTCTTACTGCCTAGTCAAGCTGTAAATGTATCTGCTGCCCTGCAGGCATTCCTCCTTTGGATCAGAATGCCTTCACAGTGCCTGGCCTGGAAACGAGCCCCTCTGTCAGTCAAACACAGAGACCTTCAGGACTCTGTATGAATTTATTATAAACCATTATTCATTTTTAAATACCTCTTGTAAGTGGAGAAAGGGTCACCCCATCACTTCCCTCCGCAGCGGTGCTGCTGAAGGAGGCTGGTGCTGCCCCTTTCCTCTGTTACTGTACAAAGCTGAGCATCTTCACCGTGGTACGACCTGAAATGTCGTATCTTGGTCTTGATTTCTGCTCATGGAACAGTTATTTCCATTCCCCACAAAGGGTGACATCAGGAAAATGAAGGAGGAGCCCGGGGATGGAGGTGGGTTACAGAGGTGCCTTATTAATTCAGAGGGTCAGCGATTCAAAAGACAGCAATAGCACAGGGACTAAAGCAAAGGCCTCTTTGTATTTATCTTCTTCACAGTGTGAAGTTTAGACAAGTCTCCAGGTGTGAGGATGGGAATCTGAACACGAATATGTAATGTTTGTGTGATGTTTTTTCAATGGGAAGCCTACAGGGAAAGCAGTTTGGCAGCCACCTCAGGAATGAATGGATGCAGTATCAGGGACCACGTTCAGTCCAGGCTTGAGTGTGGCTGCACTTGCTTTAGCTCTGCTCTGAAGTTGTGTCTCTTTAGAGAACCTCCACCTTTTGGAGGTGCTGCAGGTTTGCTCCTGTAAGAAAACAGATTATTCTGGCTCTTGGAGCAACGCTCAGAAAACTCTTTTCATTTCCCTTGCAGACCCTCTGGACCATGAGCCTGCTATTTCTCCCTTGCTCCCACGGAAGGAGAGGGTGGCCCTGGAGAGCAGTTTGAATGAAGATGAGCGGCTGCTTCCAAAGGACAAAAAGCACAACCTCTTCAGTGCCCTGATCAAGAAGAAGAAGAAGACTGCTCCCACCCCTCCGAAACGGAGCAGTTCCTTCAGAGAGATGGACGGACACCCGGACCGCCGGGCAGGCGGGGAGGAGGAGTGCAGGGATGCTGGCAATGGGGCTTTCATTGCACCCCCCACAGACACAGCTGACCCCCTCAAGTTTCAGAACCCAAGCAATGGGGCTGGTGTCACCAACGGGGTTGTTACTGGGAACTCTGGATTCCTGTCTCCCCATTTACGGAAGAAGTCCAGCACGATGAGCAGCAGTCGAGGGGTGGCTGGGGAGGAGGAGAGCAGTTCCAACTCCAGCAAGCGTTTCCTGAGGTCCTGCTCAGCCTCCTGTGTGCCCCACGGAGCGAAGGACACGGAGTGGAAATCCGTGACTCTGCCTCGGGATTTGCAGTCCACGGGACGCCAGTTTGACTCCTCCACTTTCGGGGGGCACAAAAGCGAGAAGCCAGCACTGCCTCGGAAGCGAGCAAACGAGGCCAAGACTGACATTGCTGTCAGGGGGACAGTGACCCCTCCTCCACGGCTGCTTAAGAAAAATGAAGAGACCACTGATGATGTGTTCAAAGACGCAGAGTCGAGCCCTGGCTCCAGCCCTCCCACCCTGACACCAAAACTTGGCCGTAGGCAACCTGCTGCCCCTCCTTCCTCCAGCGGACTCCACAAGGACGATGGAGTCAAATCCAGTGCCTTAGGTACCACTGTGACCATGGACCAAGGTTCTGCTGCCAAACCCAACCCTGCTGGGTTCATGGGGGCCAGCAAGGCTTCCTCTGAGGAGCCACGATTGAGGAGGATCAAGCAGACCTCGGAGTCAGCAGGGAAGGACAAAGGGAAGTTATCAAAGCTGAAACCAGCCCCTCCACTCCCTCTCTCTTCATCCTCCATCGCCAAGCCTGGGAAGGTTTCTCACAGTCCCAGCCATGAAGCAGCAGATGTGGTGTCTGGGCCGAAATCCAAACAGTTGACTCAGGTTGGAGAGGCTGCAGGCAGTGATGCTGTCAAGCCAAACCAGTCAGGGGAAGGTGTGAAAAAGCTGGGGATCCCCTCTGTACCAAAGCCACAGTCCTCTACAAAGCTGCTGCTGAGCACAGCAACCCCAGCTGCCTCTTCCTCGTCCATACCCTCTGCCCCAGGCGGGGACCAGGCGTCATCCACAGCCTTCATCCCTCTCATATCCACCCGGGTCTCGCTGCGGAAGACCCGGCAGCCCCCGGAGAGGATTGCCAGTGGCACCATCACCAAAGGGGTGGTGCTGGAAAGCACCGAGGCTCTGCGGGTCGCCATCAGCAAGAACTCTGAGCAAATGGCAAGCCACAGCGCTGTCTTGGAGGCTGGCAAGAACCTCTACACCTTCTGCGTGAGCTACGTGGACTCCATTCAGCAGATGAGGAACAAATTTGCCTTTAGGGAGGCCATCAATAAGCTGGAGAACAACCTACGGGAGCTTCAGATCTGCCCGGCCACGGCCGGCAGCGGTGCCGCGGCCACCCAGGACTTTAGCAAACTTCTCAGTTCAGTGAAAGAAATCAGTGACATTGTTCAGAGGTAGCAGAAAAACCGGGTTAGGAACACACAAGTCAAATCAATCACACAATGGGCCAAAGCCAACTGGGGAGAGAGTAACGTGTGGACTGACAAAAGGACCGGGGCGTTCAGGCTGGGGCTGCGCAAAGGACGCAGACTGTGACTGGGCACCCCAGCTCCAAAGGGCAGGGCTGTGTTCAGGAGGCACTTTCCACCCTCTGAACTCAGATCCCCTGTGTTTCATATAGTTGTAATCGTCTTATCTGTGGAGTTCTTGCCTTGTGGACTACAAGTCTAAATGCTGATGTCACGCCATGCCTTTTTAGTAATATTTTATTGTTCTGGACAGACCGTTAAGGCTGAAGCCAGGCTGATGGACACTGAGATGCCATCCTCCTCAGGAGGACTTTGTACTGCATTTTTGTCCCCTCTCTCTGCCCCCCTGTACAGGAGGAGGAGTGTTTGGATAGCAATATACCCACTGTGTTTCTTGGGAGAGCTGCAACATGTGGCCCTGGCCCAAGTCTGACATTTACCTGACATTAATGCAACAGATTTGGCGCTTGGGAGGGCAGGGGGAAAAATAATTAGTGTAAATTTTTTTTGAATGACAGAATGCTACAAGTGATGATTGCCCAAATTCTTCCTGTGATTCCACCAGCTGCCCCTTGTTTCTGTGTTTTCAGTAGATTCTCAGTGTTGTTGAGCTCAAATGAGTTGTTGGGTTCCAATGTTGGAGGCAGCACCTGCAGATCTCCCTCGGTAGCAAAACAGGAGTGGGGAAGCTTTCCTGTTGTTGTGCTATCACAGTCTCGTGATATCTGACATTATTTGGGCTGGTGTTTGGGGTGAGGGGTTGCAGAGCCGAGGGAGCTGGTGCTGAGCAAAGCATTGCTCCCTGAAAGCCAGAGGGTGGCAGTGAGGGGGGATGGCTTGGGATGAGCTCTGAGACACCACTGTGCCTCCAGCAGCCCTTTCGGCTGAACCTGCACGTTGCAGTGGGTGAGAACTGCTGTGCCTCCAGTTGAATTTCCAGTTTTTTGTTCTGTGAGCAGAGATGGGGCCTGGCCTCTGCCCTCCTGTGCTTTGAGGGGCTGTGCTGCCTGCCTTTCCGTGCCAGTGGAGCTCCCAGGGGAGAGCTCCAACGCCAGTACTCTGGGGTAAAACCATTAGTACCTTCATGGTGGTGTGGTTCCATCCAGCATCAAACAAGGATCTGTGAAGACTGCAGACACTTCCCTTGGGTGCATCTCCCAAGGAAAATGCCACAAAATGCTGCCAGCAGGACTCCTGGCCTTCCTTTCCAAGGTCCTGTGACCTTCCCAACTAATGCAGCACGGCTGGGAACTAACTGTGACTTGTGACAATAGTGAAAGAACAAGGTTTAGGGCTATTAACAGTGCAATTTAACTCCTCTTAACAGTTCCAAACATGAGAAAAACACATTTTTCATGTCCTGTTCCTCTGTAACTCTTGTGACCCCTCTTGTGTATCTTAAACACTAATTGCCTTCAATTGTATTTTATGCTGTTCTCTTGGGAACTGTTTGTTTTGTATATGATTTCTAGTAGTTCACTCGTGTGTGTTCACACCACTTCTCGCCCTCACAAACAGCCATGACTTAACACGTGACAAATGTTCAAAAGAAAATACACACTTCTGCCACAGGCTGCCTTTAAAAATGTAAGAAAAGAGAAAAAAAAAACAAACAACCCTTGGACTGTCTCTTTCCTGGAGGTACTGTTTTTACTTTGATAACATATTGTGCCACTATATTATACATTTGTATCTTGTTATTACACACTTTTGTAGACTTGTCTTTTTTACAGTGTGTAAATAGCTCTGTCCTTCATCTCTGTGATACTTAAGGGGGTTGTTTCCCCTTTAATTTAGTCCAGTACAGATTGTTTCTGTACACGACTTTCAATTCTTCCTCCTCTCTTTCTCTACTTTTCTTTTTTTTTTTTTTGATTTATTTTTTATTCCAGTCTCTCTTGTGTAGTGTATTTAAAAATAAATCAATGTTGAGGAAAACCTGTGTTTGTCTGTTAGCAAAGCTTTTCCAACCCAGTTACCTCCCCTTAGATTCAGCATCTGAAAACAGGGGTTCCCTGTTTGGGGGGTTCACTGTGGCCCTTTGGCACAGAAGGATCTGTGGAGCCAGGCAGCAGCCCCTTTCCATGTTCTTTTGATCTGGCTCTGGGAAGTCAGGAGAGAAAAGAGATGCACAGAATAAAGACTGTGTCATCACCTCTTTTGAATCAAAGACTTCACTGTTGTCTTCAAAGATTTAAATCAGAGATTTGACTAGACTTTTCTTCCTGTTAATGGTTTGTAATCTGTAATTCAGCTGCTCTTGTGGTTCCCTCCTCCTCTGCTATGAAATGACCCATGAGTTTCTCTCCTTATACGGTTCCCTCCTTCGTTTCTGGTTGCCCATTTTTATCTTCAGCCTTTCCAGCAAATCTGGAGGTTTCCAGGTGGGAGTGTGACCAAGATCCTGGCGAGGTCGATGTCCAGGCTGCTCTTCAAAGACTTGCATGTGGTGAATAGCTGTGGGCTGAGGGAAGATGAAGAAGCTTAACCTGCCCCTAAATACCACCACTCCTGGTGATCTCCATCTCCCCTGGCTTAGGGACCAGTCCATGGTGTCGTGGGAAGGCAGAGGCTGGGTTACCTGGCTGGGGAAAGCCCAGGGATCTGTGGTGGTGGGAGTGAAAAAGAGGGGATTAAAGGCTAAATTTAGCTGAGTACAGTAGGAGTTGATTTAACAGATCGATGCATTTAACAGTTTGATTGCTCCAATTTTCAAGGCTATTGAGCTTGAAAGTGAGAGTGCTCTGGGGGAAAAATAGCTGTGTTTGTGGTTTTGTTTTGGTTTTCCTGTCTTTGAAATTACAATGCTAGCTCTTTTAAGTTTTAAAGGAAAACTTGTCATCTTGCCTTTTGTTGAGAAGTTGTTTGTCACGAGATAAAATGTGGTCAATGTTTTAGGCTCTTTTCTCTTAAAAATCCCACGTTATTACAGACAGGCTGGTGTGGCAGCCTGGCTTGTGGAGGTGCTGCTGGGCCAGCAGTGCTTTCAGCTGTGTGGGAGTGCTGCCTGTCCCCCAGGATGGTCAGGGACAACCCACAGCCTCTCCCTTGGTTGACATTCGTCCTTCCACAATTGAAAAGAGAGGAAAACACATCTAAACACAGTGTCACCTCTGAGGAGAGGGATCCTGACATCACCTGTGCATCTAAGAGCAGGCTGGCAGCAGAGCAGGGGATGCTCCCTATCCAAGGCTGAGCACTGGCCTGGATGGGCTGCTGAGAATGATGCTCCTGAATCAATCCATGGTCAGTCCTGATGCCTGGGCAGTGCTGGTGACCCTAAAGCTGTGGATGAGGGACAGCCCTGCGAGTCCTTCCCACGTAGAGTCTGGACTCAGAGCTGTCCTCCCTGGCAGCGCTGCCCAGTGGGTGTTAAACAGTAAGTCCAGCTCAGCAGAAAGTTGACCTGCAAGCCAGTCCATGCTGAACATTTTCCCAGCAATTGCCCCCATGTTGAGGGTTCTGTGCTTGTCCTGCCATCCATTCTGCTGATAAAGGTCCCACCTGTGCTCGGGAGCCGCAGCACTGCCTGACCCAGTTATGATACACGAGCCTCTTCATGAGTCCCTTGGATGTGATTAAATCGGGCTCTTTCTCTGCAGAGGATCCCCTGGGCTTCTGAAATTTGCTGTTCCTGTTGTGTGTGTTTGTAGTGCTGCAGGTCTGCTCGGGGTGGAGGAAAGGTGAGGAGCAGCCTGTGGGAAGGGAGCTGATGGGCGGAGATGGGACAGGGACAAGGGTTGTGCCTGGGCAGGGGAGGATAAGGGGGTGTTTTATAGGGGGTCCCAGCAGTGGTGATGTTGGCAGCAAGTGTCTGCATCAGCCCTTGCTGCCTGGGCCCACTGGCCGTGTGTAGAAGAATCCAGTGCCAGTTTGGTGCCATCCCTGTGTGGGTTGGCTGGCACAGCAGACAGTGGTGCCAGAGCTCCAGGAATGTCCTGTCTTGTCCACGCTCCTCTCTGCCACCGGTGTGGCCGTTCCACAGTGGATCCAGCTCCTTACAGTTTGTTGTGCAGGTGGGTTCCAAGGTCTCCAGCTCACAAAGGTGTTGGGGGTCTGGGTGTCCCCTCAGGAGATGCTCCACAAAGGGACTGGGGAGGGGAGGATTTGGGAAGAGCTGGATGGGAGACACCACATCCAGTGTGCAAGGACAGGCTTTCCAGCCTCCTGGGGATCATTCTTTGCGTGTTCCCCCCTCCTTCCTCCCAGACACACCCCCAGACTCCAGGCAGTTATTTTCCATTCACTTTTACCTCCCCTCTCCCCGCAGTGTTAATCACCAAGGAGCAATAATGAAGAGCCTGGAATGCTGCCTCTTCCCAAGCACACCAGCCACCCTAAGGTGTGTGCCAAGGCGAGCTCCAGGGGTGCCACAGCCCCTCACCTGCCCCACATCTCAGCCTGACGGGAGCCCCTTTCCTGCCAGAGGGTGAGGAGGGGCATGGCATCGCCCCCGTGGCTCCAAGCTGGCCATCAAGGAGCCCTGGGGTGCAGGGGCTGAGCCCAGCTCTGTCCCACCTGCCAGGTAAGTGCTTCACTTTTCGATGAGTTCTACAGAGGTTATTGGACATCAATCAGCCTCGTTTTATGTATGCTTTTATCGTGCTGCTCTGAGCCTGTTCCTCTCCTGCTCTTGAGAGCAGTAGCTCAGGCATCCCTGTGGCCACAGCATTGCCCAGCAGTTTTCCTTTCCCTTTCTGCAGCAGCCAGTGCCACTTTTCCCTGCAATGATCCATCACAGCAAAGCCAGGGATTTACTGGCCCTCACTAACCCAGAGTTGCTCCAAAACTCTTTCCCCTTCCTCCCTCCCCATCCCTCCCCCGACTCCAGTGCAGGGTAAAATTGATCAGCGCGTATTTATTGATGGTTTGAACACTCAAAAGAAAGGGGGGAAAAAAAATAGTAGTTGCCATAGAAACATCAATAAAGCTCCTGTCTCCACTGAGGGATGCGAGCGCGGCGCCTGCGTCCCGATCCAAACCAGGGCCTGTGGTGGGGCGGAATCGAGAGGGATGGAGGTGGGTTTGGGGGTGCCTGGGGTGGGGGACTGTGTGGGCTCAGCCATCCTGAGTGCTGTTGGTCTCTGCTGTGGTCCCCACGGTGTGAGGTGGTCCTGGCAGCAGGGATGCAGGGAAAGGAAATACCCTTCCTCGCCTTCGCAGCTGGTGGTGTCCCCATGTGAGGACCAAATTCTGGCATCCTCTGTGCCCCTGCAAACCTGGAGTCTCTCCCGTTCTGCACCCTTCCTAGATGAGCCTGGTCCACTGTCTCCATCACTCCTCCTTGAACCCCATGGCTGATGTTTTCCCAGGGGTTCCAGCTCCTCCATCCAGCCTTTAGTTACTGCTCCTGCTGCCAGAGCAACTCACGCAGCACTGCATTAAGTGGTCTGTCTGCTTGATGGATATTACAATGCACCTCTTGCAGCCTGATTTAGGGGTTTTTTTAATCTTTTTACTCCCCCAACCAAGTCCTGCCACGGTCTCTGATTTTTGAGGGTGCAATTTAGCGCTTGCAAATCATCTCCCGGCTCATTTTTGTGCCTGCAATGAAATATCAGCAGTCGCTCAGTGTGTAAGTTGCTGTTAGTGCCTGCAGCAGGTAGTTAGAGCTCTGATTGCTGGTACCTCTGGCAGGCACAGAGCAAATACCCACGTTGGCAGAGCTCAATCTGCCCAAAGGAGGGGAGGGCAGTGTCGGGGCAGTGGGGTTTGTCTTGCACTGCCATGGCTGTGCTGGCTTTCGGGGCTGGTGATTCCCAAAGCTGCACCACTGGGGACTGGAGAGCGGGGAGACACTGAGAAGTCCTCAGTGGCCCTGGGTAGGTGCAGAAGTCCTTGTTTCAGCCCTTCTGCACCCAAATTCTACAGCTGGGAATAGGTGGGGATGAGGCCAGGAAGGAATTGGGAAGGGCCAGGCTTCCAGGCAGGTGCTGGGGTGGTGTGACAAGGATACCAAAGGTTGGTCATCGCCACCTCACCCTGGTGAGGACTGACTCTGGGGGCCAGGGAGCGAAAGGGGTGTTGGGGCTGTGGCAGGACTGGTGATGCCAGGGCAGTTTTCCGTGCTCATGCCAGGGATTGCTAAGGACAAGATTTTCTCAAACCCCGCTGCTCTGCCCTGGTTTTTGCACGCAGGAGCTGCCTCATGTAAGCGGCATCTTGACACTAAGCAGAATTTGCTGCCGGAGGGACTTTTCCTTAATAGGCAGGAGAGCAGCAACTCGGCGGAGAGCTCTGAAGGACCCTCTCCTCCCTAACAGCCAGCCCTGGATGGCAGCTACAGGCAGTCCCTAGGGACTGTCACCACCAAGATTATCCCACTGTAACCCTCCAGCCTTGCTGCCTGGCCCTACTGGCACTGCCTGTCCCGGTGTGCAACCCCTGCTCTGCCTGTCCCCGTGTGCCATCCCTGCTCTCTACCAGCACTGCAGCACTGGAGATCCAGTGCTCAGCCCTTTCCTTGTGCCCCTGCAAAACTGTCTGTGACCAGGAAAGGGATGCGGGGGCTTCTTTTTAAGGCACCCTCCTCTTCTTCTGTTGCACTGGTTGGGAACAGGGACATGAGAGCTAGAGCAGGGCTGTGAGCTGAGCAAACGCGGTGTCCCCCATCCCCAAGGCAATCCCAGCAGCAAAAAAAACCCCAATACCCTTTTGTCCGAGCAAACCCAGGTGAGATGGAAGGGAAGGACGGGACGGGGTGACCCGCAGGAGGGTGGGGGGTATCAAGTCCAAGCCCTCATCTCCCGAAGCGGAAGGTGAAGCCCCCTTTTTTCCTGTTGTAGCCGTTGAGCTCCTCCGCCAGGTTGCCCAGGGTGCCGCTGCGCTTCTCCCCCGCGGCGGGCAGCACCTCGGGGCCCCCCCGCCTGCCCGGCCGCTGCCCGGCCCCCGCCGAGCCGTAGCCCCGCAGCTCCCGGGCGATGCCCAGCAGCGCGTCCAGCTCCTCGCTTCGCCTCCGCTTGTCCCCTGCCCTCCAGCCGGCGCCCGGGTCCTCCGCCGCTGGTTGCCACCTGGGACCGAGCAGGGTCCCCTCCCCGGGGCGTCCCGGCTCCCGCCGCTCGCTGGGAGGGAAGCAGGTCCCCAGGCTCAGGAGGAAGAGGCAGGACAGCGAGTAGGGTGCTCTCATCTGGGGGAAGCACAGGGAGGGAAAGGCAGGTCAGTAAACCGCCGAGCATCCTCGGGCGGCGGCTGAGGCAGCAGCACGGGATGCCCTCGGCCCCCAGTTCCTCACCCCTGCTGCAGCACCCCCAAACCAGCCCTGCCGGCCCTGCTAGAACTTCACCCCACACCAAGCACCCACTGCTCCTTCTGCAGCCTCCACACCAGCACCCAGCCCCAGCGCGGGTGCTGGGGGAGTCTGAGCTCTCCCCACGCTTCCCTCAGACCTGCTGCCCTTCAGCAGCAGCAGCTCCGTGCTCACAAATCCCAGCCTTGCAGCGACTCCCCTGGTTCGCAGCCGGGAGCCAGCCGGGCTCTGCTGGGGAGGGGGGCTGAGAGCCGGGCAGGGCGAAGGGCTCCAGAGCTGCCCGCTCCTCTTGGAGGCACCTCGGGAGGACTTTGTGCATCACCCTGATTGTCCCCACGAGTAAGTCCTGCCCGCAGTGCCTGGATGACACAGGTGCAGAGGAAGGTGCTCGACATCCCTCTGCTTTATGGGGGTTGAAGGTGCCCTGGCAGTGGGGTCTGAGCAGAGTGGGAGTGAGCGCAGTCCTGGGTCATGTGCAGAGGAAGGTGCCTCTCACAAAGGCTCAGGAAGGGGAAATGGTGGTATTATTATTATTAATTATTATTATTATATTTATTATTTGCTGGAGATGTTGCCTTAAAAGTCACTGCAGCTTCTGGGGGCCACGGTTTCTGCCCTGTGCTTGCAGGGTGGGGGCTGCTGCAGGTGAGTGCTCCTCACTCCTATATAGGAGTGCTCCTCACTCCTATACCAGACCCAGCTGCACCAAAGCCCCTGCATGCCCTCCCCAGCACCGCTCAGCCCAGGGGCTTCACTTCTGGGTGCTCCCCGCCTCTTTCACACCTTGCTGTCATTTTGCTCTCTCTCTTTTTCCACCCAGTTGCCCATCGTGGAGGCAAATCGCTGGGTGCAGCCGGAGAAGAGGTGCTGAGTCCCTTCCTGGGGTCTGGGGGTGCCGGTGGGTCCCCATCTGCCTCCCACCAGCCTTTGCCTCCTCACTGGCTGTGGGTGTGAAGCAGGTATGTGGGGGCAGACAGACAGGCAGACAGACAGACAGACAGACACATGCCAGCCACTCACCTCTCTGCTCTGGCGCTGCCCAGCGCTGCTGGCCCTGGCCCTGCTCCGTGCTGCCCTGTGCCCAGATGAGCAGACTTGGGCCATTAAATACCCACCAGGTCTAATTGCTGTGTCACCTCTTGAACGTGTGGCCAAAGAGAGCAGAGGGTGGGAATCTCGGGAAGGGGGCTGGAGAGGGGGATGGGGGGGACAGGGGTTGGTGGAGCTGCCACAATGTGAGTACGGCAACACCGCTCATTAACCGCCTTCATTTGCTGCCTTGTTTGGAGCAGTGGCTGGGAGCTGGCTTTGAGCCCCTGGCAGCTGGGGATGCTGCTGGGAGGGAGGGTCTTGTCTGGGGGCACAAGTGTGTCCCCCCGTTTGGCTGGTGTGTCTTTGTGTGCAGCTCTTGGGGGTCCCAGACATATGTGTAAGTCTGGTGGGTACGCAGGCACCAAGGGAGACTCCTGCACCCCCAAATTCCCCCAGGGACTGGCCCCACGTGGACAAGCCCACGTGCTCCCATCCTCCCTGGTCAATGCATGCAGCCACCAGTGCTGAAACGTGGTCCCCAGTGCCTGGGACCCTGCTGTCCCCTCTGGGTCTGTCCTGGCCTGCGACAGAATGGGACATGGGGTGAGCAGCTCAGAGGGAAGGGGCTGAGGGCATCGCTTGGTGCTCTGCCTGTTAGAGCAGGGAGAGGGTTCCCTTGGCTCTGAGACCTGCCACCCTCCCAGTCCCCGCCCCAGGGCCATCCTGAGGTCCCACGGTGCCTCAGTTTGGGCTGGAGCTCTGGGAAACCTCCACTGCCCCCCGGTTCTCCCCAGCCCTCGTTTTGCAGAGCCGTTTTGGCTCAGTGATCGAGTTCCCGGGGATTCCATGCCACGAGCCTGGCACAGGGAAGGAGCTGTCCCCACAGCACAGCAGGGGCTGCAGCGATCCAGTGTCCCTCCCTTTGCCATCACCACGGCAGGTCCCTCCGGCGATGTCCCCACGCTGCGCCGCGGGACGGCCGCCGAGACGCTGGCTAACGATGAGATCCTTTTATTAAGGAGTTTAGAAAGTCCACATGTACAGCGTTGGACACACTCACACACGACCTAGAGAGACTTCACGGCACTGCTACACACCACGACCTGGCTCAGGGCTTCGCCGGGAAGGTACGTGGCCACACCCCGGACCCCCAGTCGCCCCTGCCCTCCCCTCTCCGAGGAGGTGTCACCGCGGACGGGTTTAACCTAATCCAGGGCCATGGAGCAATGTGTGCGCTCTTGGGAATAATCCTGGGAAATCCTGCGTCTTGGCATGGATTAAATACCTCTCGTGCAAGTCAAAACAAAGTCATTGGGGGGTCCCGGATGACACAGGCAGTTACCAAGGATGTGCTACCGACAAACCGATGTACGGTGTCCCCTCCCCGGCGTGGCAACACACACCAGTGGAGGGGTCTGGGGAGGGGAGGGCCTTCTCACTCAGCACTCGGCTCCATGTGCCTTCCTGGCCCAAAGGCAAGTGCTAGAAAACACAGCTACAGCTACTCCACAAAATAAATGAACGAGAAGTAAAGATGGGTGCAGGCGGGACCCTTTCTGGAGAGGTCCAGTGGGGCACAGGAAGCCCCTGGGAAGCTGTCAGGGCTCCTGCTCTTGAGCTGGGAAATGCCACTGCTGAGCTCCCCAAATTCCATCGTTCCAGAAAGCCTGACCAGCTGCTCTGGGCAGGGTTGGAGTAGGTAGAGCTGGTGCCTGCACTCAGAGCTCATCTTCACCTGAGGGCTCTGAGGAATGTCTCTGGAACAGGGAAAAGCAATCCCAATACATTGTTTGTCCTTGTTTTCCTTGCAAAACAGACAGACAGACACTCACCCAGCAGGTGAATGGGCTTGTCCAGCACAGGATCTGAGGTGGGAAGGCTTAAAAAAAGAAGAATCACGGAGGGCGGTACAAACCTGGCACAGCTGGGAAGCTGAGCCTTTGATCTCCCCATGCCTTAAACCCCTCTGGAAATGGGGACGCTGGGAGTTTTCCTCCCCTCCTCAGTCCATCCATCTGTCCAACAATGTTTCGGGGGGCCAGGGCTCTGCTCCCCACCGCTGCTGTAGCACAGGCAGAAAATGATGGACAGGGTGACTGGGTCCCTGCTGTCTCCTTCCCTCCCTGCTTCAGAGCCTTCTCACATTTGGTTCTAGTTTTCTTTTGGACAAAATCCCCCATTTGAGTCCTTCCAGGGAGCCAGCAGGAGACATCAGTCCCACACCCCATAGCGGCTCCTGCTTGGGTTGGCTGGTGCGTGGCACTGCTGCTGCCCAGTTATCAGGGCCCTGCAGATGCTAAGCCCCACTCGGGGCTTCTTTTTGCAAAACCTTAACGGGATTTGAGGAAATGAAAGGCTTTGGATATCTGCAGGTGCCGAGCCAGCGCGCGGCTCAGCCGGGGTGAAAATGAATGCGGGTCCCCGGGCCGGCAGTGAGCGGAGGGGGCTCACATGGGGGATGTGTCTGTGCTGCCCAAAGCCAAGGGTTTGGGGAAAGGTCACAGCTTTTGGAATTGGCCGACATGAATCCCAGTGAGTCTGGTAGGGAGGGAGGAGCTGCGAAGTGCAGGCAGAGCCGTGCTGGGACGTGAACCTTCCTCACCTCCTCCTCCTACTTGCTGTGCTCCCCATTTCTCCAGTGCTGCCAAAACAGCTCCATGCCATGCTCAGTTCTGGGTGACCATCCTTGCAGCACTGCACCAGCTTGCTTTGGGGTGTTCTGACCCAAGGGGAGGCTCCAGGAGGCAGGACAGGGATGACAGGGACTAAGGAGCTGGTAGTCGTCCCTTCCCAGCTGTGTTGCTCTTCCAGGGGCAGAGGTGAATGTTCTGTAGTCCAGAGAAAGAATCACTGGCACTGTCAGGCTGACCCAGCTGAGCCCTCCCCATCACTAGTAGCACCATGGGGGGAGCTGGAACTGTGGAGCAGCCTTGTCCCAGTCTGGGGGACTCTGGAGGTCTTGGGGCTCCCCGTGGCAAGTGCCCCCAGTCACTCACCACCTTGGTGAGGCCACAGCCTGGAGTCTGTGCCCGGAGCAGAGGTGATCAGAGGTGCTCAGCCTACCTGGGCTACTGCATCCCTCCCTACCTCCAGGCAGCCACTTCTCTTCCTTGCAGGACCCTGCTGGGCACTGTTCCCCAAATCCTTGCATCCCACTGCCCTCTCTGGGGCATGAGCACCAGCCATGGGTCACGCTCTGGCCAGGACAGAGCCATTCTGGCTGCAGTGGAGCCATGGCAGTGGGAAGCAAAGGTCCAGCAATGTCCGTGGATGCCTGGGAGATAAAGTCACCCTCACTGGGGGCAGGTGCTCCCCAGAGGCCCCTCAAAGACGGGCCAGCCCTCGGGGAGGATGGGGAGGATGGCAGGTGGGGGGCACGGGGCTGCAGGGTGGTGGGGAAGGGCAGGGGGCTGGGCACAGTGTGGGGGGGCTCCTGCCATCCAGCTAATTCTCTTCCCGGATGGGCCGGATCTTCATCTCGGTGAATTTGAGGGAGTACTGCCAGCCGGTCCAGGAGGACCACTCGATGCCATCGGCGTAGGAGCTGTGGTGGCCCTTGAGGTACTGCCCGTTGAGGTTGGAGGTGTGGCAGTTGCGGTACCACCAGGCACCGTGGTAGAAAGCGGCGCAGTTGTTCTCCGAGTGGTCGTTGTCCAGGTCCTTGGTGGTGAACTTCATCCCATTGTGCTTCAGGAGGGAGTCACCTGTCCCAGGGAAAAGGAGATGTGATGAGCCCTTCCTGCGCTTGGGCCAGCTCCCTGCCCCATGGGATTCTCCTAGGCACCACAGTGGGATTCCTACAATGGGTCTCCTCCTGCAAAAGCCTGTTAACTGCCTCCAGCTCCCTGCAGCCGCAGGGATACAGCTGGTGCCACTGCCAGAGGAGACTGGAACACCTCAGCAAGGGGTTTGGTGGCTGTGGGCTCCCCTTGCCCCATAGGACCATGTGTGTCCCCCCACTCTGCTGCCTCACCTGCTGTCCCCGAGTAGTCGGTGACGGTGATGGGGTACCCGTCCTCCTCGGGGTCCACAGAGAAGAGCCCCACCCCAAAGCTGCCATAGTGGGCGAAGGCAGTGCCGTTGTCAAAGTCCTCCAGGTCGATGCGGAGCTCATAGGTGCCCTGGACTGTCAGCATGTGGATCCGCTTCAGCCCTGCAGCAGAGAGAAGGGGTGAGTGCAGGGATCCCTCTGGGGATGGGGTGGCCAGTGGGCCCTGGGGAGGGGACCTGGGGTGGGACAGGGAGTGGTTCCCACCCTCCATCCCTCACTCTGGCTGCACAGCCAAGGGCACACGCTCAGCTTGGGGTCAAACAGCCCCATTGCCTCCCTGCCCTGTGCAGCCCCCTGACACCCTCCCTGCCTGCCCAGCCCATCACTCCCAGGACATGGGCGCTGGCCGAGGGTGTCTTGGTGTGCCCTCCTTTGCAAAGGAAACCCTGGACCTCTTCAGGGGACCCCAGGATTTGCCAGCCCACCCCAGGAGTGAGCACTGCCAGCCCCACACACCTAACCAGTGCTCTCCTGTCAGCTTCCCAAAGCCATCCCGGTAGGCTTCCCAGCCACGGAAGAAGTTCACAGAGCCATCTTCCCGCCGCTGGAACACCTGGGGAGACACACAGGGCATCAGTTGTGGGGCTGCTCCAAGCCCATGCACCTCGGGCAGCCCCCATGCTCCCCACCATGCTGCCCACCACTCCCTGCCACTGCCTGATTACATACAGGCACAAATTAAACCCCATCAGCCCAGTCATTACACAGGGATGCTCAGTCATTATACAGGGATGCTGGGGAGAGGTCCCCAGGGAAATGCTGGATCATCACCTGCCAGATCCCAGGGTGGGTGAGTCAGTTCAGATAAAACCCTTCACAGGATCCTCCCTCTGGAGCAGAGCCCCAGAAACCTGTGGCATGCTCCTGTGGGAAGGTGTCCTGTGCCCCTGGGAGTGGTGAGCACACTGCACCCACCTCCAACCAGCCTGGGTCTGCTGTGGCACATGGGAGCAGAGGTATGGACAGACGGATGGACAGCATGACCTGAGCTCTGTCCTGCAGCTCGTGCGGCCCAGACCAGTCCAAGCCCTCCTGCCAACAGCGTGTGTTCAGAGCTCTGTAAAACCCAGCAGTTGATTTCCCCCTCCTGGATCTCCACGCTCTCCTGGGCAGCCACCCCATTACAAGGCATCATCCCTGTGATGGCATCATTAGTCTCCCAGAGATTTTATCTCCTAGAGAAATTATCTGGGGGGCACTGACTGCCCCGACCCCTGCAGAGCCTCCAGATCCTGGGGCTCAGCATGTCTTTTCTCCTTGGAGCCTTTCCCTTTTCCTCTGCCATCTGCTCATCAGTGTGCTGTGTCCTGTGTGTTTCATCCCCTTTTATCCCCTTTTATTCGGGTTTGATTTATTGACAGCAATCCAGAAAATGCTGCTTCGTATCTGACCATTTGAACTTAATTAAGCCTCCAGTCCTGGATTAATTGCATTAAAGTTGGCTGAGCCAGTCTGCCCCACTCCCACCGAGTTCTGCACTCCTGTGGCTGTGGTGGGGAGCACTCAGTGATTTAGGAAAAGCCATCCCATGCCCTGGCTGGGCAGAGCACCCCGTCTTTGGGGCTGGACCCCAATTCCAGGAACACTGGTGAGCCCTGACGCAGGCTGGGAAACCACTGTGCTTCTGCTCCCCTGGGCTGCTCCTGCCCTCCTGCACATGCAGGGTTTCATCCCTCATGAGCTTCACACCAGTTTGCCCTTCACCAGACGGGCATTTTCGGGGCCGTGCCTGCTGGCCGCAGGCTCCGACACGCTCCTCGGCGTGGCCCGGCTCTGATCCTGCTGTACTTACCTTCTAGAATTAGAGCCTTAATTTTTATCCCTGCGTTGAGCACTTGAGAAGCTGTGGTTAAGCCCATTTAAAGGGGCTTTCTTCAGGCTTGCTGCGAAAGGGGGACAGCACGGCTGGACGGGGGCCTGAAGCTGATTTTCCCCAGCCAGCGTCGGCTCCGGCGCTGCCGTGTGGGGAAGGCAGTGGATGCAGCACCAATGCTCCCTCTTAATCGGCTTTGACCCGTGGTTTTAAATAGCCCAATTGCCTGAGTGGTGCCCAGGGAAGCATGAGGGACATGGCTCCGTTGGCTGAGCCTTGGCACGGATCAGGAATCACCCCAGAGGAGCCCTCAGTGCCCCCCTGCCCACCAGGCTCGTCCCCAAGGGGGATTGGAACTGGGTTGGAAGGGCTGGCGGGTGCTGGAGGTCCTGTGTCCTCCCAGGTCTCCTGCTCCATCCTCATCATCTCTTATGCACAGTCCCTCTCGTGCTTCATTTGTGCATCCACCATGCACTCCTCCTTGCCTCCCACACCAGGATGCTGCCTGCACTGGGATGTTGGGTGCACTGGAACACTGGGTGCACTGGGATGCTGGGGGCACTGGAGACCCACAGGCTCATCACCCTCCAAGCCCTGCCTTGCTGCTCTTTTCCTCCTCATCAAATATTCATTACCCCCTCTTAAGCAAAAAGGATTTCCTTCCCTTTAAAGGCGAGGCTGAAATATTTATCTCCCTCGCTCTCTGCCTCCCCTGGTCACACTTGCAGGACAGGGACAGGCTCCTGCGAAGGCACCAAACCAGAAAAATGGGTTAAAAGCAGAGAAAAACAGGAGCGTCAGCCTGTGCCTGCTGTGGCATTGGCAGTGAGGAAGGGCTCTGCTCCCTCTCCCTCAGCTTCACCAAACTCGTGGTGTGCTTGAAACCCAGGCAGGCCCAGTCTGGGGACAGACTCTGCCATCACTTCTCTGCCTGTGCAGTGCTCGGGCTCCTGGTCAGGTTTTTGGCAGCCGTGGCACAGATCCCACAGCCCTGGCCACACAGTGTTCCTCTGACCCCCATCACAGCAGGGAGACCATCTTCAGGCTCAGCCATGGACAAGGCAATCCCAGAGCATTGCAGGGCCAGTCTCTGGGAAGTGCTGATCACCACAGCTGGTAGCACTGCCCATCCCAGGAACTCAGCTGCTCCTGCCTGTCCCCACCAGCAGGAGTATCTCGTCCCTGTTTGTGGCGACACATAAATCATATCTTCTGGAAACCACAGGTTTTTCCCCAGGCTCCTCTCTCCAGTTGCCTTCAGCCTACCCAGCCCATGTGTCAATGCATCAGTGTCTGCTCATCCCCCAGCCTGCTCTGGGACCCCTCCAGTGAAGGATGAGCTGGTGAAGCTGTGCCCAGCACGGCAGGTGTCCGTGAAGCTGGAAGCTGTTGCTTAACTTTACCACAGCCCTAATCCTGCTGGCACAGCCTTTTCTTCTGCATCCTTCAGCTTTCCCACCACTTCCCAATGGGCACTGTACATGGAAAACAATGCTGAGGCACACAGCCATTGTGGCACCATGGCTTACAGGGCCAAGATGCTGGATGGAGACTCAGGGGCACTGTGAGGAGCGTGTGGCCTTTGCAAAGACATTCCAAAGACAAACAGCACATGAAAAGGCAACTTTTTGAAGTCTCCAGAGACACTGAGCCTTCCTTGCCATCCATCATCCCATTATTACTTTAATAAAGTGCTGGAGGTGAGTGTCAAGGAGGGAGTCAGGGTCAGGCTGGGCAATCACAGAGCTGGACCCCGGCGCTGCCACGAGGATGGGTCAGCCCAGGGCAGCCACTGCAATTACAGTCAGTGCTGAGCACAGGATGGGGATGTTCCCATCAGCACAGGGCACTGACCTGGATCCACATCCCCACCAGTTGCAAATGTGGCCCCACTGCCGGCAGGCAGGACCAGGGGGGATAAAACAGCTGTGCCTTGCTCAGCCTTCCCGAGGCAGGGGATGAGGAGTGACCAGGAAGCTGCCTCTGGTGAGGGGACAGGGTGGCACTGCAGATCACACCGTGGGGACAGGGAGGTGCTGAGCAGCACCCAGTGAGCTCTTCCCCCTGCCCTGTGGTCTCTAAGCTGTCCATGCAGGCTAAAGCTTAGCTCAGCAGCTCCCAAGCTCCCGAGTCAAAATTGATTCAGCTGCTGCCATCACTTCCACCCACCCACCCACATGCAAATAAGCCCAAATGTCAGGAGTAATCGCTCCAGAGAGAAGGAGGGGAGGGAAATTTCCCAGGCTCTGCACCACGACACCCTGCTGTGCCATGGCTTACCTGGAGCCTGGATAAGCCAGTGGACACAAGGACCCTCTTCGTGCCCAGCTCTGTGGGACGTGGCTGAGACAACCCCTGTACCCAAGGGACCAGAGTTATGTTTGGGACCTGCTGCTGCAGAGCAGCCACAAGAAACAGGAGCCTGGGCTGTGTGCTCTTGACCCTGCTCTGGATGTGTCTGTCTCTGGAACATTGGGATTCAGCACCTGGTTTGGCTCCTCATCCCATTGAGACAGGGCAGAGCCGAGGTGCTGCCTGGCTGTGGTGTCAGAGGCAGTGCTGTGCTATCCCATTCTCAGGCCTCCATGGTGCTGCTGGGCTTAAAATCATTTCCTTCGCCCCCTCCCCAGCTCAGCCCGAGCCCTCCCGGCTGCAGCAGCTTTAAATAAGCCTCTGAGTGTCTCGCTAATCACCTTGGGCTGCTCTTCAGGCATGGCTGGGGCTGGTGGAGGCTGTGCAGACTGTGCGCGGGGTTTGCAAAGACCCTCAACACCCTGAAGAGCCAGAGAGGTCCTCCCCTTTTCCCTCTGTGAGCCCCCAAGAGATGAGGTCTCCAGGGCTACATTGTGCCCTGGTTTCCCCACCTGAGCTGCTGGTACCAACCCACAGACCACAGGTTCCTCCCGCACAGGGTGGGCTCTGGGAGGTCAAAGGCTCATCAGTCCCTGCGGGCAGGGGGGCTAAGCTCCCTCCTGGCACTACTCAAAGCTGCTTAGGGAAATCAGATAGTGGGGATTTGTTTCCTAGAGCACCCAGCTGGAGGGGTGCTGGCTAGCTCAGCTCACTCAGCGTGTCCCCGGGGCAGAGGCTGCCTGCCCACCCCTCCCACTGAGCCCCCACCACCTCCCTGGGACCACCTCCTGCCCTGCTGGCACCCCAGGTGATGCCCTCTGGGGAAGGGGAGGCTGCTCACACCCAAGTGGTCCCTGGGGCAATGGGAGGGCTCCAAGCTTGGTGCTGACATGTCCCCCTATTCCCCCTGCTCCCTGCCCCCATTACTGTGATTACAGGGCCGTGGCAGCCGCCGTGGCAAAGCGAATCGGACAGGGCAGCCAGGGAGAGAGTGAATCAGCGCAGCATCCCAGGCGCCCCAGGCACCCTGGCCTCAGATGAGGCCAAGAGTGCTGGGTTTGGGGTCTGACCTGAGCCCCAGCACCAGCTCACTGTGTCCACGAAGACACGGCAAAGCAGAGCCACGTCCCCCGTGGCTGCACAACTGCAGCCACGCTGTGCCCCAACTGTGCCCCAGCCCCACTGAGAAGGACAAACTCCTTGGATGCCTTGGCATCCAACTCCCTGCCTGAAACCACCCTCCAGCTCCAGCCAAACTCCCCATCCCAGTCCAGGGCAGGGCTGTTGGGCTCCAGCTCAGGGGTCTGGCTGGTACTGCTGGGAAGCTCAGTCAATGCTGCCAGCAGGGGCACTGACTGGGCCCCTGTATGCAGCCAGACCTCCTCAGCATTTATGCCAGATCCCAATGACACATTCAAGCGTCAAAATTGACATCTCCCACCCCCGGCATCCCAGCACAGGGCCAGCCCGTGGCCAGTGGTGGCATCCCCCGGTGTCCCCCAGCCTGGTGGCAGCTCACCGTCCAGCCGCCCCCGTCCGTCGTCATGTCACAGTAGACCTGGAAGCCGGAGGGATAGTGTGTGGGGAAGATGGAGTAAATCCCGTCCTCTTGCTGTCCGCTCGCGTAGATGTCAAAGCAGTCTCGGGGCCGGGAGCCTGCAGCGTGGCATTGGGATGGGGTGGGACGAGGAAAGCTGGTTAATTAATGATCTAATTTAGTGTCTTGCCATTTCTTCCAGGCTCCCAACCTCGCTTCCAGCTCTAGTTGGCTGCTTGGTGCTGCCTTGCTCTTTCCTTCCTTTCTCCTCCAATGCTCATGGTGAGCGGTGCCCAGGGGGACGCTGCACCATGGGGAGCCCCCAGCAGCTGGCAGGGACTGACCCCACGTCCCCCGTGTGATGGCAAGGGCACGCTGGGACCCAGCTGGGGATGGGGGAGCCGATGCCCAGAGAGGGCTGTGGGCAGAGCGTGGGCATGTGCTCACGACCCCAGGACAGTCTTAGCTGCAACTCAACCAAACGCTGATAAATGTGACTGTTCGAGCCTGTGCAGGGCCACCCTCTGCACCCAAATGGAGGCAAACGGTCACTCCTTGCTCTGCCTTTGGCCCAGATACATCTGCCTGGGGAGCAGGTGAGTCTGCAGGGGTGTGAAGTGGTTTTTGTGCTGGTTTACAGACAACTGGTGAGAAACGTGGTGAGAAACCCCCCCTTCCAGGACACACCTCCCTGTCTCTCTCCTCCTCCACCTCCTTGCCAGCCCCCTCGCTGTATTAAATCCCTTCTCCAGGGTGGTTTGCCCCATCTTGGGTGGTTTTCCCCCTCTCGAGAGCAGCGCCAGGCACATCCCTCTCCCCAGGGACTGGCAGGGATGAAGTCTCACCGTTGGAGCAGCCCCGGGGCCGCGCCCCCCTGGCCGGTGCTCGCTGCAGGTCAGCCTTGAGGCGGGGCCGGGCACCGCCCCGCTCCTTCTGCAGCGTGTCCAGGACGTCGCTGACTGAGCTCACCAACCGAGCCATGTTGGTCTGGCTCTCCGAGAGCAGCTGTGGGCAGGGGACAAACGGGGGGGACACGGAATTGTGGTTAAATGTGGTTAAACCCTTTCCATGCCCCAGCCCCTTGACACTGTGAGGATGCTCTGCCTGCTCCCACGGCTCAGCAGTGCTCCCTGCCAGGGCATGGGCTGGTGGGGACATAAAGCCACAGTAGTTCCCTTACAGCATCTCTTTTTGACTGTGGGTCAGGCTTCAGATAGTGCCTGTTGCCACCAGGGCTGAGAAATCCCTGAACCCGGGTGTGTCAGTGCTGCCACCCCTCAGGATAAAGAGCATCTCTGGGCAAAGGACAGGATCACGGAGGTGGCAGGAATAGCCGTGTCCTGAGGCAGCCACCAGCTCTTCATCGTTCCCTGAGGTGACCCGGGCTGGGAGAGTGACACGGGGTGGCTGTGGCAGAGCAGCAGGATGGGGAGTGAAGTGAAGCAGCGAGAAACAAACAGCTCTGGATGGAGGGAGTTGAGCACCAGGAGGGTCGGGCATGGAGCTGAGTACTCAGCCGTGCCCTGGATCTTGCTACAACACCTGGCAGACCCCCAGCATACCCAGGTAAGCATTGGAATACAGTTCATCGGCTTGGCAATTCTGGGGATTGGAAATAAGGGGAGGGTGACTGCTGCGTGAACTGCCCTTGGGAAGGTCCTGTGCTGTGCTCAGCTCTGACTGGAACCTCCAAACTGGACCCAGAGCCAGGAGAACCACAGTGTGGGAGGCTGCGTGCCCAGCTCACTGGCACTGGGGTGGTTTGGCAATGAGGGACTTCCCAACTTGCAGTTCCCAAGAACCCACATTCAACCTCAGCTCCTTCTGCCGGAGGTCTCCCCCAGGCACCATGGGCAGGGGCTGCAACCAGCAGTGCCCTCAGGGACACCGGGACAGGGTGTTCTATCCCCAGGGAGCCCCGAACGGCGCTGACAGCCCCGACTCACCTGGATGAGCCTGCCCTGCTCTCCCTGCAGGGCGCTGAGCTCCTGTCCCATGGCGCTGTGCCCCTTCTTGAGGCCGTCGCAGTCGGCGCGCAGCTGCACGGCGTGTGTCAGCAGCTTGGCCACCTCGTCCGCCACCGTGACCAGCAGGGCCTTCTGCTGGCTCTTAGTGGCCTTGGCCTCGGCGTCGTGGTCGGTGACGGCGCGCAGCAGGGAGATCTGCAGCCCCTCCATGCGGCCCAGGGTGCCGGCGGCGCTGGGGCAGTTGGGGTCGATGAAGATGTTGATGCGGGAGCTGTCGGCTTTCTCGATGGTCACCAGCGCGTTGGCCTCCTCGGGGTTGGTGCTGATGACGGGGGGCGACTCGGTGACGGGCGTGTGGTAGTGGTTCATGAAGAGGATGGCCCCCGTGACTGTCACCGCCAGGAGGACGGCCACTGACAGCAGGACGGTGCACAGGATGTACCCGCAGCTCATCCTCTGTCGGCAGAGAGACAGACACCCTCAGCGCCCACCCGGACAGACCCATCCCGCTCCCCTTCCTCCAAGAGGTAGGTTCAAACCCCCACAGGCTTTGGGGGGGCCCAGCAACAAGGTTGGCCAAGGGGGTGGTGACAGACGAGGGGAGGTGGGAGACCCCAGGGAGCCCTGAGGCTCTGCCAGGAACGTGGAGGCCACGGGTGAACACTCAGTGAGCAAAGCAGCTAAACCCGCCTGGGAGCAGGGTATGAAATAATAACGAGAGCGAAGGCACGGCAGCCACCAGCTCCCGCTGGCATGTTTTATTTACGGTGGTGATCCTCGGTTGGAGCAGCCCTGGGTCCCTGGGAGAGCAGCGTGTGGGGCTCCCTGGTGCCCTGGGCACAAATATGGGGAGAGAAAGGGAAAACACTCCCCGTGTTCCCTGGAGTCAGAACTGCAGGGAAAGCAGGGAGGGGAAGGGAGGCAAGGGCTGTCCCAGCAGCAAGGGGAGGCTGTGGGTTGTTGTTGGGGACAAGTTGCCCTGAGCATTGTGGGGACCTGCTCTGCATGGGGCATCTCCCAGCTGTGGGTTGCCACATGTCCCCATCCCCCTTGCGCCCTCACTGCCTGCTGGAGGGGAGCAGAGCTGCTCTCAAAGCCCTCAGACCAGTCCCAGAGCCTACTGGTGAGGGGAAGGTGCTGTGGGAAAGGTCTCTGACCCTCCCTGGGCCCCTCCAGCAGCTCCGCTGCTGTACAGACCCCTTGGCTCAGCCCGTGGGAGCTGCTCCATTGCCCACCAAGAGCCTTTTCTCCCTGCAAAGCATGAAGTGCCAGCACAGTCAGTGCAGGGGGAGTGAGCTGCCACCCGATCCTGCCAGCTCCCAGTCCCCCTCCACCTCCCCTCCTCATTACACCTGCAGGACGGAGGCTGTGATTTTCCCCTGACCCTGGCCACAGCTGTCATAAGGAATTGCAGGGCTGGCAGCAAACTGCAGATTCAGAGAGACAAAGACTACTTTCCCCTGAAACGAGGGGAAAATTGCTGCATCTGCAAAGATTTCCCAGGCCCTGTCCCCTCCTGTGCACATCTATCTGGAGTGACACCTTCCTTCAAGCACCCTTCATTTCATTCACGCTCACGCAACCATTTGCATTAAGGTGACCCCAGCTGTGGAGGGGCTGGCCGGCCACCAGCCCCAGGGGATGTTCCAGGTTTCTTCCCCAGCCCATGGAGTGAGGCTGGAGATGCAAACAGCACTGGCTTGAATGGGGAAGCCACTTGCAGGGAGCTCTGTAAGGAGCCCCAGGCTCAGCCCCTCAGCACACGATAAAAGAAGATGTCAAAGGCAATAAGGGGAGCTTTTGGCAAGCAGAGGGTCAAGGAGTTTGCCCAGTGTTTGTAGACACAGAGCCCTGGCTTGGGGGCACAAGGGACACCCAGGAGTAAGCAGGATGGTGGCAGACAGAGGTGGAAGATGCCCACTGCTGAGATCCTTACGTGAATACCCAGGACCTGAGCTCAACCCAACCCCTCAGCACCCTGCAAGCACAGAATTGACAGGAGGGAAGGCTGATGAAAAAAAGCCAGCATCGGGAGGTTTGGGATCCATGGGGTGAGCGGGGACCATGTCCCTGTGGCTGTCCTGGCTATCACAGCACCTTCAGCTCCACAACTTTGTGCCCTCCTATCCCACTGCTGCTGCTCCCCACTGCACTGATGTCCCCAGCTCAGGGGGCACATGGATGGGCCAAGGGACTTCTCTGAACAGTAAAGATTCCCAGAGCAGAGCTGTGCACGGCTGATGCTTCACTTCCCACAGCCACACAAATCCCAACCGGGCTTTAACACACCAAAATCCTGCAGCTCTGCTCAAGTCTACCATCACACTGGGAGCTGTATCCAGCTGCTTTCCAGCCTTTAAGACATAGAATCACTGCCCTCCTACCGGCACCAGGAATAGGGGACCAATCCCCTTCCAAAATTAGCCCCTCTGCTTGCAACCACAAGATTCTGAGTGGCGGCAGCTTCACGAGTCCCACGGCATTTTGCTGGCAGGTTGTGTTACCTGGCAACCTGCAGTGGGGAGAGGAGGGAAACTCAGTCAGCGGCACCAGCAACGCTCCAAACAGGGATGGGGGTCCCCCCAAACTCCCCCAGCACGGTAGCAAGGCCAGCTCCCAGCACTGGACCCTGTGGATGCCTCTGCCACATGCTCCTGCCCCACCATGGCCACGGCCCTCATGACCCCAGGGGTTCCTGCTGTCTGTTCTGTGGCCTCAGGCTCCTGGATCTTCTTGCCAAGACTTTCAGGCAGCTGCAGGACATGCCCCTGGTTCTTGATATCCCTCTGGAGACATCTATCAGGCTGGAGGTACCAAGGTCTCCAAATCACTCCTTCCTGAGGAGAGCAGAAGCTGGAAGACTGGGCAGTGCTCAGGATGAGTGGAGCTTTACTTGCAAACCTGCTGTGAAACTGGGACTGGAGCTTGGGAAAGAGCCCCAGGCAGAAACCAAGGCATGGTTTTGACCCTGGTGCAAAGCTGACCCAGGCTCTTCATGCCCTGCACTGGCTCAGGCAGTAGCTCTGTGCTCGGTCACCTGTGGGGGCTGTGTCCTTGGTGCCCCAGCCACACTGCATGAGCCACCTGCAGGCTGCCCTGCACCCCATCGTGCCCCCAAAACATCCCCCAGCCTCCTCCCAGCCTGTGCTGGGGATGGGATACACTCAGCCTGAAAGGAGGGGAGGACACCAGCTGGCTTGTCCCCAGAGGTGGCTGGTGCCTGGAGAGCATGGACAGAGTGGTGGCAGGAGAGGCTGAGCTCTGCCCTGGCAGATGCCCTTTGAGGAGGAGGTGCCCTTTGCTCCTGCCAAAGTCACTGCTCCTTGCCAGCTCACCAGGCAAGTGCTGCTGTGGGATGGCAGGCAGCGATCCGGCTGCCTGGGTGCTCTCCCCCTGAACCAGGACCCCTCTTCTGCTTCCGAGGCAGGGGGACACTGGCTTGCATTGCCCAGGCTCAGCTGCTGGAGCAAACTTTAGCCCAGGTACCCCCACCTTCCTGCTGGAGCCCACCCAGCGCTGCAGGCACCCCAGGGCAGCAAGGGTCAGTCCCCTGTCCCCCCCGCCCCCCCAACTCATTGCTTGCCCCAGAGCTGCTCGAGCAGCTCATTTTGCATCCCAGCCGCTGCCCTGCCTTGCTCTGCTCCACTGCCCCGTCCCTCTCCAGCCTCCCCGCCTGTGCAGCCCTGCCGTTCTCAGCCTGGCGCCGGGGCTGTATCCCAGCCGCCTCCCGGAGCCCAACGCCGCGCTCCTCTGGCTCCCCGCAGGCACCGAGCAGATGAACTGAATCCCGCTCCCGTTCCCAGCTCTTTTCATCATCCAGAGCCTGCCTGCGACCGCTCCCACGCCACGCTCTGCGGATCGGGAAGAGAAGAGGAGACGGGAAGGCTGGCGAGCACAGCGGAGCCGGCTCTGTGGGTGAGCATGCAGGCGGGCTGGGCTGGGATTTCACCGGAGCTTACAGAAGCTGGGATCGCTGCACGGAAAACTCTGTGCATCCTTTGCAACGCACCGCGAACCATCAGCTCCAGGCTGGGTCGTCCAGCCCCGTACGGGAGGTGGGGCTGGATCCATCCTCCCCAGCTCACTCTCGGGGCCACGGGGGGCACAAAGCCGGGGGGATGGCAGCTCCAGCCCGATGGCACTGCTCGGATCCCTGCGTGGAGGGGCTGCGCGCAGGAAGGCAGCTTTGCCGGGGAGGGAAGAGTGAGGTTTCTCTCTTGGGGGGTCAGGGGTCTCCCGGGGTGCGCAGCCCCTCTCCCGTGAGGCGCGAAAGCCGTTCCCGTGAAGGGGCTGACCGGGGAGAAGAGGGCGCGGGTAAGGGGTGTGCAGAAGGGACAAGCCAGGCAAAAGTCCCTTTCCTGCCTCACTGCGGGTGGCAGGGGACAGGAAGTGTCAGACCTGGGGGCGAGCGTGTCTCACGGCTGCTCCCCCCACCCTCGCCCAGCGCCGGGGTGCGGAGGAAGGGCAGCACTGCCAGCTCTTGGCTCCTTCCCTCCACTCACAGTCGGAGACTCGCTCTCCTCCAGCTCTTCCTAGACACATTTGCCCATACTCAGCACCTCTTCTTCCCACCCTGCCTGCGCCCAGCGTGCCCGGCCGTGCAGCCGTGCCTGTGCCTATCCCTGGAAGTGTCCAGGGCCAGACCGGACGGGGATTTGAGCAACCTGGTCTAGTGGAAGCTGTCCCTGCCCACGGCGGGGGGGTTGGAACGAGATGAGCGTTAAGGTCCCTTCCAGCCCAAACCGTTATGGGATTCTCGGATCCCCCACCTGCTCTGCTGTGCTCGGCGGCCGGGCCGTGCCGGGGATGGGGGGGCTGGCACACGTGCAGCGGGATGTGCAAACGGGCTCCGGCACGTGCCGGATCCCCCGCGTGTCACCGCAGGCTCTGCCGCCGCTCCACCGCACCCCGCCGCAACGCCGGCCTCCCCCCAAAAAACCAGGGGCGCTCCCGGAGGTTAAGAGCGGGCCAGGCAGCCGGGAGCCCCCGATCAGGGAGGGATGGCTCTGGCTGCCGCGGGGAGCTGAGATGCCAAATCCCTTTTAAAGGGTTATTTAAGCAGTTTAAAGCGTGCAGCGGTTCAGCAGAGGAGTGTGGCAGCCCCGGAGCATCGCCCGCTGCCCGGCCGGGGGCAGCCCCGGCGCTGGCGGGGGGGACCCTGACTGCGGGTTAATAAACACAATAATTCGGGGGGGGGGGGGCCGGGGGGGTGCAACGCGGGGGCCTCCGCACGGGGAGGACCGGGAGGCAGCTCACCGCGCCGGGCTGCACTGGGAGGAAAGCTCGCTGGGGGAACTGGGGAGTCGGTGGGACCCCCGGGATGGCTGACCCCCCACCTCCGCCCTCCGCCCCGTACCTGCGATTTCTCCTGCTGCCCATCCTCAAGTTGCGAGGCTCCTCCCACGGTTTTCCAACGCTCGTTCCCCATCTCGCCGCCAACTTCCAGCCCAAGTAAGTGCCCGGACCCCCCCAGGCTCCCCCAAACCTCCTCCCCGGCGGCGCAGCCCCCGGCCCGCCCGCGCTGCCCGGCTGGCCGCGGCGGAGGACGGGCGGCGGCGGCAGCGGCGGAGGAGGAGGAGGAGGAGGAGGGAGGGAGGAAGAGGAGGGAGGGAGGACACGGGCACGGACACGGGGGTGGATCTTCCCTCCCCGCCCGCCCCGCTCCCCCCCCGGGGCTCCCCCGGCCCCGCTCCGGGCCCCCCGCCCGGCGATGCCCCGGAGGGTCTCCCCGCCCCCCCCCAGCACAGACCGCAGCCCCCCGCCCGCCCCAGTCATTCCGGACTGGGGCCCGATCCCCCCTCCTCCAGCCCCGGGCTCCGCAGCTGCCCAGATGTGGCAGCGCAGCTGGGGGAGCGGCAGCAGGTAAGGTGGGGGCTGGTGCCGGCGGGACCAGGGGTGCTACAGGGGACCGCGGGGCGAAGGGGGAGGCGGATGCCCTGGGGACTCGCTCACCCCCTTTCCAAAGATACGCCCCTTCACCCCCACGCTGACGGGGCTCAGTCCCACCGGTGGGCAGGAATGGGCAGAGTGCTGGGCAGAGAGAGGGGGGCCATTGGCACGCCCCCACCCCCCCATAACCTTTGTGCCCAAGGGTAGCCAAAGTGCTGGGGGGCTCGGAGCAAAGCCCAGCGCACAGTGGGAAGCTGGTGCGGGCTGCTGGGGGAGGAGGCAGCAGCTCCCCTCCCTGCGGGGTCACACCGATGCCCACTGGAGCATCCCTTGCCCAAACCCCAGCGTTGTCAGCCCAAAGCAGCGGTGCTGACCCTGCGTGCCAGGAGTCCCTCCCGGCCTGATGTGCCGCCACTCCCGAGTGGATGTGGTTTTCCTTCCCATAGCTTTGCCGCACTTCCCGTAAATCTTTTATTTGCCTCTTGTCTGACCTGCGGGCAGGAGCGTTGCTGAGAGGTTCAGGGGAGCATCGTGAGAGCAGCGATGGCTCAGCCCTCTCTTAATCCATCTAGGGGGAGGCTGGGTTATCTCTCCATGCTGAGAAGCCCCTGGGAACCCTCCTGGAGGGGCCCTGCATCCACCCTGCACGCTCCTGTCCTGCAGCATGGGGCTGTCCCCTGGGCAGGCAGCGCAATGGGGCTGGGGGTTGATTCAAACCCCCCTGGGTCTCTGTCCCTGGAGCTCAGCCCAAGTTGGGACCCTCCAGCAGCTCCCATGTGGTGGCAGGTAAGGTGTGGGGGTGTCAGGTTGTTTGTGTGTTGGGGGGCAGGGGTCCAAGCAGCTTCTTTCCAGGACACACACCCCATTTGGGGAAGAGTTGGTGCATGCTGGGTCGGCTGGTTCCAAAAGAGTTCTCTGGGGCAGGGAGGGAATCACAGGCATTGCCTTAAGCAGTCAGTACCTGTGTGTGTGTGTGTGTGTGTGTGTGTGTGTTGTTTCCTGGCAAGGTGCAAATCCTGCCTTTGGCTGCAGTGATGTTGTGTGTGGATTTACTGGGCGATGCTCATGGCTGGCAGCCCAGCTCCTTCCCCACAGACGGTTTTCAAGGACTTCCCTTTACAGCTGAGACCGGCCAGCTCGTGCCACCAGTGGGGTGTTTGACGTGCCCACACCAGCCGGGCTCAGCCCCCGGCTCTGCTCGGCCACTCTGGAAGCAGCAGGTCACGGGCACCCGGGAGGCTGTTTTAGCTCAACTCCAAACAATAAAAACTTATCATTAAAAAGAAATGCATCTTGGCTTCATGTGGCCTGGCAGCGCGAGGAGGAGTGATTCAGTGGCTTGTCAGCCCTGGGCGTTAGGCACGCCGAGCTGCACAACTGGACACTCTCCAAGTCCAGCAACTCATTTTCTGCAGATGGAGCCGGGACCGTGCAGAGGGCTGATGGTTAATTTGCAATCCAACATACCTTGACATACCCACAGCTGAATCGCGGAGGTGGTGTGGGGTGGGATGCTTGGGAGCCCACTGGCAGGGGTGTGCAGGCAGGGCTGGCCCCTCGCAGCCCCTGCCCTGTGTGGGGTGTCCCTGCTGCACCCTGACACAGGGGTGCCCGTGAGGCTCTGGCTCGGCCCCTCCCAGTGCTTTTCCCAGTTTCCAGTCTCCGAGCAACTCGATGAGCAGGATAGAGGGTGCCTGCCTGGAGGAGAAGGCTGTGTTTCTGGGAGCCGTGGGTGAGCCCTGCCCATGCTCTGGTGGGCCAGGGGATGGCAGGGACACTGGCCTGGCTCATCCCTGACTCACGCTGAGCTGTGTCACCTCCTGTTACCCATCATGGGGTCTGGCTGTAGCTGTGGCACTGGGGACATGGATATGGGCATCCACGGCCAGATGAGCTCCATGGCCCCACAGCCCTGGATTCCGCTCCATAGGCTGTGCCAGGAGGGATTGGGTGCTCAGGGTGCACCAAGGACTTGGGCACACACCATGGCTGGGCATCGTTGGGCACGGGCCCCCCTGGGGGCTGACAGGGGCTTGGATAGGTGGAGAAGGGGTTCTGTCAGCAGCTCAGCCCTGATCTATAGGCAGACAGAGGGGATGATTCATGTCTCAAGCTGTGGCCTGAGGGCAAAAACGGGAGAGAGGTTTGATGTGAGGATGCCGGGAGGCTGCGGGTCCTGCTGGGAGTTGCGGCTCCTGGCAGTGTTTCCCTTCCCAGAGCCAGCTCTGCCCACACTGCCCAGGGGTCTCGGCTTGGCCTGGGGGCAGAAAATGGCTGAAGCAACACAGGATCAGATCCATGGACTAAACTGAGTCTTTTTTAAAAAATTCGGACACTGTCATCTATGTTGTGGTCCCAGGCAGTGAGCAGAGTGGCAGTGGTGGTGTTGGGCAGGGGGTTGCCTTGGGTCAGGGGAGAGGACACCCCAGGGAGTGGGACACCCCAAGACAGGGCTCAGTGACACTTTACCCCCCTTGTTGAGTTCAACCATGCTTGGTCTGCATCCCCAAAATGCCGCGGGGCCAGAGCTGGGTCCAGCCCAGCGAGGGGCTGTGCAGGGCAGAACCACACCCGAGACACGGAGCAGTGCTGGGCCGGGGGGCAAGGCTGACGTGGGGGGGGACCCCGACCCCTCCCCGAGGAACAGCGTGCGCTTTCCTTGGCAGGGTGCCCCCGGAGGCAGAGCCGTCGCTGCACACGCGCGGCGTCAGACATCATCATCATATTAATAATGAAAGGGCAGCTCCTTCAAAGCTCTTCGTCCCCGCGCCGGCGAGAGCACAGAATGCAGAGGAGGCGCGTGAGCCTCATCCCAAAGCAGCCGAGGGGAGAGCGCTGCGATGCCCGGATGGTCCTTCGCTGGTCCTTCACCAGGCCGCTGACCCGGCTGACAAAAACCTGCCAGGTCCCCGATGGGTGCTGTCCCCGCTGGGAGTCTGGGTGCTGGGGGGGTTCCTGCCTGGGAGGGGGGAAGCCCGCGGTGTTCCCAGCTGCTGTCCCTGTCACTGCTCTGTGCAGGCTCCCCCGCCTGGCAGGGAAAGGCCGTTTGGGCTGTCAGGGAAGGAGCCTTTCTCCCAAGGGCTGAGTGCTGTGTCCATCACTGAGAGGCGCGGCAGGACATCCCTCGCTGTGCCGGGGCCTTTTTTTTTGTCCACGGGATGAATCGATGGCTCAGACAATCAAACAAACCACCCGTGAAGATGTGCTGGGCTGCAGCCAACAGTGGGTCAGTGGCAGCAGCTCTTGGGGCATCTCTTCTGCTCATCCCCCTGCAAGACATTTGGGTTTCCAAACAACCTCCTTTAACACCCTCATTTTGTCTAGAGCATCCCCAAGCCTGGTCACTCGTTGTGAGGGTCTCAGCAGGACCAGACCAGGGACTGAACATCTCTTCTTCTCTCTCCCCTCTGCCAAACCCTCTCCTCCAGCTTTTGCCCTGCTTGTGTGGTGGAAGCCAGGAGGGTTTTGCTGTGGATGCCCTGATCTGGGGAGGAAAGAAGCAAACCCCCTGTACCAGCTGGAGGTGGAGCACCCCATGCCCACCCTGTACCCACCCCATGCCCACCCCATGTCCATGTGCTTTCCCTGGCACCCCACGTGTTACAGAGGGTCCCACCCTGCATTAGTGCCCCAGGGGGGTGGGGGGCTGCTGTGTTCACCTTCTGACCCTTCCTGCCCAGCCCTTTCTCAGGCTTTTATTTTTCTCCCTCCAAACACAACAAAACCCCCAAATCCCCTGCAACCGAGAAACCTTTTTCTGTTCCTCTTTTCCCTTTGCTTTCTGCCGTGGCAGAGTATTGATCGGAGCTGATGTGCTGTAATCCGCTGTTTCTGAGAAAACTTGGCATCCCAGAGTCCCTGGAGGGGCCAGATCCTGCCCCAGCATGGGTCTTGCTCCTCTGCCAGGCTTGGGGCTTTGAGGGAAGGCTGTGACTTGCCCCATCCCATCCCTGCAAAACCAAGGGCCATATGCTTGGTGGAAGGAACAGCATGAGCTGATAGGCAGGAGAAGGCTCTGGTTTGGAGCAGAGCCAGGTCAGATCCTGCTGGGATGGATATCCAGAGTGATGGACATCTGAAGATACCCTCCTACCCCTCTGGCAGGACAGGGGATGGTGGCACAGGGGGACATTGGTGCTGATGAGAGGGGCTGGTTGGGGGGCTCAGCAGGGGCTCTCCAGAGAGGAGTGATTCTGCTTCCAGGCATTCAAGGAGGGCTGTGGGGAGTTGGAGCTGACCTTGGCCTGAGAGGGGCTCGTTTTGGGGTGCATGGTTGCCCCTGCAGGGCAGGGCCCTGGCTGAAAACCACCCTGTGCCCACCCTCCTCCCCCCTCCACTCCACTGTGCTGATGTTCCATCTACACTTAATGATGGCAAATGGATCAGAGCAATGGAAAGTGAGGGGAAAAAAGCCCAGCCAAAAATCGCCAAAAACCACAGGGAAGATTTTAATTTAAAACCTTTTCCCACATGGAGAGCAGCAGCCTGGGCCATCTGGAAGAGCATATGCAGGTGAGGGGGGGCAGCAGTGCCTCCCCCAGCTCCATCGTTATCAGCAGCCCCCAAAAGGGCCTTGGGCTGACAAAAGCTATCCCTGAGGGGGGGCAGGCACCCTGATCCCAGCCATCAGCCTGGGGAAACCCTGTCTTTCCCTCCCAGCCTACCAAGACCTCTCTGTTTAATTGCTGTATTTGCTGGAAAAGTGATGATGAATCCCAAAGCAAACTGCAATAGCGGCCGAGTTTATTGCAAGAGATTAATTCAGTGGTTTAATTGAAACTGCAGGAGCAGGACGGGAAAGCACCGATGTGGGGCTGGGAGGAGGGGGGTCAGGGTCAGCCCTGCTCAGCACCCACATCCACCCCTAACCCCGGCAATCATCGACACCCAAATTAGCAGATTTACTCCTCAGAGGCCTCCTCCATTGGCTGAGCGTCACATCCAGCATCCTAAAGCCCCAAGTCTCCTAGCAACTCCCCGGCACTGCCTCTGCCCACCCATTAACCCCTTCCCGAGCTCCCCCCGCACCATGTGGAACACCTGGTGCTTCGAAGGCGTCACTGCCACGCTGGGTGTGAGCAGGGCTTTGTGCAGCAAATAAATCTGCAGGATGCTGGAAGGATGCTCGGGATGGGAGAACTGAGCTGGGCTAGCTAGTCAAGACTCAGAATTTTTTATTCCAGGTGGCAGAGAGAAATCCTCAGGTTTATACATTGATGTCGTGGCAGTTTGGAAGGTTTTATCCTCCTGACTTGTGGAGATGCTGGGAAAAGGTCAGGGAACCTCCAAATCATGGCCAGCTGGTGCAGCTCCCAGTTGGCATTGGCATCAGAGCACGAGCCAGCCTCTTCTTCCCTTTTCAATAGTAAATCAATGACACCATTTCTTTGGGAATAGGATGGAAGGGAAATTTTCGAGGGAAATGGCCTTGAAAGTGTAAAATCACAGTAGGAGATGATGTGATGCCCAGGCTAGGGCTGGAGGGAGTGAGGCTGCTTTTTGGTTTGGATGTCCAATACTTTCCTGGTTTTGCCTTTAGAGATCAGAAGGATGGAAAAAAGGGTTGGAAAAAATAGTGAGTTTGCTGTTTGAAAAATAACAGTTGACATGAAAAAAAAAAAACACAACAAACAACTTTGGTTGTGTTTGGGTTTTTTTTTAACTGTCTTAATATTTATAGACTGGCAAATGTGTCCAAAGATCACGTGTCACTGAAAAGGATAAATCACTTATCTCACTTTAATGTGCTTTGTTGGGCTTTATCAGAAACATTGTCATAAAATCACCAAATTGAAATTTTAAATGGGGAGAGAGAGGAGATATCTGGAGGGTTTGTTCTTGCTTCTGTTTCCTTATTGCCAAATAAAATACAATTAAAGCAACGTTTTCCATGCCAGCCAGCACAGTTAACACTGCTTTTCTGACGGCACTTTTTTCTGTCAGCCAATGAAAATAAATGATGCAGGATTACCAGGGAACATCCAGGCTCCGTGGCTGGAGGGGGATGTGGAGCAGCAGGCATTCCAGTTTGAAACAGAGGGATTTTATTCCCGCGGTAAGTGGAAATCTCCAGGGATGTTACCCACAGAGCTCTCTGCTGCCGCCTGGAGCGATGCTTCATCTTTCATTCGCTCTCCCAGTTTCCCCCAGTGCTTCCCAATTTAAACCAGTCCTTGGCACAGCCCCTGTCTGGGGGTGCCAAATCAACTCAGGACCCCCCTCGCAGCAGTTTTGGGGTGACTCCAGCCAGATCACGGTGGGTCTGGTCCCCCTTAGGGCTCACTCCCATGCCGGGGGCTACCGGCAGCTCAGCTGCTGACTGCACCGAAATCCCCGTGGTAATTGGATGAGGGCACTGGTTTCCATGAGAATATTAAATCAGAGCCCCAGCCCCGATCCCGAGAGACACGCTTGGGAATATAAAGACACGGTAGCTCACGTTATAGAGGAGTTATTTCTCCTGCTTTAAAGTCAAAGGTACCACAGCAACTTCTTATTTGTCACAGAGTACATTGGAGCATCTCTGATTGACGGGAGAGAGAGGGAAGGGGAAGGCAGAGGGGCTGAGCACTCACAGCTCGTCACAGCGATGGGCTTTTGGGGGGCTTTGGAAAATCAGGCTCAAAAAGTGCTTAAGTGCTTTTCAAACCTGCTTTTCCAAAGCTCCCTGAAAGCCCACCACCAGCACTTTCCGAGTTTGCTGTTCCAAAGCCCTTTGAGAAACCACCACTGTGAGGAGTTGCAAGTGCTCAGCCCCTCTCAGGGGAGAGCCTGGGGTGTGACAGCAGCCACAAACCTTTGTGGTAGAGCTGATGCAGGTGTCCCAGTGTTGCAAAGGTCCCGGGAGCTTTGTGGGCAGCAGCTCAGTGCCGCCATTCTGAGCTTGCTCCACTCGGGACTGGTACAGGGAATCACTTAGGAAATGAGGGGCTCCAGCACCCTCCCAGTTATCAGTTTATCCGGGTCTCTGGTTGTGGTGACCATCTGGTGGCATCTGCTGCTGCTCAGCTGTCACCCACCCTCCTGGTGAAGGGGATGCTCTGGGCACCTCGTGGGTGGGGATATGCAGGGGACATGTCCAGAGATCTGGCACAGGGTTAGGGACAGCCACGGCAAGCACATCCCATGGCTTCCACGGGGACAGATGGACGCCATGGATGGATGGAACAATGGATGCATGGGCAGATGGACATCTCCCCACCCACAGCAGGGAGGCAGGGGAGGACAGACAGACAGATGTTCCTCCTTAGCCAATGGGGTGCCCTCAGGTGATGCAGACAAGCCCATTAAAGGGGTTTATCAAGGGGGTCGGGGCTGGCAGGAGGCTGCTGGTTTTATCTGGGATGCTGCTTTTGGGCTGGGAGAGCCTAAGCTCCTGCTCATTAATTAGAAAGGCTTCAAGGAGGTTTGTACTGGTTGGCCTCACTCGTGAGCAGCCGTTATATGATGAGCGATTAGGGACTCTGAAGCTTTTTAGCGGGTGTCATTAAGCTGCTGATGAGCTCAGGCGGGGAAAGGGCCTTTTTGGCTGTGCCTGGAACTGGCTGGTCCTACTCTGACCCAGCCCTTCCTCCTGTTGTGGTCCCTGACCTCCTGAGCCTGATGAGATGGGTGAAGTGTGTGTTCTGGGGACAGCAATGGCTCATCTGTCACCCTGTGTCCTTGGGCTGGGTCAGATTTGGTGTCATTCAGCTCATCAGTGAGATGATGAGCTTGTGGTCATGCATGAGTGAAGCTGAGATGTTACTATTTTCACTGTCTGCCAGGTATTGAGAGAATTTGGGGATTATTAGCTCTGAAAAGGTGACTTCTAAACCATTTGTGCATCAGGGGAGAGAATCGTGATATGTATCCTGGCAATTGCTTTGGGACAGAGTTTGTTTCCCAGTTATGGGTTTTCCCTACTTGTCTGGACACTGATGGAGAAGCCTTCTTGCTCAGGGGACACCCTCTCAGGTGGCAGTGTCACTGTCCCATCCTCCTCGTGCTTCCTGATGCCTCCAAGGGCTGCGGCAAGGCAGGGACAAAATCTGCTGGATTTTCTCTGCCCTCCCTCATCTTCTCCTGCCTGCCTTGGCAAAACTTCCTGCAGCTCAGCAGCATCCTGCCCCGCCGTGGTCTGGTTGGCATCACTAGCGCTGTATTTACAGCAGTGTTAATTAAATACTTTCTGCAATCAGCGCCACACATGACCCCGCTCCCCGAGCCGGGCTGGGCTGTAATGTGCCATCATCGAGCAAGAACATGACTGCTGCCATCCCAGGGAATTTCTAATAGAGATTTACTCATCCCAGGCCTCTCATTTCTCCATTTTGTGACATTTTGCAAAGTTCAGGTTTACAAAATAAGCCAGTGCACACGAGAGCAGCTCCAGTTATTTACGCTGCACATGCCATTCCCCCTCAATGGGGTCTTTTGCCCAGCAGTGAGCAGAGTTGGGGGGTGGGCTGGCAGCTGCCCTCTCCTCCCCTCTGCCCAAGGGGCTGCTAGTTTTGACAAGGAGCACCCCATCACCCCAGATGTCCCTTTCTCTGTGTGCTGGGAGAGTGGCAGAGTGTTGTGGTTGTGCCCTTTGAAATGCATCGCGCAGCTGAACCTGCCTCCAACTCCCATTCCAGTCCCCGGGTAAAGGATGGGATGGAAGATGTCACAGCCTAGGGGCAGGCCAGGTAGGGCTGCTGCAGTTTTGGGTTGTGATTTGGGATGCTGATCTGCTCTGCTTTTAAAAATAAGCTTGTGCTGAAAGCTGGCAGGAAGTGCGGGTGCGGAGGCAGCAGCTGCCAGCAGAATCCCATTAGTGTGCCACAGCCTCCCAGGTCTCAGCTGTGGGCAGAAAAGCCCTTTTTGGCAAATCACCTGTGGCAGGAGCTGCCCACTCTGTGAGAGAGGCATCCTGTGTGCTAAAATCCAGGGATGGGGAGAAGGTGTCCATCCCAGAGCCTCATCCCTCCATGGCACAAAGTGGTGGCCAGTGCCTTTCTGACCTGCTCCTGTTTAACCTGTGCCCAGCTCCCATCGGTGCTGGGACCTGAGGCAAACCCCTGAGTGACCAAACTTCCTTCTCCTCCTCTTCCTCAGGAAGGCACTGGCCATTCTGTCTTCACCAGTGCTACAGCAAGGTCAGCTCATCCCTTCTAGAGAAGGTTCTGCTGGAAACCAGGATGTGCCCATCTCAGAGTATCACTCCGTATGCAAGTGGAGTCAAGGGCACCAACCCAGGTCCCACACAGCTCCATGGGGTGGATGGGGGCAGGTAAGTGGGTGGTGGCACCCAGTCCTGTGCACCCTGTTGAAACCTGGCCGTGCTGCCAGCCTGGAGCTGGGCTGTGGGAGATGGGGGGCTGTGGGCTCCGGCACACCTCGCTCCTGCCCCACGCCTGCCTTGTCAGGTCTGATCACGAGAAGGATCAGTCGGCCCTGCTCCTCGCTCTCCCGATTTAATTAACGGGCCTTTCATCTCTACCCTGAAGGAATCTGCTATCTTCTGTCTTCTTAATTAACGTTCATTAAGCAAATCAGAAGAACATTTTCTCCTCTCCGCCTCCACGGCTTTTAACCCTTGCAGGGTTCCAGGTCCCCCCCATCCCAGGCTCCTGGGCAGGCTGGTGTGTCATCACAGACTTGGTCACCACATCTCTGCCACGCTTGGACCAAAGTCCTGGGGCAGCGGGTGAATTTTCTCCAAGTACAGAGAACTTCAGGTGAGGTTGGGCTTTGCTACAATCCCAGCTCTGATCACTCTTAGGACACTCTTGTTCAAGATCATCCATATCCCTGGAAGACAAGGGGTTTCCATATCCAGCTTTAGCTCTACTTCATATCCAGGGGTGAAGTTCACCCATGGCACAGGTGATGCATCTGTGCTTGAAGGTTTTGCTGTGGGGAGCCACCATCCAAACCTGGTAGGAATCACAGTGCAAGGAAGGTGTGTCCTGTGGGGGCTACTCCTGCCATTCTCTTGCAGAGTAACATTAGATGTGAAGGGGAATCTCCTTGTGCAGGCAAGAGGCACACTTGTGCCCAGCACCTGACAAGATGAGGGGGCTTATTCTGCCCAGGGTGCAGCTGAATCCATCTGGGGATATGCAGCTCTCACTCCAGCTGCAGCATCCCCACTGCTGAGCACAGCAGTGTCACCACCGATTGCCATCAAGCCCTGGCTCTGTGGGCCATCCCCCCATGCTGGGTGGGCTGTGCTGGAGGAGGAGGTGAGGTTGGGATGCTCATCAGCTTTGCCTGAATCCACTGTACATCCCAAGGGCACAGACCAAGCCCCCACTACACGGTCTCATCACTCTCTAACGTGCACCCCTGTGCAAGAGGGGATGAGCTGGGCAGGGAAATCATCTCCTCTGTGTGTTACATCCGAGGAGGAGGAAGGAGGAAGCAAACCCATGACACAAGAGAGCATCTCCTGCCCAAAGCTTGCTGCCTCAGCAGCAAGGGGAAAGCAAAACATCTGGAAAACCTCATCCCTGCAGAATGCAAATCTGCTTAAAACTGGTGGCAGAGATGTGCAGGGCAACTCTTGAGCTGAAAACCCTTCTCCTTCTCCCTGGAGGTTGACAGTGTGTTTGCCACTGGCCGCCCATTCTCAGGCAGCTGCTGCAGAGCTCCTCAGTGCTGGGAAATTCACCCTTCCCAGCGGAGCTGGCTCTGGCTGTCAGAGCCTGGGTCAATATATGATAATGGGGCTTTGAAACGGCGCTGCTGCGGGAGCCGCTGCCCAGGACTCTGATTCACAGCTCCCCTCCGGTGCTTTCTCCCGCAGTGTGTACGGGGAAGGAGAATAAAATAAATAAGAGTGGAAGGGAAGAGGAAGAAGGGAGCTTAAATTATAAATGAGAGCTAAGTTTCCAAGGCCCCTGTGGGCAGCTCAGTGAAGCAGCGTGGGAGTCAGAGGCAGCACTCCCCCTGTGCACCCCTCTTTTGCAAACACACCTCCTGTGGAGTGTGGGGCAGGGTCTGCCCAGGGGCATGGCACTGTGCCAGTCTGCCTCTCCCCCTATTTGCTGTCACCCTCCTGCCCCCATGAGTCAAATCTGGAGGGTGCCATGGTCCCCAGAGGGATTCCCTTGGCACAGACTATAATTAGGATTAGCTGAGAGCTGTTAATGAGGCATGGTGATGATTGGGTTTTGTTACCCCATGGAGATGCCTCCACAGGGATGTGCCCTCACCCTGGTCAAGGGGACTGGGCTGGTCCATGGCAGCAGGCAGAGATGGGACTCCCAGTCGTGGGTGCTGGTGTGGAGGCATTGAAGGGAGTGTCACAGACCCACAACCCAGCCAGGTTGGTGTGAGTGGGAGAGCATTGGCATCCCATAAATCAGCGTCAGGGGAGAAGAGGGTGCTGGGTCTGCTCCAAAGCCTTTCACTCACCCCTTTTTGATTTTTGGGGCTGCAAGAAAAGTGGTGACCCCCACCAATTTAAGGAAAAAAGCTACATGTGAGGCTCATTCCTGGGGCTGAGAAACGGAGGAGCTCTGCTCCATCCACGCAGCTGGAGGTGCAAATCCCCCATCCCCAAAGCAACGGGGCCGGGATGTATCCCACTGGAGGGTCCTATCCTGCCCGTCCCCACAGCCTGGGGACCAGGATGGCCTGCGGTGACACCAACCCCACAGCTCTGGCTCACAGACGAAGATTTCGACATTCCCAGCAGCTTCCACAAGATGGACCTCGGAGCGAGAGGAGGTGCCGGGTAGGGGGACCCGTCCCGTCCCATCCCACCCTGTCCCGTCCCATCCCATCCCGTCCTGCCTGCTCCCGCCTTGCCACCGGGAGGAGGCTCAGAGTCCAGCCAGGCGAGCCCCGGCATGGCACAGCCTCCCGGGCTCTGCCTGCTGGCCCTGCTGGGGCTGGGGCTGGGGCTGGGGGCGGGGGGCTCGCCCGCCTGCTGGGACCCCCGGGGGCAGCCCCGCCGCTGCATGCCCGTCTTCGAGAACGCCGCCTTCGGCCGGGCCGCCCGGGCCACCAACACGTGCGGGTCGCCACCGGAGGACTATTGCCTGCAGATGGGCACCCGCCACGACAGCGCCCTGTGCCACCGCTGCGATGCCGCCGACCCCCGGCTCCACCACAACGCCTCCTTCCTCACCGACTTCCACAGCCAGGAGGAGAGCACCTGGTGGCAGAGCCAGTCCATGGCCTTCGGCATCCAGCACCCCAACTCCGTCAACATCACCCTCCACCTCGGTAAGTGCCAGCAGTGGTGTTGGTGAGGGGCACCGGCTGTCGGGGCATCGAGATCTGGGTGCAGAGATGGGAGTGGGAAGGATGGATGCTCCTGCATCTGGTAGCTCTTGGTGCCGGTGCTGAGTTAAGGACAGGACCCTCCCCAGGTCTTTTAGGGGGTGCAAGGAGGGAGGTGCCCTCTGCAAAGCACTGAAAGGACTCGGAGGGTCAGCCCTGTCCATCAGCCCTGGTCCTTCATGGGATGAGGATGCCAGCGGCTATGCCTGCCTGTGCTGCTTCCCAGCCTCCCAAGACCCGGGTGCCTGCCCTCCTTTTCATCCCCGGCTGCGTTTTACTGGTTGTGGAGGTCTGTGGAGCAGGAGACAGGTGGTTCCTACCCCTGGGAGAGCTTTGCCCAGGACGAGCGAGCACCATGGGTGCCAAGCCCCTGCCGTTTCACCCCCTGCATTGCTGAGGGTGCCCAGTGTATCTCGGGGTGCAGAGCTCTGCATACATCGTGCAGTCCCAGTAGGTTTCCCCAGCTGGGATCCGCCCCTCTGTGTTTTAAATACTGTGCAAGCCGCCTGCTCGGAGGGTACTTAAAACCCACGGGGCATGCCTGGCATTTTAAAAAGGTTTTATAACATTTTCCTACCATCTAAACTATCCTGGCTGTTGGCCAGCGCTGTAAAATCTTCATTCTCTGCAGTCTCCTGCCATCTGCATGCCGAAGGGGGGTAGTGGAGGGGCTGCGGCTGGAGCTGGTAAGGGGACAGCCCAGCGAGGTAAGGGGACAACTGAGTGTTGGTGTGGCCCAGAGCCGTGCTGGTGGCACCCAGGCTGGTTGGGGTCGCCGTGGCGGTGGAGGGTCCGTGCCTGCCCCGGCAGTGACGCGGGCTCTGCCCGGCTGGGCGAAGGTCGCCGCTTTCCCAGCCCCCTGCGAGCGGGAGGACATCTGGTCCTGTCCCCGGGCCGGGGCTGGGCTCCCTGCCGGGCATGAGAAGCGATGCCGGAGGAACCTGCCATCCCTGCTCCCACTCCTGCCAGCCCTGTCCGCGGGGATCTGCCGGCCTCTTGTCCACTGTCAGATTGCCCCGAATCTATCTGTGTGTGTCCTGGGGCACAGACCACCCGAGTGCAGCCTGTGTGGCTGAGAAAGTGCCACCAGCCGAGTTTGTGGCCACCAATCCCAGCTTGGTGCAGCGACATGTGCGGGCTCCACAGGCCCCGGGGCTTGCTTCCCAGTCTCTGCCTTTCTTCCAGCTCTTCCCTGGCCCGTCTGTGGTCCCTGTTGGACCCTGCACTCGGGTTTCCTGTGAAGTCCAGTCTCTGTGCCCACCCTGCTGTGTCTATGTTAACACAGCCAAGGCTATAGAATTGCACCAAGCTCATCTTCCAGCCCAGTCCCTGTGGCCCTTCCTGAGCTGGAGCATTCTCTGCAAATGTCCCCTTCTCCTGCATGGCTTCTATATCTTGCTGTGCTAAAAAGTGCCATTTTGGTGCTTGGCACGTCACTGTCTGACTTTGCCAGAGCTGCCAGGCCCTGTTTCTGTCCCAGCTGCAGACCTTTTTATTGCTGCCTTAATGCTTTCACTTGGGTTAAGGAGAAAAAGCCCAACTGGCCCTGCAGCCTCCCAGAATGAGTCCTTGCTCGTGAGCTCCACCGGGTAATGGGGTGTTTTAACCCCTGCAACGTGTCCCCTCAGCCTGCTTGTCTTGCTCAGACACGCGTCATGTAGGTTCTCCAGGGTGGTTACCTGGGGAGCTTATTAGATAAGATATGGAATGAGTTGGACAAGAGCTGTGTTTACCTGCATGCTGTTGATTGGCGTTAACTAGATTATCCTCCTTTAAACCTCTCTTCCCTGGGAGATTTCAGCCGTGCCGTTACGGTGCACCGGACTCGGAGCGGGTCGATCATCCCAACTGTCCATGGCTCCTGCACTTGCCCTGTCAGATGTCAGGGAGGAACCCAAAATATCCATGGCTTGCGAAGGCAACAGACACCAGGGCTCCTCAGGAAGCTCCCTGAATGTCAGTGGCTCATTTTGGAGTGTCTAGATCAGGCAGCATCTGTGTCTGTGACTCTGCCTCTGATTTTCCTGTGGGACGGGAGCCCAGTGCTGAGGTTTTGTGGGGCTGGAGGTGGCTGGGGACATGTAAGTGGTGTGACTGTCCCACAGGCTTCTCTCCAAAATCCTCTTGGAGTCCCCAGTGCTGTATGAGCTGCAGTTCAGGCTCCACGGGAGGCAAGGGAACACTTTGTTCAGGTTTTTCTAAGTAGAAATTGGCTGATTGAAAAACCTGTCTAGAATAAGCACACACTCCCTCAGGATGATTCCACAGGGCAGTGAGTCTCCTCCATCCTGGCTGGAGGAACCGAAATGGGGCTCCCCCAGCCTGGCTGACCACTCCCCTCGTGCGGGGCCGCATGGGGCAGAGGCTGTTTATTGACACAGCACTGAGCTCCCTTCCTCTCCCAGAGGAAACAGCTCTGGGAGGTGATGGCCCTGACCTTGCTGTTTTGGTAGACATCCCCCCTGGGACCCTGCTGTCTGGGAACCGGCGCCTGCCAGGCGTCCCCCCCCTTGCTCGGGGTGCAGGACAAGGGCACCCCTGCTGTCACGAGCCTGGAGGGGTCCCAGAGGGAGGGGAGAGGCACAGGGGAGCGTGGCGATGATGGGACAGCCCGGCTGCAGACCCTTCTTGGCCCTCGTCACCTCCGGGTGGGCTGGAAGCGGGTCTGTCCCCAGCTCCAGGCACTCAGCCGGGCGCTCCCCGCATCCCTGATGGGATGCAGCTGCTTTTCCCAGCGCTGGTAGCTGACTGCCTTGGCTCCCCCGCAGCAGTCGCAGCACATACGCGACAGTATTCATATGGGCCCAATTAAAGGCTTGTTTTCCTAGTCCCAGAATAACCCCTATAACATTCCCAACTCATTATCTTTTCAAATAAAGCCAAAACCTTGCAGCTAATTGTTTTGTGCTGTCAGGAGTGGTGCTGTTATGGAGCAATCCAGGCTTTGAGCTGGTCCTTCATCTCTGGCAATTAAGAGGGTCTGATGTTCACTTTGGTGTTTTCTCTTCTCCTTTCTGCTAATTCTTTCAAGTGCTTTCAGAGCTCGCTGGCTGCCCCAGGGATTGGTGGCCTCCCTTTGTCTTCATTCCAGCAAACATGGCAGCGAGGCTGGGTCCTGGCACGCAGCTCCCTGGGAATCCCTGGGAAAGGGATTGGCCTTGACCCTTTCCAGCTCTCCATCCCTGTGGCACCACTGCCCTGGGGATGCTCCCAGTGCTGTGGGTCTGACTCTCCTCCCTGCAGCTGGATAGAGCCTGGATTTGCAGTGACTCTTTGGCCACGCAACCCACCAGTGCACTCACTCAAGGGGTGGGCGCTGCATTGGGGTGAGAGCCAGTTTGGAGCTGGATGGAGCTGCACCATGGAGGAGCTGGTTAAGGGCAGCTGGATGGTGATTTCTTCTCTTCTGGCTGTGGTATGGAGAGGGAGACAATGCAGTAGGAGCAGCGGGATGGCAGCAGCTGTGCAGGATGGGGCACTGGGATAATTCAGGCTGGTGGTGCCCATCGGGAGGCTGGGAGAGGGTCAAAGCACGGTGGGTCTGTCCACAGGCAAAGCCTACGAGATCACCTACGTGCGGCTGAAGTTTCACACCAGCCGCCCCGAGAGCTTCGCCATCTACAAGCGCAGCCACGCTGAGGGGCCCTGGGTGCCCTTCCAGTACTACAGTGCATCCTGTGAGAAGACCTACGGGAAGCGGCCGCGGCAGTACCTGAGGCCGGGGGAGGATGAGCAGGTGGCCTTCTGCACTGATGAGTTCAGCGACATCTCCCCGCTGAGCGGGGGCAACGTGGCCTTCTCCACCCTCGAGGGACGGCCCAGCGCCTACAACTTCGATGGGAGCCCCGCGCTGCAGGTGCTGCCAGGGCGGGAGGGGGTGGGTGTATGGACCCCCGGGGACTGAGAGCACTAATGCACCCACGTGGGGTAATAGCACTGGTGATGCCCAGCATCCCTGTATGGAAAGATGTAGGATGAGTCCCAGGTGGGAGCTGGTGGCCCTGACCCCTTGACAAGGTGCGTTTCCTGTGTCTCCTGCAGGACTGGGTGACAGTCACTGACCTGCTTATCTCCTTGAACCGGCTCAACACATTTGGGGATGACATCTTCAAGGACCCCAAGGTGCTGCAGTCATACTACTACGCTATCTCTGACTTCTCAGTCGGTGGCAGGTGAGGGGCAGCCAGATTGGGGTGAGGGCAGGAGTACGGGGACCTTCCTGGGGCTGTGGGGCTGGGGCAGCTGCTCCACACCACTCTTATTTGAACTGTGGTTTTGGGAAACCTGTCCAGATGTGGCTTCCTCCATATGTAAACCAGAGCTGGAAATACAGAGATGGGTGATAAAACCTGGAGCCTCCCCAGTCGTACAGAAAGGTGGTCTTTTCCCCACAAACTCTTCTCCATGTTCCACTTGCTTTATTTGCTTCGTCCCCTCCCAGCCCAATGGCTTTTAATGACACTGGGGCTTGTGTTGCTCCTCCTTTGGCCTTGCTGGTCCCTGGGCATGGCAAAAGGGGTCCCTGTGGTTCTAGTGGAGCCATGGCCTGAGGCTGCGGAGGCTGATGGAGGAGCTTGAAGTCAGCAAGGACACAGAGAAGCTGCAGCAGCTGCCTGTGGGAAGGGGGAGCTGATGTGGGACAGAGATACAGTTGGCACCCACTTGGTGCTGCCCATGGGCTGTGCTGCACTTGCCCTTCCCCAGCTGGGAGGAGTGGGAAATTTCTCCATTCTGGAGGGAGCTGTCTGCCCTGGGCAGCAGGGCTGGGATGGCTCCCAGCTGCTGTCCCACGCTCGGGGTCAGCAGATGGAGCTGGTTAGCACAGGCCACCCTCGGCGTGTGACCTTCCGACTGGCCAGACTGGGATCATCTCAGGGACACCATGGGCGGCCTCAACACCAGCACAGCCTTGAGCTGCTTTCACCCTGTGGCCGGCCTGGCAGGGCCACACACAGCCTGGCCACTGTCCCACTGCCACCACTGCCCACAGAGAGGCTCCCCCGTGCTGGCGTTTCCCCACAGGTGCAAATGCAATGGCCACGCCAGCGAGTGTGCACCAGACGAGGCCGGGCAGCTGGTCTGTGTGTGCCAGCACCACACGGCCGGCGTGGACTGCGAGCGCTGCCAGCCCTTCTACCAGGACCGGCCCTGGGCACGCGGCACCGCCGAGGCTGCCAACGAGTGTCTCCGTGAGTATCACTCGGGCTGTCTCTGTGGTCAAGGCGTGTGGCCACACTGCTGCTGCATTGGCTCATCCAGGGGTTCCTGCCCTTCCTGTACAGGAAGAGAGTACCTGCTTGTAAGGGAGGGAGGGCTTGCACCCCAGGGCTTCCCTTCACAGCATCACCCTGTGGATTCCCCATTCCCTCACCCCGTGAGCGCAGCCATCTGCTCCATGCATGGTGCTGCACCCACCTCTGCTTCCAGTGGCAGAAGCATTGCCGAAAGCTCACACTGCTGAGCCAAGCGGCCCCTCTGGCTCATCCGACCCCACAGGAGGTTGCTGTAACCCCTGTAGCACCTGCGTGGCACAGGGCTCACCTCCTCTCCTGCCTTCCCCCCAGCTTGCAACTGCAGCGGCCGCTCCGAGGAGTGTTTCTACGACCGGGAGCTGTACCGGCGCAGCGGGCACGGCGGGCACTGCCGCAACTGCCGCGACAACACGGCCGGGCCCCACTGCGAGCACTGCCGGCAGAACCACTACCGCTGGGAGCCACAGACAGCCTGCCAGCCCTGCCACTGCCACCCCGCAGGTGCGTGGGGCTGTGCCCATCTGGGCTCCGGCTGCACAACCCCTGTCCCAGCTGGAGTTAGCTGGGAGGGATGGTTTTGTTGGGTTCTCCCTTGCTCGGGGTTTACACATTTGCTCCCGCCCTGTGTCTCTGTTGAGTCCGCCCTGTTGAGCCTCAGGGCTGGCCGGGGTCCCCACAGGCTCCCTGCAGCCCCAGTGTGACAACTCGGGGACCTGCCTCTGCAAAGCCAACGTGACGGGCTGGAAGTGTGAGCGCTGCAAGGACGGCTACCACAGCCTCAGTGAAGGTGGCTGCAGGTGAGGAGGAGCCTGGCCCTGGGCAGGAGCAGCGGGATGGAAGGAGGGCTCACCTCATGCCTTTATCTCATTCCATCCAGACCATGCACCTGTGACCCAGCAGGCAGCGTTGGGACCTGCGACCCCAACACAGGGCACTGCACCTGCAAGGAGAGGGTGGAGGGGCACTTGTGCAACAGGTAAGCACCACGGCCCTGGGATGGGTACAGGACCACTGTCTCTTTCCAGTCTGGGATCAGTGACAGGACTTGTTGGCAAGACTGTGGGGCTGCATCCCTCTGGACCTCTGGGACCGGGTACCTAAGAAGCTGCCACCAGTGTCCCACCCTGGGTTCCCTGCAGCTCTGCCTGCCCTGTGCCACCTGCTTCCATTTCCTCCCTATGCCCAGGTGCCAGCCAGGCTGGTTTAATCTGCAGCCCCACAACCCCATTGGTTGCACCAGCTGTTTCTGCTATGGCCACTCCACCGCCTGCACGGCAGCCGATGGATATGAGGAGACTCACATCCGCTCTGACTTCAGCCACGGTACTGACCACTAAGCCCTGGGTGAAACAGAAGGCACAGCTGTGCCACCTCCAGCCAAAAAAGCTTGGGAAGGGTTGGGCTGAGCATCCCTCTTGGGGCTGAGCATTCCCCTTTATGGCTAACTAGTGGTGATGGCCAGCAGGGATTTTCTCTGGCTTGCCCCTATTTTACTGTTAAACCTTTGCTTTTGCCCCCAGCTTCATGGGGATGGACGGGCTCTCCCTGGTTCCTCGTGGTATACCTCCATGTCAACCTGCTCCTGGGGCTGTGCATGGCTCAGGGAGGGCTGTGGGGCCAGGCATGCCCCACAATACCAGCTCAGAAAGTTAAAATCTAAAAGGATGGAGCCTGCTGTGGACTTTCCCCTTTATTCCCTCCTCTCCCCACCCTCGACTGGTATGTGGCAGGGTGGCTGGGAGAGCAGGATGGGGTGCTCTTTGCCTGGCTGCAGCCAGGGCTGTGGTGGCAGGGCTGGATGTGTGCGGGATGCTCGGGGAAACCCTGCCATCTGCCGCGCATCCCGGCGTGTGCAGCCCTGCTGCAGGGACACCGCAGCCCTCACCGCAAGTCCCCGCTCACCAGGACTCCCCCCCTGCACCCTGCAGGGACGGGCACTCACAGCAGACACCCCCTGTCTGCCTCGCCTGTCCCCTGACGAGCAGATGGATACGAAACCGCCTGGCACGGGCTGATCCTGATTGCAATTAAGCCACGCAGCCAATTGCTGTACTGCTGGAATGTCTTCCACGGCCTTGAAACAGAGCCAGGCTTTAAACCGAGTCCTTTTTTCCACCCTTTACACAGCTAATCTAGGGCTTTTCCTTTTGAGACTGGTTTAGCAAAGCCCTGGGCTGAGATGTAGCCATGACACCCTCCTAAAGCCCCATTCCCCAAAGCACTCCCCAATCTACAGTGGAGCTGGATCAGATGGAATTTTCCTGTCCTGGGTGAAAGAGTCCAAACTGGGGATGATTTGATAGCTGAGCACAGCCCACTTGAGAGCTGGGAAGGGATTTCCAACTGTTTGTCTTGCAGGGCTAGAAGAAATAACCCTTGGGAATGGGGGAGAGTTTAACTGGCTTCTGAAGGAAACCAACTTAATGCAATTATGCCCCATCTCTCCCTGGGTTTCTCCAGCATCTCTCCCCAGGCTTCCTGCACTTTCCAGCCCACAGTAATGATAGCAATGCAGCACAGGCAGGGAGGCAAAAGTTTAAAGATAATAATTTCCTCCAAATCTAAAAAAAAATAAACAGATAGGGGCTGGCTAGGGGCCACCCTCTAGTGCACGAGAGCACAGAGCCCAAGTGGAACAGGGTGTTACAAAGTGCTGGCCCCTTCCAAGACCCTGGAGAGCCTCAGGAGGAGGGACAGAGGCCCTGAAAGCAGCACCTTACTGGTGCTCCCTTTGGTGAACATTGCCACTGTGTGCTGTCACACAGGGCTGGAGGGCTGGGCTGCCACAACTCCAGGCACCACAGACCTGCCTCTACGCTGGGCTGGCGGGGAGATCTTCACCGAGTGGGATGGAGAGGAGCCAGTGGATTTTCATGCACCAGGTACTGTGTGTGCTGGGTCCCTGGGGTGCTGCTCTGCCCTGAGGACCCCCTGGTGCTCTCATGGGGTGTCCCACTGCTATGCTGGTGTGTGAGGCACTGGGCTCTATCCCAGAGCTGAGCGTGTTTCAATAGCACAAGGCGGTGGGGAGGTTTGGAACAGCGGATCTGCAGGGAGAGCAGGTTGGAGCTGGCACTGCTCCAGGGGGGTGACTCTGGCTCCTGATGGTGTTGGTGGGAATAGGATTTTCACCAGCAGAGCTGGTTCCTCCAAGTCCTACAAACTTTGCTCCTCTCTCCCTTTGCAGAGAAGTTTCTGCAGAACCAGCGCCTCAGTTATGGGCAGCTCCTGTCCCTGTTGTTGGGGGTGGAGAACAGGACAGGGACAGAGCCCAGGATGCCTCTGCTCCAAGTCCAGCTGGTTCTGGAGGGTGAGGGGATGGAGATCACCATGCCCAGCAGCAAGAGCCAGTCCCAGCGTGGAAAGCAAGCTGTCACCTTCAGGTACCTGTCACAGTGCTTTGGGGAACCTCAGTGGGGTTTAGGGCAGAGTGTGTCTGATCTTGTCTGGGCTGCCCTTTGCTATGGGGTTCAGCCCCACTCTCTGCCCCCATCAGGGATTTAACTGTGCTCCCATTGCTGTGCCTGGGTCCCAGCCAGGGAGCCAAGCTGTCCTGCACCACATGGCTCTCAGACTGGCCCTGTCCTTGCTCACATGCTCCTTCTCCAACAGGCTGCACGAGGCAGAGGAGGGTGCAGAGCCTTTGCTGTCAGCCTTCAGCTTCCAGCGCCTGCTCTCCAACCTGACCGCCCTCCGGCTCCGTGTGAGCCGTGGCCCCGTGCGAGGTGGGTGCTCTACACTCAACATTCCCACAGGGACCAAGTTGGGATGGGCCGGGGACACCAAAGCAGCAGCAGACTGATGAACGAGAGGCACTGCAGGGGGTGTGTTGGAGCAGTGGCTGGCTCCTCTCTATGAACACCCCTGGGCTCTCCAGAAGGTGTTTTGGTGTCTCCTATGCCTGTCTGGAGCATTTCCAGGCAGGATTTGGGAGACCCGAGCATGGGATGTGCCATCCCATCCTCAGCCCGCTCTCTCCTCTCGCAGGCAGGCTGTCCCTGAGCGAGGTCCAGCTCACATCTGCCAGCCCTGGGCTGGGGACACGGGCAGGCTGGGTGGAGGAGTGCACGTGTCCCACGGGCTATGCCGGGCAGTTCTGCCAGTCCTGTGCGCCCGGATTCAAGCGGGAGATCCCCTTCGGAGGCCCCTTCGTCAGCTGTGTGCCCTGTGCCTGCAACCAGCACGGGGACTGTCACCCCCTCACAGGTGTGCACCCCCCGGCCCCTCCACTCACCCCATGCACGAGTGACAAATCCATGTCTGTGCTTGTTCTGAAACCATTGGTGGGGTTGCTGTACCCAAAATTTGCAAGTCGAGTTGCTCGTAGGGACTGGGTTCGTAGCTGCAAAGACAGAGATAATTAATGAAGTGCAATAATGGTGGTAACTTATAATTAGAGGGGCATTTTTCATGGTGCTATATGACCTTTAAGGAGGAGAAGGGAAGTGTGCTCGTCTTCAGAGGAGTGTGGGAGCAGAGGTCAAGGCAGCAGAGAGGCAGAGGGTTTTGCCAGGCTGGGTCTCACAGGCAGCATTGCTGCCCGATGGGTGGAGCAGGACTGGGCACAGCCCTGGAATCTGCAAACTGGAGGTCGAACTGAGCAGAGAAACAAGGAAAAGAGCAGGAAAACACATCAGTGCCAGGCTTGTGGGAAGACATGGGAGGAGCTGGCCCTTGTGCTGCCAGCCCAAGACCTGTTCTGCCTCCAGATCCAGCTCAGAGGTGTGTGACTGCAGCAGGGACTGAGGATGAAGGGAGGAAAAAGCCAAAGCAAAGTCTTTGGGGCAGTATGGCTGTGTCTGGGGTGGTTCACAGGGTGCTGTCACTCACCTCTGCTGCCAAAGTGTCTGGGTGGCTTTGGATTGGGAAGGGGAGCAGGATTGCAAACAGCTGCCATGGAGCTTGAGGTGGCCGCGTGAATCCAACAGCAGCCTTGCTGCTGTCAGCCCCAAGGAAATGCAGACCAGAGCCCTGTGGGGCTCATGAGGTGCTGCCGTGCTCCCCATCCCCTGCAGACAACAGCAGCTCCGACAAGTGCTGGAAAGAGCTTGGAAATACAATGATGCATTTGTTACCCGGAGATCCTGGATAGAGGGGAGCTCCTGGGGGTGGTGGCAGCTCTGCAAACTTGCCCTCATCTCACAGAGCCGGGGCTGGCGCCGCTGCACAATCCCCAGGGACGGGGCCAGGCTTTTGATGTCCTGGCCTGGGCTCTGCCAGCCTGCGCACTTCCTTTAGTTTATTTTTCCACTTCTTCCTGCCACTCGCTTTTCCTTTCTTTTCCTTTGTCTTACTGCCTGGAGGTGGGGAAAATGGAAAAAAACACCCGTTCCCTCCTGCGCAACATTCCTGGTACGACCTGACCCCACAAACTGTGGGGGAAAATCTTCCCTGTAGCTCCTCCTCTCCCTAGTGAAGCAGAGTATCTGCCTGGAAGTGGGGATTCCTTGAGCACCCTTCCTCATCTTCCTCCTACTTCTCCTCCTCACAGCCGATTTTGAAGGCTGACTCACCGGCTTGGATTGCCCTGGAGGAGATGCTCCCCAGTGGGTGCCGGGACGGCTGCTTGTGTTTTCCATGACAGGCTGGAAAGGACGCGTCTCGTCGCTGAGAAATGTGTTGTTGATTATGGCAGGCGCCGACAGCCTCCACACACACACTGATGGTGCTGCCTGTGCCAGCTCTGCCTTGTCCCCGCGCAGCTGTGTCCCCCCGTGTGCTCTCCAAAACCTTCTCCCTTGAGCAAGGACAAGGAAGGGAGGGAAAATGTTCTGAGCACTGGCTGGAGATGTGCGACCCCAGCATGGTCCTTTGGCTGGAGCTGCACATCTCTCTTGGCACCTGTGTGCCACACTCGGCGCTGGGCTCTCCATCCCTCCCGCGGTCCCCTCTGTTATTTGGGGCTGGGTTTTTGCAGACCCTCAGCTCTGTTCTTCTCCCCACAGGGCACTGCCGGTGCTTGCACAACACAGAGGGTCCCTCCTGTGAGCGCTGCAGCCCCGGGTTCTATGGCAACCCCTTCGTAGGGCGCTTTGATGACTGCAAGCCGTGCCCCTGCCCTGGAGGTTCACCCTGCACCGAGGTGCCCAGCAGTGGGGAGGTGGTCTGCACCCACTGCCCCCCTGGGCAGAGAGGTGAGGCTGGGGGTGGGTGGGCACGGGAGCTGTGGGCAGCACCGACACAGCCAAACCCTCCCCATCTTTTCACCTTCCTCAGGGAAACGCTGTGAGCTCTGTGATGACGGGTTTTTCGGGGACCCCCTGGGGCAGAGGGGGCCTGTGCATCCCTGTGAGCCCTGCCAGTGTCATGGCAACGTGGATCTCAATGCCGTGGGGAACTGTGACCCCGTGTCTGGCCGATGCCTGCGCTGTGTGTACAACACGATGGGCGAGCACTGCGAGAGGTGCCAGCCAGGCTTCTACGGGGACGCGTTGGCTCCCAGCCCTGCTGGGAAGTGTGCACGTATGTACAGTCCTGGGGGCAGCTCACTTGCAGCCAAAATCCTCCCAGCAGTGGAGGCAAAGGGTGAAAGGGGGATGCCCAGTGAGTCTAGGGGGTGCTGGATGGTCCAGGTTGGCCCTAAATGCTCTGGAATGGGATTTGTCCTCTTTCTCCATTGCCATCCGTCCCTGGAGATACTCTGGTCTGCAGGGGCTCAGCCTCTAGAAGTCCTGTTTGATGGGGGGCCGTGACTCTCCACATTGATGGGGGGGAGGTTCAGCCCCGGTGTCCCATTCCCACAGTCCTGTCCACCAGCTCCGTGCTGGGATGTAGGTGCTATTTTGTCTCCCACAGCTTGTGATTGCAACCCCAGTGGCTCAGACCCAGGGCTGGAGGGCTGTAATCCCCTCACGGGCCAGTGCCACTGCCTCCCACACGTGACAGGCAGAGCCTGCGGGCACTGCCAGCCTGGCTACTACGGCCTGGAGCCTGCCGTGGGGTGCAAGAGGTATGTGGGGCATGGCGTGGGGCTGCCAGGGACAGGGTGGCCCTGTATCCCTGGCTCTGCTCTCTGCTCTTTGGGTCCATTTCCTGCTCATGTCCCCCCACTTCTCGTGCCAGCTGTGAGTGCCACCCGACAGGGTCGCGTGACAGCGAGTGCCACGCAGTGACGGGGCAGTGCTCCTGCCAGCCAGGTGTCACGGGGAGGCAATGTGACCGCTGCCACCACGGCTTCTTTGGCTTCTCTGCCAGGGGCTGCCGAGGTAATGGGGGTGGGGTCTGCGTCTCGGTCCCTAAAGCAGGGCTGGCAGGCACAGTATGACACTTCTCTGCCACTGCTGCAGCCTGCAACTGCTCCCCACTGGGCTCCGTGACCCCGCAGTGCCACGAGAACAGCACCTGCCTCTGCCACCCCGGTTTCGTGGGCTACAAGTGCGACCGCTGCCAGGCCAACTTCTTCCTTGACCCTCTGAGCTCCCACTGCCAGCAGTGTCCTGCCTGCTACGGGCTGGTGAAGGACAAGGTACAGCCTGTGCACTGCCGAGGCGGGTACAGCACCCCAACCCCTGCCCTGCCTTACTGTCCCCCCATGTCCCCCTGTGTCCTGCTTGCAGGCTGACCAGCTGAAGGCCAGGCTGCAGGAGATGGAGGAATGGCTGCAGAAACCAGGCTGTAATGCCCACCCAGGCCAGTCTCTCATGCTGGGGGATGCACCCCGGGGAGATGGGCTGCCCAGCCCACACCTCCTGCAAGGTACAAGGGACACCCCTTTTCCCCATGTCCTGCGAGGTATAGGGACTCCTCTTCCCTCCACCATGGAGGAGCCCCATAAGACCCCTCTGGGTGCCCTCTGCTCCTGCAGGGTGGTGTGACATGCTGGGTGGGTGCAAGGAGTTCCCGGGTCAGTGCTGGACTCAGTGTGGGTGATGGGGTGACCCAGAGGGCAGTGCAGAGGGGAGGATATGTCTTTTTGGGTAGGACAGAGCACTGCAGGGATGCTTGCACCCATGAGGTTTTGGAGCAGGTGGTGATGGGTGCTACTGAGAGCTGAGCACCAACACATGGGTGCCTTTTGGGTGCTGCATATGTGGGTCCCTCCTGATCACCAGGAGGGACTGTCTTCTCCTTTCCTTAGCAGGTGGGTGGGAGGGCGTGGGGCAGCCCCACAGGCAAGCAGGGAGCCCTGAGCACATCTATGGACAACGAGCTGCTTGTGGTGCTCACAGGTGCCTGGGCCACCCTGTTGGCACAGCTGGGGCAGCTGGCAGGGGCTCTGAACACCGCACGAGGCCGTCTCACCAACGCCACCCAGATCACCAACTGCTCTGGCCACGGATCTGCCAAGACCTGCATCCTGCTGTCAGAGATCGGGGCCGTGCTGCAGTCGGCACAGCGGGAGATCCTGAATGCTGCAGACACCTTGGCTACCACGGTGAGCTGGGCTCCTGGAGGGGCTGGTGGCAATCCTGGGGGGCAGTGGGATGTGCCCCCAGGACTGGTGGGGTGGGATGTGGATGTGACCAGCAGAGTGGGTGAGCAGGGGTCTGTGTGGGTATAACCCTCCTTGCAGCTGAGTCAAGAAGGGCTATTTTCCTTGCCCCAGCCCTTTGGGAGGTTCTTGGTGCTGGGCTGGTGGGGCTTGAGAGTCCCTGCTCCTTGCCATGGTTTCACTGCTGCTGTTTGCATTTTAAGGAGATTCCCCAGGAAATCCCTCAGCAGCCCTCAAACTGGAGCCACTGGGCACTGGAGGCACGGGCTCTGTCCCAGAGGTACGGCTGCGACAAGCAGACGAGGTGGCTGCTCAGCCGGGGGTGCAGGGAAGCCGCTCCTTTCCCAGGAGGCCATTCCTAATATCATGTCTCTGAGTGTCCCTGTCCCTGCAGCCACGAGGGCGCTGTTGCAGAGGTGGAAGCAGTGGTCAGGAGAGCGCTGCGTGCCTCCAACACCAGCTCCGAGCTCCTGCGGAGTCTGCTGGAAGGGAATGCGACGCGGGATGCGCAGCGTGAGCTGGAGGCTGGGTGAGGGGCTGGCAGGACACCAGAGCTCCTTGCCTCTGGCCAGGTCCCTGTTAGAGGACTCGATCACAGTGATTTGGCATCTGCCCAACAGGGACGTGCTGAGCCCTGTCAAAATCATTGTACCACAGTGTTGCCAAGTAGAAAGACAGGGTGCTCCATACTGCGGGTATTTCAGGGAAAACCTCCAGCCTTTCCTGCTACACCCGTGTCTGGAGCCAGGTCTCCCTCCTTTGAGGGACCAAAGGGCCTGGGCTGACAGCAGCATCCTGTCCACATAGGTACGAGGAGATCCAACGGGCCCAGGAGGAGCTGGGTGTGGGCATGGAAGAGGCCAGGAGAGCTTTGGCAGCTGTGCAACAGGCAAACGCAGACATGGCCAAGAAACTTCTGCAGGTGGCTGCTCTGGGGCAGGTGAGCAGCACACAAGCTACGGCTGGTAAACCTACTCCCTGAGCAGTGCTGCCTCCTGGGCTGGGAGATGCTCTCATAGAGCTCTGGCATTCCTGACCCCACAGCAGGTACTGCCAGTGCAGGCTGGAGCCCTGGTACAGGACCTGGCAGTGCTGGAGCAGGCAGCAGCAGCCCAGGAGCTGTTGGCTCAGCAGGCTGTCGAGACATCCCGCGCACTGGCAGCAGGATTGCGCCTGGAGCTGCAGAGGACTCATGGCTTCGAGCAGGTAATTGCTGCTCACTTGCATGGGGAGCCCCATCCCTGCTGCTCCAGTGACAGGAGGGACTGTGCCTACAGCCAGGGAAAGGATGTTTTGGGAGACATCTCCCCTTGGGCTCACGAGTCTCCCAAGGAGCTCACATGCCAAATGGGAGCTCGCTGAGACCCACATTTCTCAGCACTCCTCAGCTTCACTCCTTCCCTCTCCTCTCCCAGCTGCGGGACCAGGCTGGCTCTGCCCGTGACACGGCCACCTCGGCTGTCTCACATGGAAAAGCTGTGCAGTCTGATGCCAAGTCCCTCCTGACCAGCTTGGAAGGTAAAAGGCACCGGTCAGAGCATGTCCAGCCACAGCTTGGCTCTCACCACACTGGCTCTGGGTGCCAAGGGGAGAAGGGGACAGTTTGGTGGCAGCCAATTTGTCCCCACAGGCATGAGGAAGATGCTGCAGCGTCGGAAGGGCCTGGCTGCCCTGAGGAAGAGGATGGCCACTGTGCGGAACAGGGTTTTGGTGGATGCCCAGAAGAAGATTAAACAGGCAGAGAAGACACTGGGAAACTCCTTGTCCCTCTCCATCAGAGCCCAGAGGACAGCTGGAGAGGCTGAGAAAGTCTCTGAGGAGGGTGCCAAGGTCTGAGTGAGGTGTGGGGAACTGCTGGGCATGGCCAGGCTGGCAGCCACCACAGGCAGAGCCCAGCCTGTTGCAGGCAGGGCTGCATGTCCCCAGGTGACTGTCCCCACCTCCATCCCTTTGCAGAGGGCACGGGCTGTGCTGCAGGAGAGCAAACAGGCCCACAAGCACGCCAGACAGCTTGCCAGGCGTGCCAATGAGACCCAGCGGGAGCTATCCCGACAGGAGCACATGGCTGAGAAGCTCAGGGGGGACCTGGAGGAAGCACACCAGGTGAGTTGGGTGCCCTTGGGCAGGTTGTGTCCTCTGGAGCCTGGACAAGCTTTGCTCACAGCCCAAAGCAAAGGGAACAACACAGCTTTTGGGATCCACAGTATGGGTAATGCCTTGGGGATATTCCTGGGATCCCCTTTCCCATCCAGCCAAGGGCCAACAGGGTCCCTGATCTGGGTTTCTGTCTCTTTTGAAAGGTGGGGACAGAGGTGAGTGAGATGGCAAAAAGTCTCCAGGAAGCCCGGGGCTCACTCATGTCAGACATCGAGACCCTGAACAACCTGCTGAGCAGCCTTGGTGAGACCCGGGTGGGAACAGTGTCCAGGTTCCCAGGGAAGGGCTGGGAACTAATGGACACCTAATCACTGATGCTGGGTCTCCTTCTCACCAGCCATCCAGGCTGAGCTGGGTGCTCTTTGGCTGAGATCAGCCATGGTCTCAGCAAAACTTCTGGAAGGTTCATGTCTTGAGGAAAACCCCCATGAAGAATGAATGTGTGTGCTCATGCCTGGTGTGGGGACACTGATCTCCCTTGACACCTTCAGAAGGAGCAGGGCTGGGTTAAGGGCTCCCTTTGGAGCTGAGGGATGTACTGGGCTGGATTCACTCCTTGTTGCTGGTTGGATTTGCTCCAGCTTCTCCCGCTTTGATCATCTGGGTATATTTCTGAGTACTCCCGGAGTCTTGCATCCAAGAAATTTTGCAAAAGGGTGGACATCACCCATTTGTAAGACAGACGTGTCCAGGCCCTGCCTGGAGCCACAGTCCTGTTTGCTTATCTGTGATCACTGGGAAGCTGCAAAGCCTCCATGCCCTGCTGCACCCGCTCCCTATAGTTTGCCTGGTGCCAAGGGTCTGAGCCCCTGGAGCATGTCCAGAACCTCTCCTACCCAGCTGCCTGCTCTCATTCATGTCCTCTCACCTTGTCCAGGCAACCTAGAGCAGGACATGGAGGTGGAGGCGGTGCTGAGTGCTGGGCAAGTGCAGCTGGAGCGGCTGTGGCAGCGCCTGGCCACACCGGGCTCCCTGGCTGGCCAGCTCAGCTGGCTGCAGCAGGAGGCAGCCCGGCAGCAGGAGAAGATCCAAGCATTTGAGAGTGACTTGGCTGAGATCCAGGCTGACAAGCGGAACCTGGAGGATATTTTGCGGAGCCTCCCCGAGGGCTGCTCGAAGTGACCGGTTGCTGGCTGCTGCCCCATCCCCTCTGTGCCCCCCTGCACAGGGAAAGGCAGAGGGAAGGACACTTTGCGTTAACCAGCATCAATCCCTCCCACTGCTACTCACACTGCCCTCCACAGAGTATCACACCCCAGGTCTTTATCTGTTACCAGTTCAGGCTCTGCATTCCGAGTGCTCTGCAGCAAGACTCCAGCCACCAGCTCAGTCCTTGGGATGGGGGGGACAACCAGCTACCAGGGACCACCAACGTTTCTGCGCAGGATATTGAGCCATCACAGGGCTGGTTTCTCACCATGGAGTGAACAAAGAATCATCACAGATTTCCTCCGTCTCTCCTTCCCCACCACAGCATGGCACACTGGGCAGGGAGAGCTTATCAAGTATGTAACATACCCAAGCTGTAACACCCAGCAGTCCCTCCTGCCCCAGGAGATGAGAGAGGCTCTCACCTGCTGCACAGTGCCTTGCAGTATTGTGCTCTTGTGCTGTGGTCATAGAGGTGCAGAGAGGAATCCCGGTGAAGCGAGGCAGAGAGCTGCTCACCGGAGGGCATACAGCTTGTCTGCTTTCCAAGAGAAGGGAGGTTACAGCAGGCAGGGATCAATTAAAAAGCAGAAGCAAAGCTGGACCCTTACCCAGCTCCTGGCAGGCAGGTGGGGCATCCTCTGCCTGCTGCAGGGTGAGAGCAGGTCAGATCTTGCTGTTCCCCAGCTCCAGGGTAGCACAACACTGCTGCTGCCCACAGCTCCTTGTGTCCTGTCCCATTCCTCCTGGCTTACTGGATGCCACCAGGCCTTGCTTTAAACCAGCCCAACATCTGCAGTCCCAGGGGCTGGGTGGCACAGGCACCGAGCTGAGAGGTGGGAGAGCTGCATCACCCACAGCCCCATATCAGCACCTGCACCCCCTCCCCACTGGGAGGAGCTGGCTGGTGGCACCAGGCTGTGCAGCCAGCATGGACTGGATGGGGAACAGCTGGACACCAGCTCCTGCCAGTGTCACTCCCACGAGGTGGCAGAGGTCGGTGGCTGTATTGCCTTTAAAGGAAAGGCATGTGTGTTCCCCTGTGCTCCCATGAGGGCTGGGCTCTGTGGCCATGCAGGCAGGTCCTGGCTCAGCCCACCCTGTGCCGGCTGTGCCCTGACTCCAGGTAGATGAAGTCATTCCCATAAGACCAAAAACAAGTCCCCAGGCTGGAGCAGGTTTCACTTTTTAACCAGTTTTACCTGTGTTTTTTCTGCTCACGGTGCTGGAAATCAGGTTTGCTAAAGTCTTGTGTAATTTATGTAAAATTGCTGCCATAGATGTTGAATTCCCCCAGCAACATCTTCAGTGTGTCCAGTGGCCTGAAAGGGACATGGGATTTTCGTACTGAGAACAAACCCTTTGCCTTCATAATTCTGCACAAAAGCTGCCCAAGGAGTGGGGTGCCAGAGCAGCGGGGGTGTAATGGCAGGGACTCCCCTCCCTCTGCCCAAGAGCAGCTCTGGGAAAGCAAAACCATAAAGCAGTGAGAGCACAGTGTGATCCGGCTTGGCCAGAGGCAGGGAGCCACGGCCACTTACCGTCTCCCTGGGAGGACAATTATACATCTCCAGTGAACACACAGATTTGCTGCTGTTACAGAAATGTCAAGTCTCTGCCGTGTTCCTGCTGCTGAAGATGTTCATGCTCCCTCCTGCTCTCCCTGGAATTCTGTATTTTTAGCTGGCAACACCTGCCTAGAGCTGTATCCATTAAAAATCCTTAATATAACACACAGCTGCCCGACCAGGGCATGTGAAGGTGAGAGGGCAAACGCTGTACCTGCTCTTGCTGCTTTGAAAGAGAAGGGGCTGAAATGCAGCTGAATTTGGAGTGGTGAGGGGCGAACGTCTGACAGTTCCTGCTGAACACCACTTTAGTACATGTTTCTAACATAAGGTGTCAGGCTGAGATCGCGGGGGCGATCGCCACAGCAGCTCCAGCCCGGGACACGCATCAGCCCGGCTGTGGCTGTTGTCCCTCGGTCCATCCCTTATCCCGCTGCTCGCGCTCCAGGGTTTATCCAGCAGCTGGAAGCGTGTCGCCCCACGGGGCACCCGCGGACCCGCCGCCGGTACCGGCGAAGGGATGCCCGTCCCGGGGCGGCTGCGGAGCGATGCCCGATGGGCAGAGGGGGCCGGTCCCTTCCCCGCCGCGGGGAGCCCGCGGGCGGCGGTGCCTCCCCACCGCGCTCGGTGCATCGAGCCCCCCGCGGGTCCGCGCTGCCCTCCCGGCGCGGGGCAGGCTCGCCCAGGAAGGGGTTAAGGGCGGGGGGCGGAGGGCCCGGCCCGGCCCTGCCCGCCCCTATTTAAGGCGGTGGCGGGCGCGGGGCGGCTCGGTGCGATGGCGGCTCCGCGCCGGCCGAGCGGCGGGGGGCTGCGGAGAGCCCCGCAGGACGGGCGGCTGGAGGAGATCAACAAGGTGCGGCGGGGCTGCCCCCCGGGCCGACCCCACCCCCGGCGGGGGAACGGGCTGGGGGCGGCCGGGAGGGGAGGGGGCTGCCCCGGGGCCGGGGAGGAGGAGGGCGGTGGGTATAAGGGGAGCTGCGGACCCCTTTGCCTGAGCCCCTTTGGAGAGGGGGATGCGGCCAGAGGAGGCAGGGGGCTCTGCGGGGGTCGTGCTCCATCCCCGCCGCCCTTGGTGCTGACCTCGCAGGCGGCTCTTTCCCCGCAGCGCCCGCACCCCGGCAGATCCGAGCGGGGCCGGTGGGTGCCCTGGGGACCGGCTGCCGTGAAAGTCCCCTTGGGAACTTGCTCCAGCAAGAACGGGGGCTATTGTTCTCCTGGAGGACTTCAACCTCCCCTCCACTCTATTGAGCACTTCACCTTCTTCCTCGACTTCTTCCCGGAATGAGGAGCTGCTGTTGCTGCTCAGAACTGACTCCAGCCTTTCCAGCTTTTCACTAGAGCAGGTGGTGAATGTGTAGCCCAGGATGGCTGGACGTGCCCCAAGCCTTGGGCAGGGGGAATGGCAGCTCCTGGATTAGTGCAGAGTGCACTGGGCTTTGTGCCCTTCATGCCAGGGTCAGGCAAGGTCCTTTCCCCAGAGTGTCAGGCTTGCCCTGTCCCTTGCTTGGCATGGCGGCAGGGGCAGTTCTCTTGGCATCCCTCCCGGCTAAGAGCGGTCCTGAGGGAGAAAAGAAGGGTTTAACCTTGAAACAATCAACGCTGGGATTTCTAGCGTAGTTTCCAGGTGGGTTTGGTGGTTGCCTGCTCCTATAGCCAGTGGCACCTTAGTGTTACAGGTGGAGAAGTCAAATCACTGCACAAGATGAGAGCCCAGAAGAGATGGTGGCTCACCTTGCCCTCACACTGCCTGGGCTGTGAAAAGTGCCAATATGTTCCACCAGACAGCAGTGAGACAGTGGAGGTGAAGTTTATGTAGGTCACTGGAGAGGGAATTAAGTCATTAGAAATAATTCAGTTAATTAGAAACTAGGGTGTGATGCGGAATAAGAGTGGAAAAAGAGGTGCTGCGGGATTAAGGTGTAGAATAAGAGCACTTGGCTAAAAAGGAGCCCTTGGAAGTCAGACATGGCACACTCTGCTCCAAGAAGGTGCATAGGTGAGCCTAAGGTATCTCCCCTAGCCAAGGTGGTGTTGGCCCTTAGGTTGAGGATGAAGGGACTGTGTTGTACCTACTGCTGCAGTTTCTGCTGCTCCAGAACCATCCTCCAGCATCACTCAGGCACAGGATGGATACGTGATCTTTCAGCTGGTGGGAGCTGTAGGACTGAGTCTGGGAAGCTGTGCTTCCTGGGATGCTGCTGGTGTGCCACTGCTGTGTTCTGGGGCTGGGGTGTCTTCCTTCTCTCACACAGGAGACACAAACTCCTATCAATCCCCTAAGCTGCCATCACTTCTGGCTTTTCCTTTGAGTGAGGTTTGTATGACAAAACCCAAAACAAGCTACATAACTTCCTGCTGATGGAGCTGCTTGTTTGCATCCTTGCTGCCCTGTGCGTCGGCTCAGTGCTGGGAGAGGGGCTTTGAGCAGCTCAAAACCACGCTGCAGATAGCATGGGTAGCAGCTGCCCGTGGATCCTGAGAAGCCATCGTGCTCAGGGCAGCAGCCCCCACGCCGCCCTGCTTTGGTCTCTCTGCCAGCTCTGCGTGGCAGCGGGGGAGTGCAGTGAACGTTTGCACACCTCTCCATCACAGAGCTGATAGAAACTCGGGCTGATATTGTGGCTGGAGCCACGGAGGGGGTTTCCCAAGACCTGAAGAGCCCCAGGGTTGTAAAACAGTCAAGTACTCCTAATAAAACCAATCAGGCCAAACTCCTGTCAGGCTTAATCTCATTGTCTCATCCTAACAATTAGCTCCCTCCCAGCCCTGTTTTCCTGGCTGGTTTCTTCCCTGCAGCTCTCACTGGGATAAGGGTCTGGCAGGCAGCATCCTGAGTGCACATGTGCTGCTGAAGGACAGCCGACTCCTAGTATTGACTTCTCTCTTCCAGCTTGAAATGCTCCTCTGGGCTCCCCTCTTGCCTGTTCCCCTCTTCCTGGGGAACGCAATCACATTGTTCAGCCTCGTGCATCAAGGTGGCAAGTCTAATCCAGCACAGATTAGTTTCAACCTAGTTTTACCCACTAATACGCTGGGCTGTGGGGAAGAAATTCAGCCTGTTAGAGAGCAGGTGCCCACTTCTTTCATCCAGGGCAGGCAGGAGCATCCCTCAGCCCCTTCCCAGCACCAGAAGGCAGGGCAGCTGGCACTGAGCACTTAAATATCCCAGTAAGAGCTTGGCCTGCCAGGTGGGGTCACCTTTTTGGGGAGCAAGGAAGAATCTGTTTTTGCTCAGGTTGCCTTGCAGGTAGCTGGGACTTGTGTGGCTGAGGTTATTGGCTTAGAAAAGTCTCTCAACAGCTCAAGAAAGGCTGCTCAGGGCAGGAGCGGGGGAGAGGCTTATTAGGCAGTTCTTATTAATAGAACATGCCCCTTAAAATGGGAACTTTAGCAAAGGGCTCTAGGAGGAACTTCAGCCACTCTGAGTCACAGGCCCTGGGGACTGAATTCCTGTGTGCTATTGTGAGTGTTTGCCTTATCGCAGTCACAGCCCAGCTCACATACAATGTGGAGGGTGGAATGCCTTTCAAATACACCCCCCTATTGCTTCCTTCCACCTGGAGCAGAGCTGGGATGCTGGTGGTCTATCCAGTCCCCTTCAGGTTGAAACTCAAGGGGTTGCACAGATGTGTGCAATGTCACCTGTCCTGCTCTTGTACCTTGCTGCCAGGGGCTGGTGGGCTCCTGGGCACATGGCCCTCAGCCATCACGTATGGATGTAACATTCCCTTTGGTCTTCACCATTTCTGTGCTGCTTCTTGCTCTCAGAGAGATGCTGTGCTCTGCTTTCACACACTCTGTCCTGCTGGTAGGTGGAAGCTGTTTGCTGCTCCTGCAGGGCAGGAGTGAAGCTATGACCTGGTGGTCAGGAGATGCTTTGACCTTGTTTTGGTTTTCAGTGATGTTTGCCTTCCCCAGAGGCTCTTCAGTGGCGATGGCAGCAGGTAACACTACTCCAGTCTCTGGTGATTTCTGCTGCTGCCTGGGCCCAAGTCTCAGAGCTCAATTGGGCCCTTTGTGTTGGGCTGGTAAATGATACCCCTGGGTAGAAATAACTGAGATAAATGAAACTGAGTTGGCAAAGGAGAGCAAAAGAAGGAACTGGGAATGCCACTTTTCACCACAGCTCTCAATTTGAGTTGGTGACCATGGTGATGAGGGAAGTCAGTGTCACACTGGTTTAGTGGCCACGGTCTCTGTCTGTGGTTCACGAGGTGGGAGGACAGGATGGCAGTCACTTCTGTCCTAGTGGGCTTCCTACAAAACCTTAGTTCAGCTGCAGGTAAAAGACTTGCCATAGCAGTGGTTAACTGGCAGTGAAGGTTTGAGGACTCCCTGGGCAGGTCTGAGCAACCCTGTCCCAGTGAGGAAGGAGGAAGCAGCTCCAGGTGTGTGGGCTGGAGGGACCCAGAGCACAGGAGCAGGATCAGGGTGACTGACAGTGATCAGCACACAAGGTTGGCTGTGGCAGCAGAACCAGGCATGAGTTTGGGGCTGTGTCTTTGCTGGAGCTTGCCCAGCAGCTGGACTGGCACAGTTCATAACACCTGGAGATAGCTGGGTTCAGCCTTGCTTCTGGAAGGATTGAGTGTGCTCTGGAGGCTGGAGAACATCTGAGTTACTGTTGGGCATGTGGACCTCGTGCAGTCCTGATGTCTTAGTGCCTGCAAGTGGCGCTCCATTGGGTAGGTGGTCTCATTAATCACAAGCAATGCTGCCCCAGCACTACCAGTGCCAGAAATCCTCATCCCTTAGTGACCCACTCCTGTCTTCCCCATAAGCATGCAGAACAGTGAGGAACACATGCCCAGGGTAGGGAACAGCCTCAGCCCTCCATCCACTAACCCCTGGAGGGGTTTGTCCTGGACAGGCCATGCATAAGCTGTGCAGATGTTAATGATTTCTACACTGAAGAATGTGGTGTTGTTGCTGAACACAGATCGAGTCATTAAGCTGTGCTGGGCTCGCTGGAGCTGGGCGGTGTGGGAGGGCAGGGACAGGAGCAAGACCCTGCTGCTCACAGCTGCAGGGGGGTGTTGCTGGCAGGGCAAAGCAGCAGAGCTGGCTGTGCAAGTTGTGGTCTGTTCTCTTGGGTATCTGAAGGTTTTCGAGGTGGGGCTAGGCACGAGTGACCAGAAGTGACCCAGGATTTCCCCTCCAGCATGAGCAGGGTACAGGGAGAAAATGGATAGCTGGTCTGAGAGAGTGAGAGCCTGTCCCTTAGCCCCACACACCCGTCCTCCTGGGTGTATGACACTCTGCAAACTTTGCCTGTTCTATTTGCAAGCCCTCATAGTTATCCAAGAGTTTGAAGTGTGAGATAAGAGTGCTTTTTGCAAGGACTGGGAGCCCTTGCTGGGAATAGGTGCCCAGTCCACGTGCTATATGTGCTTAAGCTTTCAGTGGGGAGCTGAAACCTTGGGTAAGCAAGAAGATGGGGTTTCATGCAGTTATTCCAAAGGCACGTCTTCCTTCAAGCTGCTGGTGGGAAATCTGAGACACCAGAAGGATTCCCTTTGCCCTGGAATTCTGATGACAAGGTGTGGAGGGATTCAGCCCATCTTCAAGTCTCCTGGTGCTGTTGCTCAGCTGTGGCTCTCTGGGAATTGTGTGGGTCTTCTGGGTAATGCTGCTTCTGTACATGCCCTCTAAGGTGTTTTCCTTTGCATCTTTAACCTTGGGGCTATTATTTTTTTCTGTGATAGGAATTTCTCTGTGATCCAAAGTTCAGTGATGAAGAAGACCTGGAGGAGAAGTTGGCAGCATTCAAAGGTGAGAACTGGAGGGTTTCCCTGACCTTTCAGCCTAACTGTTTGCTCTGAACCAGATTATTTTCCTCAGCACTTGGATCTTACCAGCCTGAGATTCTCCAGAAAATACAAGTGACTGAGCTGGGATGGATGCTTCCCCCTTGCTTGTGGAACTCGGTGAAACTCCCTGGAGGGGTGTTTTCCACACGAGCCTTTGTGCTTCTCCCACTTGCAAGGCAGGGACATGTCACCCTGCAGACATCCTGCCTGGTGGCTGCTATTACTGCAAAACCTGCTGCGTGGGCAAAACTCTGGGGAGCAGTGAAGGAGGATGGTTTCTGTCTAGTTACCCACACAAGCTAACTGGCATAATGGACCATGCAATAGCTGGACTCTTTTTTTTTTTCCAGTGAGTAGGAGGACCTCTTCCCACAGAGCAGAAGTCTCAGCTGCTTTCTGAAGAAGTTGGGGACTTCCTCTGCTCAAAAGTTTCATCAGTCTGATCTGGTCCTTCCCGAGCCACTTGACCCTGGAGGCAATGGCAGTAATGTGTCTAGTCCTGGCTGAAGCCTAACTCCAGTGGGTCAGCGGATCTAGTGCTTAGTTTTGGGCCATTTGTTGGGACAGGGAATAGAGAAACAGCTCAAAAGCTCGGAGTCCTCTGAAGCTTGTCCCCAAACTGGTTACAGGACAAGATCTGGCAGGGCTGTTCTGGGTACTTCTACTTTCTTTCCAAGCAGTGGCTGAAGGGAGTTGAGAAAACATGCCTGTGCGTCACACTGCCCTCAAGGCTTGTCCTCAGCCTGTCTCTAACCGAATAAAACCTGACCTTGCTTCCATTTCAGGCATTGTCTGCTATTTCCCTTTGAATTTTGGCTTTGCAATCCAGCATGGAAGAAGCTGGCTGGGGTTTTGTGATCCCTTACCCTGCTGGGCACAGAGGAGCCTCCTGTGCTCCCCGTCCTCTTTCTGTTGCCTTTTGTGTGACTTTGGCTTTTGGCTGCAGCCCTGCATTATTTTTTCCCATCACAATTGGGGCTCTTCAAACATTGCAACTGTAGGCCACAGGCACAGAATTCCCTGTAATGAGAGCCTTTGGCATCTCCTCCTGCCGCCTCGTGAGTTTGCCTCCGTGGCCTGTCCCGCTCTCCAACGCCTCCTCCAGCTCCCCCAACAAGCAGCTCATTGTGTGATGATGGGGGGAGTGTTTCTTCTCTGCTGCCCTTCCTGCTGCACCTCCCAGCTGTGCCTGGGGAGCTCCTGTGCAGTGTTGGTGTAAATGTATTTGTGAGGGAGGGACCACGCATGGTTTTGCCCCACTAAATCCCTGCCACTGGGGTGGGAGGAAGAGATCAGTGTGCAAGCTGAGGCTGGTGTAAAGCTGCCTCTGTTCTCTGCACTTTTGGCGAAGTGTCAGATGAGAAGAAAAGAAAACATGTGCTGGGCAGGGATGTGGCAGAGCAGGGTTTGTGTCCCCAGGCACATGCTGGGGTGTCTGACCCCTGCTAGGGAGGCAGCAGTTCATTTGCACAAGGTCATTATGGTGGGGCAGAGTGTAGGGAGAGACAGTCCCACATCAAGCATTGCTTTGGTCCCTAAGCACGTGTTACAACCCCAATTTCATCTTTGATCAGTTGCTGGATGCTTGAAGGGAGACATTTACTCCTGCCTGAAGCATGAGCAGCTTTGGTTTGTATGTGATACTCCCATAGGTCTGTCTTGGTCAGCTCATGACAGCAGTAATCCATGGGCTGAGACCCAGGTGAACACATCCAAGCCTTTCTTCTGCTTCCTGCCCTTAGCTGCCCATCAGTCCAATTAACCCAGCAATTTTCTTTGGAAGCACAGGTCCTGGGAAGACTCGGCTCTGTGCAATAACTACTCTTCCCTTTGGCTCCTTAGATTAGCCTGCCATTTCTCTGTTCACACTCATCTGCTTGCTGGTGTCCCTGGAGGAGAGGCAAAAGGTCTTTTCCATTTTCCTTCCTGGGGGAAAGGAGCGGCCTGGAAGGACTCAGTTAATTTGAGTCCTCGGGGGCTGTTGTGGGGAGCGAGTGCTAACTGCAGGGCAAGTGGTGATTTCTCCAGCTCAGCACTGATGGATGGTGGCAGCAGGCATCTTGCATCTTGCTCTTTTCATTTAGCACAGCTGAGATGATGGGGGGCCCCCTGAGGCGCTGGGAGCTGTATGGTCTGTAAGACAGACAAATCCTCGCCTGAAGAGCTTAAAGTCTAAATGGGGAACAGCAAGGGAGGGAGGGGTAGGAAGCCCAGGTGTACCACTCCAAAGGGCAGAAACTGCACGGGATGGAATTCCTGAATTTTCTAACTGAAATCAGTGCTCTGCCTGTTACAGCGTGAGAGTTTTTGTCCTGCAGAGCTAATCAGACCTTCTGGAGCAGGTTCTACCTTTCTCTGAGAATTCTGGAGTTGCTCGAGTCAGCAGTGTTTGACAGCAGGCTGGAAGGGCAAAAAAACCTGCTCCAGCATCACTGCTCCCAGGCATGTTCTTGGCTTGGCTCTCCTGATGTGGTCCTTGAGCATCTGTCCTGGCAGGAGCTGCTCTGGGAGCGAGCACGGTGCGGGGAGGACTGTGGAGTCTCTCCCTCGTTATTGCAGGCAACTGCGTCATTTAATCCCCCTCCTAAGCTGATCAAGCTTCATCTTGGGAGTGCTCAGGGGTTTGTTTTCCTTGCTACTCCTTCTGGGAGGCTGTTCAGAGCTTTGTTTTTCTGGCTGGAAACCTTTTAACGCTGCTCATGGCTAGCCGATACCTTGTTCTCATGCCAGTGTTTTCCTTCAGCTTAAGTGAAAAGCAGCCACAATTACAGAGTACTTAATTCTAGAGCCCTAGAACTGAGATAAGGGTACTAAAATGAGGCCTTGAGATGGTCTCCCCCTCTGAAGTTTGCTTTCAGCAGTATATCAGTGTTATCTCCATATCTTTTATTTCATTGCCCCAAGCAGGCAGTGCTCCAAAGCCCTGCACATCCCCTGCTCTAGTGTCTTGCTAACTTGCTTTTGTGTCTCTTCCAGAGAAATACATGGAGTTTGACCTGAACAACCAAGGGGAGATTGGTGAGTGACTCTGAGGGATGCTGGGCTGGAAGAATAACAGTCTGCTGAGGTGACGTCTGCTGCTGTATCTGCTGCTTTGTGGTGCTGAGGAGGAAAACTTTTGGGCTTTTCTGTGCCCAGCCTTGCTTGAATCGATTTTTTCAGCCAGGAGCTTCCTTGGATTTCTAGGTCTTTCCTTGCCTACTTCAAGATCTAAGCTCTTCTCAGTCCTGTTCTCCTGGAGTTCTGTTTAGCTCCTCCACTTCTTTCTGTTTAAATGCTTTTTTTCTTTTCCTTTTTTCTTTGCTGAGGCTTTCTTCTCAATCCTCTGCTGGAAAGCTGGGAATCCAGAGCTGGGAAGCTGCAGGGCTTGGACAATCCTGGGGTTTGCCTGGCTTGAGGCAGAAGCTCTATAAATCCATGAGCACTATAAATCCATGGTGCAGAGCAGCTCTTTGCAGGGAGGGGAGCAGAGGGAAGCAAAGGACTTGGGTGTGAGTCTGGCTCAGCTGAGCAACCCTGCTTTGGGTCCAGAAAGCACCAGTTACATAAAGACCCAGCCTTCTGCAGGCCTGGAGCTGACATAGAAGTGTAACCGCTTGTGACCTGTGCCCTTCCAGGAGGCTGCTGCCTCATTCCCCTCCTCCACCAGTCCTCCAGCTGAAGTGAAGCCTGTGGGGAGCTGGAAGAGGCCTGACTCAGGGTTTCCGGGAGGGAAGGGGCCCTCAGGTCTCAGCAGGCAGCAGTGCAGTGGAAGGAAACGGCCTGTGGCGCTGGGCAGGGGCGCCTGCTCCCCACAGCTTGTTTGTCTCCAGCTTTAACCCCAGTCTTGCTTCCCTCCTCCCCATCCTTGTGATTCTTGGCACCGCACTCCGAGCTGGAGAGCAGTGTCCCCACGTATCTCTGGAGCACTAGGAGAGTTGTCCCTCTTCTGTGTGTGTGGTGCTTTTATCCTGAGCTGCATAACTGGGCAGTGATGCTCTGTACTGGGCAGTACAGCAGTAAACTGTACTGGAAGGCTTCTCGTGGCTTTTGGCAACAGCTTAATGCTGTCAGTCGTGGAGTCCACAGCTGAGGTGGGAACTCATGGCTGTGTCCCTAGGGTTAGTCTATGCTCAGTGTGGTCACATTTCCTTATTCTTGTAGATTTGATGTCTGTCAAAAGGATGATGGAGAAGCTGGGGGCTCCAAAGACCCACCTAGAACTGAAGAAGATGATCTCTGAGGTGACTGGAGGGGTCAGCGACACCATCTCATACCAGGACTTTGTCAACGTGATGCTTGGAAAACGCTCTGCTGTGCTTAAACTGTGAGTGTCCCGGGGTGGAGCAGGGAAGCCACAGGACCTGAGCCGGGGAGCTGGGAAGCCACAAGCTGCTCTGTCTGGTGGAGGTGGAGCTGTGCATGCTCAGTGACTGTGGAGGGAGACAGGACCCTTGTGAAGGGGGAGTCTGCAGAGTGACATGAGAGGGTGTATAAGCCCGTGTCCAGGCTGAGCAGTGGCAAGTGCTCCCAGCAGAGCTGCCTGCTGTGTGTTAGCACAGGCTTCCTCCCACGTGCTCCGTGGGAGCGATCTCCTCCTTTCCCGAGGGTGTGCAGGCATTCCACACTGCAGGACTTCTTCCTGTCTCTTCCCTGAGGCTCCTGCTGGCTTTGGGGCAGAGGCTTCCCCTGTGGATGGTGGCAGGACTTGAGTGGTGAATGATGGTCCTGCCAACACCAGCAGTGCTGGCTCCTGTTTCCCACAGGATGGTCTGTCCCTGCCTGATTTTTTGGAGGCGGTAGGAGATGGGGCACATACTTGAAACAGCTGGCTCATGCTGGGAGAGGTTTTCTGTGGTACAGGCTGCCAGCACTAGCCTCCCACGGCCCCCTCTGCCCTCTCAACAGGGCTCTGAAAGTGCTGCTGTAACAAATGGCTTCCAAACACTTGCTTGGCTCCATCTCTATCCCACTGAAGCCTGGCGTTTCCTTTCACAGCCACAGAGGCTGGCCCTGCTTTTGTGTCTGTAACCACCATGAATAGGAGCAGCTCCTCTCCATCCTCCTTACCCCCTTTTCGAAGGCAGCTTTAGAAACACAGCCAGCTTTCAGGGCAGGTTGGGAGGAAGGTTCCTCTAAGCTGGTACGTTCTTGCTGGCAGTGAGTCTCCCCACTGCGTGCCCTGTTTCTGTGTGTTGGGATGCTTGTCTTCCAAGCACACGCAGACTTCTGACGTCCCAGCTCCTCCTTTCTTTCTCCACAGAGCCAGACTGAGCCTGCAGCCTGTCCCATATCTTCCATCCCTCCTCCCAGCTGCAGCAGCTTTCACAAACAGGTCCCTTCTCTTGCTAACAGAAACCCCATTGTCTGTTGGACTCTCTAGAGCAGGAGCAGAAATGTAAAACTCTGTCCTAAGAGCAGTGCACTCCTTTGATCCATCGAGGCAGCTGGCATTCCCAGCGTAGCTGCAGTCCTTAGGGAGGAAGACAGTGCTAGTGGTTGCAAAATGCTTGAGATTCTTATAGCCAGTGCCTTGCTCCTTGTCCCTGCCCTCTCCCTGGACTGTAGTTGCTGTTACTTGCTTGGTGTTGGCTTCTGAATGTTGTGCTGTGTGGTTACGTGCAAGGTGGGCCAGGGGTGGTTTTTGCTTTTACCCATCAGGAGTGCTTGGCATGCCGTGTGTTGCCCAGGGGGTTTCGGAAGTGGCTGTCTAAATAAAATGTGCTAATCCTCTAGGCTCTGAGAGGAAAACCGGCAGAGACTTTTGGAACACACTCCTGGAAGCTGCTGGGAAAGCCAGGCTGGCAGCACTGCCCTCTGTTGGCTTTCCCTCCTCTGTTAATTACCGGATGCCCTTTGCAGAGGAGCCAGATGCTCTTTTTCAGCAGATAATGCCTAATGATGGGCAAAGATGCATTTGCTTTTTTTTTTTTTTTTTTAATTGGTAATATCTGTTGTGTTTTGCAGGGTCATGATGTTTGAAGGAAAAGCCAATGAAAGCAACCCAAAACCTTCTGGTCCTCCTCCAGAGAGAGACATAGCCAGCCTCCCTTGAAGAGGACAGGCTGAAAAATGGGCACTGTTTGCTTTGCTGGTCTGTAACAGAGGTTACCTGTGCTTTGTTACTCTTTTTACTGTGGACAGTCCTAGTTTTCAACTAACCTGCCTTAGAGGAACAGCAAGGGAAGCTGGAGACCCCCAGCTCGTGTCTTTCTGCTGCTTGATCTCTTAGACAGAAGCTGTAGCACCAAGCGTAATGTGAGACCAAAAAAAAAAAATACCCTGTGATCTTACTCTTTCCTCTGCCCTTCCTGCATTTCTCAGACGAGGAGCTGCTTTCTTCCCAGCATATGGATTCAGAGCTGTGCTTGTCATAACAGGTACCTAAAGGGCCTTGCTGCCAGACATGGAGCATTTCTCTGGCGAAGCCCCTGGGAGCAGCTTAATGGGTGAAAAGAAATAAGTGCCTTCTCTGCTCCGTCCTATACTTCCTGACTTTGGACTAGTTCTTCCCCTCCTGATCTCCCCAAAGTGCAAATCAGGCTCTGTCTGATCATGTTCTAGGTGGATGTGGGGATGTGCTTGGACACAGAGATCTGCCTTCAGGGCCTTTTGTCTTGGGGTGGGCACGGCTGCCTGCAGGGACAGCTTCTGTCTGCTCCAGGGGCTCATCCTGCAGGCAGATCTCAGGGGTCCAACACCACCCACTGTGAGTGAGGATGGTTAAAGTCACCTTAGGGACTCCCTTCCTGATAAATCTCAACTTGGATCTGACCAGGAGCATAACCTCTGAACAGATTGTTTGTCTGTCCCATCCATGGAGTGCAGAAACAAGCTGTGATGCCTTTGCAGCCCCACAGGATGCCTGGGGGAAGTCAAACCTTCAGGTGAAAGGAAGCTGGGTGACCAAACTGAGCCCTGCCAGACCACTTGCAGATGAGGATCTGTCCTCAGGCAGCTGCTCTGTCCCTCTGGTTTTTGCAGACCTCCCTGTATGTGTCCCCTGGGCCTATGGGGTACATTTCCCTCACAGATAAGCCCTCAACTCTGCAAAATCAGAATGGCTGTAAGTATAGAGTGTGAGCTGGGACTGTGCTATCCATGCTCTGTTTACTGTGGTGATTCTTGTTCCACACACAGTTTCTGGAACCCAGGTGTTTGCTCTTTGCCCTTTTCCTACTCTTTTCTTACATGTTCTTGACAGCTTTTAACTTTTTTAAAATCATGGTTTAATAAGTACATTTTTTTAATGGAAATACAGATGATTAACTCTACTAGGCTGATTGTTCCTGCCAAAGGCTGCACTTTTAAATAAAAAATTAAAAAAAAACATTCTCACTACTGTTTGTGTGAAAACCAAAACTGTAATGGAGAGAAAAATTATGAGCAAAAGCAGCACCAGTCTACTTCAAGGACTGAAAATAAATCTCCTGAACCTACACTGTGTGTCAGTCTGTATTATCTCCTCTGAAGCTTGGTCCATACGATTGGTTGCAGATTAAGGGAGCTGGTGTCCAAGACTGTTAATATAAACCCTTAAGCAGATCCTGGAGATAGGTTTGGACTGTCTTGATCTGATCTTTGTCTGTAATAACTGACCGAATGCCATGGAGTTTGTGTGATGAAATACAGAGGCCACCTCCTGAAAGCTGTCTTTTTTTTTTTTTTCCTGATTTACTGAAAGAGAGCAGGTGGCAGTGCTTGTTTTAAGGAATAAACAAGAGCAGACACTTGCAATGCTTCTCTTGAAAGAGTGTGGTGGGTTTTTTTCATCCTCTCTGCTCTAGAAGCCGTTGCCTGAGGTTCTTGTCTAATGTGAATTATCAAAAGGGTTAGACCAAGTTTCCTGGGGAATGACTGGGTGCACTGTTTCCATTTGTTTCTCAAAAGGACAGGATTTCCCTGAGATCAGAGCCCTGTGTCTGCTTTCTGCTGCTTGGTAGCCTCTGGGAATGCACCTGCTTTTCTGGGCTGTGTGTGTAAAACCATCGTTCAGATAGAAAATAAAGGAAGCTTATTACATGAGGGAAATTTGGATGTGGTTTGCCACAGTTCAGGTTGCTACCCAAGGCCATCACTGCTTCTGCCTCTGTGGAAACCCTTGTCCTTTTTGGTCCTGGAAAAGAGTAGCACAACCTACTAAAGATGAACACAGCTCTTCTCAACATGTCCCCATAGGGCTGAGTGCTAAGGTGATGCCTGGTGCTGGCATTCTGTCTGAGTGGGGGCTAAAGCCCGAAAACTTGAGGAGCAAGTAAAGAAATCGAGGTCCTGTTGTGATCAAAAACCCACAAGCTGCTTTCATGTTTCCCTGGAGCACAATAAAGCTATTCCAGCTCGCAGAGATTTGTGTTTCCAGCTCAGCCATCCCTAACTGGAGGTGTACAGGGACTGACCCGGAGCATCCCTGTGCTCCCACTGCAGTCCATAGCAAAGGAACAGGATTTTACCTGAGGGAATGGCATAAAGGTGTGTCAGGGGAGGGTTAGGTCAGACATCAGGAAAAGATTCTTCCCCTAGAAGGTATTTGGGCACTGAACAGGCTCCCCTAGGGCTCTGCCAGAGCTCCAGGAGCATTTAGACAACGCTCTCAGGGACCGGGTGGGATTGTTGGGGTGTCCTGGGCAGGGCCAGGAGTTGGACTTGATCCTTGTGGGATGATATGGATGTGATTAGCTCAGAGCTTCAGCAACACTGGATCTCTGATACGGAAAAGTCATCAGAGCCCCTTGTTTTGATGATGGCTGGGGTGGAGCAGCCGCCTGCCCGGCAGGGACAGCCAGACCCCATTCCTGGTGGCAGTGGAGTCTGTCCCCTCCGGGCTGGATCCCCTTAGGATGGAGCCGACCTACGTCCCCTACGGGAGGAGCAGGGCTGGATCTCCTTAGGGTGGAGCTGGGATGGGGGTCCTGCAGCTCCCACCGGGTCTGGCCCTGCCTCAGAACATGTGGAAAAAATCAGGATGAGAGGACATAATCTTGAGATTTAGGTCGGACATCAGGAAGAATTTCTTCCCAGAAAGGGCGATTAGACATCGCAAGGGGCTGCCCGGTAGGCGGTGGAGTCACCGTCCCTGGTGGTGCTCAAGGAAAGACTGGACGTGGCACTGAGTGCCACGGACTGGGTGACTTGGTGGTGTTCGGTCACAGGTGGACTCGATAACCCCTGAGATATTTTCCAACCTAATTGACTGGGAGGGGAAAGGGGGTTTACTAACCACAGGCGCCGCTGGGAGGACCCGGAGCAGCGAGAGCCGCGGCCAGAGCGGCCCCGGCGGAAGCGGAAGTGTGTGGTGACTGTCCCGGCGGGGCGCGGGCGGCGGGACTGCGGCCCCGGGGCCGCCATGGGGGACGATATGGACGTGATCCCCGAGCGGGAGATGAAGGTGAGGGGCGGAGGGTGTGAGGTGGCGGACCGCCGGCCGGGGGTGGGAGTTCGACAGGCGGTTTGAGTCGGCCCGGGGGCCTTGGCTTAGGGCCGGAGGGTAGCAGGGCTTGGGGAGGGCTCGGTGTGGGCTGCGGGGGGTGATGGGCTCTGAGGGGGCTTTGGGGACTCACAAACCGGGGTCGGCTCGGGGCATCCTTGCAGGGTCTGTGAAGCACTCGAGGACTCTCAGCAGAGTTTCCTACACGGAGGTGGAAGGGAGAGTCTGGCGTGGCCTTGATGGAGGGGGGTCTTGGTAACTCCTGGGGAAGGAACCACAGAATGGTTGGAAAAGACCGTAAAGATCATCCCGTTCCACCCCCTGCCGTGGGCAGGGACACGTTCCACCAGACCAGGTTGCTCCAAGCCCCGTCTAGCCTGGCCTTGGACACTTCCAGGGATGAAGGAGAGTTGGATGAGCCTTTTTCTGGGACAAGAGTGATGCGTTCCTAAGCTCTCCTGTGAGCATGCCTTGTGCTGGGAATCTCCCGGGTTTGGGAGCAGCACGTGGGGCTGTGGGGCAGTGTAAACTGGAGCCTTGCTGTGGTGGTGCCAGCCTGGCCCGTGGCTGTGTCTCCCAATATTCCCGTGGGGCCGTGTAAGCAGGGATATGGGGGAACAGGTTCCTGGAGCACGTGTTGGTCTTTGTGCAGCTGCTTTCTGCCCTCAGAAACAGGGAAACTGGGCTGTTTGTGTTGCAGAAGTTTCTGAGTTCCTGCAGTTCCTCAGGTTGCAGGAATGCACTTACGGAATGCTTTGGAAATAATTTGGAAATAAAACTCAGATGCTTGATTGGAGTTACTGGCATTAGGTCCAGTGTTAGATCTCTGCTTGGGAAGGGAGAGTCATTCCTAAAGGGAACCTCAGGTTTTGCTTGGTAACAGTGCAACTGCTGTTTCTTAATTCACTTTGTGGGTTTGGAGGCTTTTATCTCTCACTCTGCTTTTCTCTCCCTCTTTTTTTCCAAAAGGACAATGTGAATTATGAGAGAAATGAATGCAAAAAAAAAAAAAAATCTGAGTGTGCAAAGTAATTTCTGGGGGAGGGTGAGAGGAAAACCTGTGTCTGTTCTGTGTGTCATATATTACAATGGCAACCAAAGATCCATGTAAGAAAATGTGTGATTTGTAGCAGCAGGTTTTGTTCAGTCCTGTTCTATATTTGCTTTATTCCCTTCTCTTTTCCTTTGTATCCCTTGGCTGCTTTTGGTGTGTTCCTGAGAAGGTCAGATGTCCCAGACAGATTCAGCTCCAGGCACTGGGCAGAAGGGAAATTCAGCCAGTAGAAAAAACGTGGTGTGATCTCAGTCTTTCCTGGATGAGACATAAAATTTGTTGGGATGGCCAGAAACAATGTGGGCTCTGCCTTGGCACGAGTTTGCAGCTCTTGTGAAGAGGCTCTTTCACTTACTGCCTTAGAGAAACTGAAGTAAACCCTTCCTCTTGCCCTGCACGTGAACAGCTCCTTCCCAACTCTCTCCCAACAGGATTTTCAGTTCAGAGCCCTGAAGAAGGTCCGTATCTTTGATGCTCCCGATGACCTTCCCAAAGAGCGCTCCAGCCTCCTCGCAGTGTCCAACAAATATGGGCTGGTCTTTGCTGGTGGGGGGACCAGCCTGCAGATCTTCCACACCAGAGATCTTCTCATGCAGAACCAGCTGGGAGAAGATCCCAATAAAATCGGTAAGACGCGCTGACATTCCGTGGTCTTTGCAGGGACAGGTTTATGTGGGATTTATGGCACAGAACTCTTGGCTTCTGATACGTGATGCAGACCTTGTCATGCTCTGTCATGGGTTTGAATTGCCACGGGTTCCTGTGTGGGAAGGCAGCAACAATATTTGCTGTACCTGTAGCTGAAGTGAAGTACAGTTCATAGAATCATAGAATATCCTGAGTTGGAAAGGATCCACAAGGATCATCAGTCCAACTCCTGACCCTGCACAGGACACCCCAACAACCCCAGTATATCCCTGAGAGCCTTGTCAAAATGCTCCTTGAGCTCTGGCAGCCTTGGGGCTGTGACCACTGCCCTGTGGAGCCTGTTCGGTGCCCAACCACCCTCTGGGGGAAGAACCTTAATTGCTGTCGGGAACATGTCACCAGGAGCTCTGTGCTCCTGTTCAGGGTCACCTGTGTTTGGTGCCATGCAGTGGGGCTGACTTTTCCCACACACAAATATACCCCTTTCCCTCAGTTTTTCATATTACTTTCGACAGCTGCTGTTAATGGGACTGTGGATTTTTGCATAAACTCGTTCTAATTGTATTTTTTTACAAAAATACAATTGCTATTTAAATTTGTCCCCTTCATTCTGTCTTCTTTTCCTTTTGTGTTTTCAGTGGAGAACGTTCAGAGTACCTTGGTCCCCATGAAGTTTCCTGTGCAGCACCTGGCCCTGAGCTGTGACAATCTCACCCTCTCTGTGTGTATGACGTCCAGTGAGATCGGTTCCTTCATCAGCTTCTTTGATGTCCGCACATTCCTGAATCAGGTACAGTGTGTGCAAAGTGGGTTTGGTTTTGGTTTGGATTTTGGTTTGTTTTTTTTTCCAGAATACAGAAGAAGAGAGGCGTAGCTGGGGTGGGATTTTCTGCGTCTCTCTTTGAGAGATGTCTTGTAAAAGAATTGCTCAGTAAACTCATAAATCTGCGTCTTTTTATCAGTCATTAACTTATAGAAGGGTCAAAACCACTTTGAGCTATGACTTTGGGAGAATTTTGTGCTCAGCTTTGTCTCATGTATTTGTGTTTCCTAAAAGGCAAAGCAGCAGAAACAGGCATTTGCTTACCACAAACTGGCCAAGGACTCGGGGAGCGCGGCCACAGTCAATGACCTGAAGTGGAACCCCGCCAGTCCCACCATGGTGGCCATCTGTCTGTCCGATGGCAGCATCTCTGTCCTGCAGGTCACAGACTCCGTGAAGGTCTACGCCACCCTCCCGTCCTCCGTGGCTGTGACATCTGGTGAGTGGCATCCTCAGGTGGCACAGGGAGTGTTGGGCGCTGAAGAGCGGGCGCACATTGATAGGTGTGAAAACACAGGATGTTTGTCTCGGGAGGAGGTTTCTTAAAGTTAAAAAAAAATCCTTTGCAAGAAGGAAAGATTTAAACTTGAGACCCAGAGTGTGTTGCAATGGAATTGCTCTTTCCCAGTTGATTGGAGCAGCTGAGTCTTGTGAGTTATCAAATGGGCTCACCTGTGGCTTTTGCTGTCTCAGGCTTGACTCTCATTTCCAGGAAAACAGGCAAATAAGCATCATCAGCTGTTGGTTTTTGATCTGTTCAGACTTGCTTTCTCTGTGTCTGGATGATTCCATGTTTAATTCAGATTCATGATTTTTTGCAAGGGGAAAAAAAAAATAGCAGTTTTAATTTACTGGTCCCGTTTTTGTGGGGCCTTGTGACTCTTTGTTTCCTTGGCGCTAATGAAATTATCTTTTTTTTTGCTTAGTGTGTTGGAGCCCAAAGGGAAAACAACTGGCTGTAGGGAGGCAAAATGGCACCGTGGTGCAGTATCTGCCTGTAAGTAGTGTTGGTGGTAAGGCCTTATGTCTGCTCAATACTTTGCAATATGATTTTTTTAATCTCTTTTTTTTTGTTTTTCATCAGAAGCTACAGCATTTGGTCAGGTGGCACACAGTGTGAGCCATGTAATGCTGCCCAAGTGCTTCAGTAATATTCGAGTGTCTTAGGCCAATATTGGGTTTAGTTTAAGGTTTTGCAATGGTCACTAAAAAGTCACAATTTCAGAGTGGTACATGCTGAGTGTTAGAGTGAGTTGCTTTAAAACAGTTCAGCAGGCTTTCTGCAAAACTTGCAGTTGACTTTGTTTGATGTCTTTTCTTTGTATTTAAGAGTTGTTTTATTTGCAGAATCTACAGGAGAAGAAAGTAATCCCTTGTCCTCCTTTTTATGACTCAGACAATCCTGTTAAAGGTACATCTCTTTATTTCTTTTTAACTTGTTTTCTCTTTTAAAATATTTGACTCATTCCTCCTTCTGTTGTCTTTAGTTGTAGCAACTGCATACTGCACTGGTTATGTAATTACAGTGTGATTTAATTCACATATTTAGGAAAAAATGCTATATCTCTAAATTGCATAGAAGAATTACCAGTTGGCCAGAGTCCTGCTCTATTTCTAGAATGTTTTCAATATGCATTTTGAAAGCTATTTTTTGCTCACTGATAGGATAAGACAGTACTGTCACAAGTATTTCCCTTTAGCATGAAGATTTCTGAATATAAATCTAATTCTCCTATTCCACATGAGTTTCACCTCATCACTTTGCCTCTTCAATACAATGCCAGAATAGTAAGTTTAGAAAAGCAGGAATGCTTCATTTGGATATGCCACACCAACACCCATATGTGGAAATGCTGGCATTGTCTCATCTGTGATATCATCAAGCAAACCAAATATATTCTTTTGGCTTGTATTTGAAACTTCTGGGATCAAAGAATTTCCCCCCCTGATAATTCTGATGTTCTGCAGACAAACCATCGAAACTTGGTAGTTAAGGAGTTAGTTGCCATTTTTTTTGTCATTTCCTTTTGTGTGCTGTGCACAGTTAAAATCAAGATAACCAGGAAGTATCATTCTGAAGTGTTTCTGGCTGAGGTATTTGCTTTCTCTTTCAGTTTTGGATGTACTGTGGATTGGCACATACGTCTTTACTATCGTGTATGCAGCAGCTGATGGGACTCTGGAAACAGCCCCAGAAGTGGTCATAGCCATATTGCCTGTAAGTGCCAGCAAGTCACAGCTACACGAGTGTTTGTTGCTTGTTCTTGACTTGTTTATTACAGTGGCAAGTTGCTTTTATTGTTATGTAGAACTCAAGTTTGGTGCTATGGTAAATCATGGTTTTGAGGTTGGGGAGATTCAGTGGAGGAAGTAGGATCCACTTGAAAATCCAATGAGTTCAACCTGTTCTCTGCTGAGATAAAATTAGGACATTATTGGTGTACCCTGATGCAGCTTTATAGGAGATTACTCAGTTTCTCCATTGGAAGATAAATTAGGAATGTTGGTTTTACAGAAAAAGGAAGAGAAGCGACCAGAGAAGTTTGTGAATTTCATGGAGCCGTGCTATGGGAGCTGCACAGAGAGACAGCATCATTATTTCCTCAGCTTTGTTGAGGAGTGGTGAGTGGCAGGAATAGTGGCAAGGTTTTTCCCTTGGTGTTTGTGTCTGAGTGGTCATTCCTTTCCCTATATTGTGTTCCTTCTTTCTGTAAACTATATAATACCTGAGTTCGAGAGAAATTAAATTGCTATTTTGAAAATGCTGTGTGAAGGTACAGCTTATTTCTCCTACATGCTTTATCTCCATGCCAACATACTCATTTGGTGAGAATTTGTATGATTTCATATAGGTACATAAGATAGTTATGACAGATTTTAAACAATCTCCCTTGAGATTTTAAGTTACTGGGTGGGTAAAGCATGACTTTTGTCTCACTTAGTTATGTGTCTGTGTGAAGAAGCTGTTCTAACTTTTCAACTACCTGACTTGGACCATTGTTATTTATGATGATACAGGGTCTGTCAAATCATTGCTTTGAAAGAAAGAAAAAGTTCTGTAGTGATGTACCAGACACGTTTCCCTCATCTTGTCAGGGAAAGTCATTTTTGTATTGTATAACTGTATTCCTAGTTGATTCCTAGTTGCAAATTTATATAGATGATAATGAATTGTGGAGCTGAGGACCTTGCAGTGGACTGTCCTGTTAGTTTTAAGCTGTTTGTGTCCGTGCTTACAGGGATCTGGTTCTGGCAGCTTCAGCAGCTTCCACAGAAGTCAGCATTCTTGCCAAGCAAGGGGATCAGGTAATGTTTTTGTTCCACTTGGAACATTTTGTGTTGTATTTGTGCATGTGTACCTCCTCTTTGCCAGAAATCTAAGTATAACCTGTATAAAACCTGGAATACAATGAGAGGATGAATTTTTTAAAAACACCTCAGAACTAAACAAGCTTCTAAATTGTACAGAATTTTAAGGTAATTCTTAGGTGAACAAGAGATTTGTGTGACACAGAGAGAAAGCACAAACAGAAACAGTGGGTTGTGAACCAAATACCAGAAGTCTGTTTCTCATGATTCATTTAGCAGGCTCAAAATTTGGTCAAGCTCACTTTAATAAAGTGACTCATGTGAGGTGACATGCAGTGATGTGTGAGAAGTCACACACAGATCTGTGAAGGGCCCTGATACTTCTGGCACTTGTTAATGTGAAAAATTTAAGTAGATGCTCTCTAGCTAGTCCTTCAGGCTGGAGTTCTGAACAGAGCTGATCACAGGAAAGCAGTAGTCAAATTAATATTCTCACTTTTTGCAGAACTGGGAATTGTGGCTTTTGGAGGACTCCAGCAGAGCAGAACTTCCTGTGACAGATAAAAGTGATGACACTCTGCCCGTTGGTGTTGCTGTAGACTACACCAGTAACATGCCCATCATGATCAGTAAGTCTTGTTAGTCTTTCTGGTGGAGTAGTCCAAAAATCTCAATGTAGGAGATATTTTTGAGGGGCAGGCTGGTGCTCAGGGTTCTGGGAGATGGTTCTGAAAGGCAGACTGACACACCTCCTGCCTTTTGTACCAAACCAACAGCACGTGGCCTTACTTTTGTGTAAGGATTCAAATGGCAAAGTGTTAAACACAGTTCTTCCTTGGAGCTTTCAGGAGCCTGGTATACTACAGTAACAGACTTGGGAAACAGAGCTCCTGAGCTACACCTGTGTTTCACAGAACTGGGATAATAGTGAGTTTAAATGAGTCATGTTCTAACGCTGGGGATTTCAGGCTGCCTGCAAGGTGTTCTTTATTCTTGTCACTTATGTCCTTTTGCTGAACTGTTTTGTGTGAAGTACATTTGCACTGATCTAAAGCAAAAGTGGGTTGGTTTCAAAGCCCGAAACAGCAAAGATTGTTGAGGTGAATGTGTAGGTTTTAATTCTGCATTAAAGCACAGGGTCTGTACTGCCTAAACCCTGCTGTGCTCTACATCTAGGCAGCTGCACTATTGCTGTACCTTCTGTGCTGCCTGAAGGCTCTTCTGAACACCTTGTCAGAGTCTGAAGCTACATCTGAGCTACTGTGTTGTATCTTAGTGAATTCTGAGAACTCTCCCTTGAAACCCAGAGACAGATTGAAATAGAGATGCCTTCAGGCAGAGTGGGAGGTACTGCAGTCAGGAGTTCCTGAAGAGCACAGGAGGGTGCCAGTTAACTGAGAACTTTACCTGAGTGAAAACCTACAGTAGGGAATTGAGGTCAAACTTGGTACTTGAATGCCAAATTGAATTTGAAGCCTTTTCTCTGTTAATCTATACAGTTACTGGATTAAGGAATCTGTCAGGACAGATTTTTAAAACCTGCAGGGTTTTTAGAAAGGCTTTTGGAGAAGCTTTTTACTAACACATTCTCTGTGTTCTCACAGAGTGCAGCCAATTGGCTTTGCAGTTCACAGCAAGTTTAGGTTGCAAACAAACCTCTTTTGTCCTGGAGCTTGTTCCCATGTGGAAAGTGCCCTTCCCTAGCATGCTTTTCTTGAAGAATCAATAGGTAAAGAAACATGGCCATCCACTGCACTGCCTGACAAACAAGGCACCATGATTATAGCAGATTTTTCCTGCATTCTAGATTATATGAGTTTTTTTGTTTAATTAAGGGCAGTTAAACCATTATTGACTTTTTTATTTAGAAATATAGGGAGCGTTTCACTGTGCTGAGAATTTTTTAACTGAAGCAGACTCACAAAGCAGCTGCAAATAACACAAGTATTTTATATCAGAGGTTCAGATCACAAGGATATTTGTTTGATGTTGGCTTTCTTTAAAGTTAAGAAGCTTCCTATGTAGCAATTCTCTTTGGTACTTTATGGATATGAATGTTAATGAGGTGACAGGACCCAATGGAATATGGGGACTGCTGAAAGGGACAGAGGATTGAAGGAGGGAGCAGCATATCAGTGAGGAAAAAGGACTGCATATTTTGATATGAAAAGGCTTGGCACAGGAATTCATGGGTGGAATTTGGACTTTGTCATTCAGGAGGTGACATCTGAGCGCCAAAATAACTCTTCATCTATGAATTTATGAAACATGAAGTCAGGGACAGAAAGGACAACAAAAGGAAAAAGAGAAAACTGGGCATTTCATAGAGAAGCAAGGGAACAAAAATGCAAATAAAAGCAAGAAGGGAGAAATGTAGGAAATATTGTACTCATCAAGTCACATTAAGGTGGCAATGCCAGTAGGAACAGAACAAGAAATTTTGACTGCAGGACTTACATATGTGGTCTCTTGGCAGGTGATGACAAGATCCTTGCCCCAGCTCCAGTTCTGATCTTGCTCTCTACGGATGGTGTGCTCTGCCCCTTTTACATGATCAACCAAAACCCGGGGGTCAGGTCACTTATTGTGACCCCAGAGCCGCTGCAGTTGGCAGGAGAGAGAGTTCCAAAGTCAGCAGGTAAGTGCTCCAGTGGGGTAGGGGAACACTTGCATTTGTGGATCTGTGTTGTCTTCGTCTGTCAGTTTGGTAGTCAGACATGTATGTGGTCACAGAAAACATTTTTTTTTTTTTCTGTGTAATGATGGGTGCTTTGTGCTCCCAGGACTGTTCTGTGTCCTTTGTGTGAAATCATCTAGTCCTGTCTGTTGTAGGATCTCAAGCACTTTGCAGGCTGTGCTCTTAAACTCAACCTTTGGAGAACAGAGCCAAAGCAGTTTTAGGAGGCCCTTTGTCCAGCTTTGGGGTGCACGATTCTAACTGCACCAGGGGCTGCAGGCTCTGCTTGGGGACAAGGATCAAGCACTTTGCAGACCCAGAGCATGGTCTGCACACTTCAGAGAGGTGATGGTTTTCCTCCATACTTTTGCCACAGGAGGTCATGATGCAAACTAAGGTGTTTGGCTGCAGCTAACCTTACTTAAACGATAGCTTTCTGCAGCTCTGTGAAAATTGTGTCAGCAGGTAAAGAATGGTAGTTTTGTTTTGAATTATAGATGTGTTGCCCTGTGTAGTGTGACACAGGCAGTTTTCTGTGCAGGGGTAGGCAGATAAGCTGATTGTTTTGCTTGTCTGAGTGCAGGAGTAATAACTGCAAAAGCATCATTTTTGTCTCTAAGCCCAAATTTGCTTCTCCTTCCCCATCCCAATGCTGCTGTTTGGCAGCCTGCCCCTCTGCAGCGCTGGCTGGCTTGTGTGCTGATTGCCTGTTTTACTTGAGATGGCAGGAACCTCATCAAAATCAATGGAGAAAGGTGAAGCCTTTTCACAGGAAACTGCAGACAACATTAATCTAGACAGATTGTAGTATTGATCGTGACTTGGACTGTGTGTGCTTTCTGTATGGCTTGCTGAGTTTGGGGACTGCAGGCCCAACTCTGCCATCTCTCTTCCTCACTGTGCTGTCTGTCCAGTGAGTGAGGCAGTGCTGAGCTGTCCCCATCAAACAACATTTGGCCTTGCAATAACTTCTGCCATTAGTCAGTGCAGCCAGATGAGTCTCCTCCTTTCCAATTTGTCTTTTTGCAGGAATCACTGCCCCAACTCCAACCACTCCTCCAACTTCTCTAAAGCCTGACACAGTACCGAGTGTTGCTCCTGCTACTCCTGCCTCAAGTCAGCCTCCCACAGGGGGTGGAGCAGCTGCTTTTTCCTTCATGCCTTCGGCTGTGAAGACACCTGGCTCCTCGGGCAGTGATCCTCCACCGTACGCCTTTGCCACTGATGCCTCCAAGCAAGCCCAGACTCCTGCTCTGACTGGAGCAGCAACATTCTCCTCTGCTGCTTCTAAGGCATCCATGACTCCTCCTGTGGGCACCAGTACAGCTACTGCCACCTCCTTTCCTTTTGGATCCATGAACTTTAAGCCAGCTGCAGACAGCTCACCTGGGCCACCGCTCTCCACAGCTCCTGCTGCACAGAAGTCATCTTTTGCACCTTCAGCTTCTTCAGTCAAAGTGAACCTCAATGAGAAGTAAATAGATAAATAGTGAATGCAGGGGCTGGTTACTTCTTAAATTGCTCTAGGCATGGATATTGTATGGTAGTTCTGAAGATGGTGTCTGGCTTTTTGCCCTGACAGGTGTTCCCCATGCTCCCAAGAGAGCACTGAGGAAGCCTATCTTTAAGATGTAGCTGTCTCAGCTGTGAAAACCCTCAGTGCTTCCCATGCCAGAGGTTATGTTCATGGGTAGGATATAAGTGAAGGGACAATGCCAAAAATTAGACTTATAATTTACCAAACTGCCTGAGACCTAGGAGGGTTTTTTTATGTGTCTTCTTCATAGGCATCAAATGGCAATTCCATGCCTTGGTTTGATGCAAATCGTAGTTAAAAACTCTGGGATTTGAAATCCCTTCTGTCTGGGACTGATTTATTGAGGTGGTGAATAGCACAAGAGTGTTTGTTGAAGGTTCCTTCCCCCAACCTGAAGAGTAACTTGGAGAGCTGAGGGGAAGCTGTATCCACAGCTGATCGATGGCTTTGCCTCTCCTGTGTTCGACAGAAGGTGTCAGACCTTTTGGTTTTGTTCCTAAATGGATGCTTGGTCACTGAACACAGGATCTGGAATCTTTAAAGCTTGTTCACACCAACTAAAAAAAATAATATTGATTAGAAACTATGCAAAATGGGTTTGAGTGAATGTTCTCAGATTTCATATACCCACTCTTCCCTCCAACTCCTGAGACTTGCTCTCTGTTTTTAGAAAAAATGGTTTAAAACACAGAGCTATGATAATTGAAGCTGCTTTATATAGAAAGCAACTTTTATGTAAATGTATCACAAGAAATTTCCAATGGTTCAAATGATTTTTTTTTTTTTTAATTGGGAAAATCTTTACTACACCAGGATCTGATGGGAGCTCTTAGGGCTTTTTATATCTTGTGTATAAAGCAAATGATACACCAGTGAATTGGCTGAATATTTAAATTGGCTGCCTTGAGGAGATGAGTTTTGCAGATGAATAGAAATTCATATTTTCTAGCAGAATTTTTGCTTGAGCCTTGCTGTGAGGATGACACTGAAGGGCAGCTCAGATTTGCTATAGTTGGTGCAAAATGACGAGGTGCATTTTGAAGCAGTGTAGTACTTTTTGCTGGCATTTGGCTTTTGCTCACTGGGTGGGTCTGTGGTAGAAGTCTTTGTGGTTCCATGTGTTCAGAAATTATCCTGAGTGGCTCCTCCCCACCATCTCCAGAAGCTACCCTCCTGATGTTATAGGTGGAGCTTGAGTTGCTGCTGATTCCAGTGGATGCTGATTCATGGGAACTTAATGCTTCATTTTGGAGGGAGGGAGGCAGTGGGATCATTTCAGAGCTGAAAGATGTTCTGCTTTTTGTTGCAGGTTCACTGCTGTAGACACCTCTTCTCCCACGAGCAGCAGTGGCCAATGCACTTCCACAATGTTTTCCTTCTCAACCACTTCAAAACCTGCTTCTGGAGGTTCTCTGAGCCAGTCCACACCTGTCCCAGCCTCTCCTGCCACACCACTGAAGACTTCATCCCCTGTGCCTCCCACGGGTAGGAGACTGATCCTGTTGTTAGGAATAGTGCATTATAAACAATGTTCTAAAAGTCTTAGGCCATAGAGAGCTTTATTTGGCTTCTTTCTTTCTTGGTTCTCTTGCTTTAATGACCCTCCTGATTAGAACACCATAATGATGTGATGAATTTAGTCTTGAAACTGAGCAGTTTTTCCATTTGTGCTCTTCATTCCTCAGAGAGACATATGTGAAACAATTACATTCAGCTGCTTACATTCATCCACAAGTTCTGGCATTTTCAGGGCTCTGTAATGCAGCTCTGATTATGAATGTTTCTGGGCAGTCACACAAATTGATGCCTTTCTTTGCATCTGGATTGACTAGAGTTCAAAAGGATCACAAATGAGTTCAAATCAGATGGCACTCACTTCTTAGCAGAATGATAGTCCATCTCTCAAATGATTGTGTGACTGGGGGTCTCGAGGTCCTCAGGAGTGGTACAACCAGCTACTGTAGAGTAGCAGTTTTTACTGGGTTTACTGCAAAGTGGCAGTTTTTACTGTTAGCCAGTTTTCACTGGGTGGGAGTGAAAAGGCACCTGAGGAAGGTGTGTTCTTGGGCTAGGGCACATAGCACTGCTGCTGTTGTATTTGACAGCAGTGATTATGTGTCTGATCACAACCTGTTTTCTCAACCTTTGTATAAGTTCATAAATTACTGTTCCTCTTCTTAAATCCCAGTGGCACGTCCTGCTCAAAATGTTCCTTCAGCTTCCTTAGTACAGAAGACACCCAAAATCACCCCATCTGCAGCAAAGCCAAGCTCTGCTCAGGTAACAGGAACTGGACTGGGTTCTTCAGAGGGTGAATATTTTGCATGACCCATCAATTGCTTAGAATTCCTTGGACAGAATTCTTAAGTCCAAGAATTAACTAGCTTTTGACATTTAAATAATAGCAAATCTGTGGTTCTAAAACAACGTTCTCTGCACGTCTCTGCTGTGTTTTGATCTGTGTTGTTATAATCAGAGTTATCTGGTGTCTGAATGGAGTTTCTAACATGAGACCTTTTTTGATATTCTAAACTCTCTCTTGCAATGGATATATCCTTTAATATTGGTTTTGGGTTTTTTTTCCCCAGGGCAAATCAGCACTCCCCAATGCAGCTTTAGAAAAACAGACCCACCAGTGGAAGGATTCAGATCCTGTCATAGCAGGAATCAGAGAGGAGGTGAGATTTTGAAGCAGTTTTCTACCTTTTAGAAACTGTTAAGACCACAGACACTTCAGTTCAGCCGTGTTCTGATGGTGCCTGTAAGTAGCTTAGGAATCAGAATGGAAATTTTTCCCAAGATAATCAGCCTGGTTTGTAGTTGCTGTCTGTGTGTCCTCTTCATTCATCTTCACTCACTGTGCTAAAAAGATGGACTATTCTTTCCTGTTAAATGTTCAAGAGAAATTTCCCGCTTTGGCTGCAAAGTGCCAGGTGTTCATGGTGCAATTGAAGCATGATCCAGGAGCTGTGACATTTGTTCCAGACCCTGCTGTGTTTCATTGGCTGCACTTTCTTCCTCTTGACTTTGCAGATTGCACATTTTCAAAAGGAGATGGAGGAGCTGAAGGCCCGGACTTCCAAAGCCTGTTTCCAAGTTGGAACTCCAGAGGAAATGAAGATGTTGCGAACCGAGTCAGATGATCTTCACACCTTCCTCTTGGAAATTAAAGAGACAACAGAGGTGAGCAGGGTATCTTCAAACTGTAAACCATTTAGCTCCTCAGCAGTGACTGTTCCTCACCTGATGTTCCTTCTTAACCTGCCAAAGCTGAACTGATGTAGATGGAACATCTGACTCTGCCGTGTTAATGTGGGGGTGACATTTGCATTTGTGCTTTCAGGCAGATGCTTACAAAAGCCCTTGTGCTGGAGATGGCAATGAGAACCTACTTTGAACCTTGTCCCATCTGTTCTATTTCTATTTGCAGTCACTTCATGGAGATATTAGTATTCTGAAGACAACCTTGCTGGAGGGATTTGCAGGGGTAGAAGAGGCTAAAGAACAGAACGAACAGAACCGTAGTTCGGGGTATTTACACTTGCTCTATAAGAAACCTTTGGATCCCAAGAGTGAAGCACAGCTTCAGGTATGAAAATAGAGAGTTTTAAATAAAATATAACCGAGGTTTGCATGTGCAAGTGCTCAGCATTGTTGTTCTGCCCTAGGTGTTTGCTGTTTCAACATAGTCTAGCAAAAGTGCAGTGAGCTTTGTTTTCCATGAGTTTAAAGACACTGAAAATCTTCTCCTAAAGCTCCTCCCTGTTGTTGCTGTTTGCAGTGATTCAAAACTCCTGCTGAAGGGAAGTAGTTCACCTGAGATCCAAGTCTATTCTAAGCTTAGAATGTGACTCTTGACATCCTGTTCCTTCTCAACCTGTAATATTTGCTCAGGGATTTCAGATAAAAGAGTGTTGGGGTTTTTTTCCTACACTTTATAGAAGAGTTCTTGGAATTATTTTTATCTTCAGCAAGTGCCTTATGGAACAATTTGATTTATTATGACTTACAGAATTGTGTGGTTAATTTCATGGATGGTGGAGCATAAAGCTTAATGATATTCTAAAAGCTGGGGCACAAAGGAAAATAACCAGCAGTACATAAAGAGGCTTTCAAAGACATGAAAGAAAAATGGGGGTGAAGCACTCTTTGTTATAGCTCTGGTGATGAGGGCTATTTAACCCTAAGCAAAATAGAGTGAATGTGCCCTACAAATGATACTTGGTCTTTTATACACTGATAAGTTCCCCTCAAGAAGTTTGACTGGCAGGCTGAAGGCATAATTGAATGTGATCTTTGTGGCAGGAATTATCAGGAGTAGGCATGCAGTTATTAGAAATGAGCTGACACAAAGTCATTTCTTTCAGGTCTGATCTCTGATCTTCACCTGGGTTCTGTAGATTGATTCACAGTCTTAATTGCACCCCTTGCTTTGATGTCCAGTATGTCTCTGTAACAGTTCAAGCTTATGCTTGTGACTTCAGAGATAATCTTGAAATGCATGTTTCCCTGTTCTAGAGAGAGGATCACAAGGAAAGGCTAACACACTGAGAGAGAAGTGGAAGTGGATTGGAATGTAAGGAGAGACCTTTCAGGTCAACTTTCTGAAAGTTTGTGAGGAAGCTCTGCTCTGACTCTTAAATTTTGCTCAGTCTGCATGATCCCCATTCTCCTGGGTGAGAAAAGCTCCCTTAGTCAGCTTTGTGTGTTAGTTTTCAATGAAATTTTAAAGACCCTGAAAACTTTCTGATGTCCAGCCATATTGATTTGGTATCCAGAGAGTTGCTGCTATATAGTTGCTGGAGAGAGAAAACTTGGCCTTGGCAGTGTGTAACACTAAGCCCACAGCAGAATTAGGTTTGGTTTCAGGCTGGGGATGTCCCACTAGAATTTCATGCTGTGTCTTGAAAACACTTGCAGTGGAATTTTTCCCAAGCCATGTTCCTTGGCTGCTTCATTGTTGTATTCTAAGTGAGCATTCTGTTGGGATGAGCTGGAACCAACTGCAGTTGCCATTTCCAATTTACAAGATCAGAGTTCAAACCATGGCCATGCCATGCCAAGCTGGAGGGATGACAGTAATGAGACTGAGTGCTGGGTTTGTTTAAGGAGCAGGGCTTGAGGCCAGGGGTCTCTGGCTTAGCTGTGGCAGTTGTGCAACTGTGTGGTCAGGGATAAGTCACTTTACTCTCCGTGCTTGCTTTTTATTCATTTTTTTTCTTTCCTACCTATAAAAATCAAATTAATTCCTTGCCTTAATGTGGGAGTTGTGAGCATTTGTGAATGCTTTCATGAATCATAGTCTGTGAACGCTGGTCTCCCAGAGCCTTGCGAATTGCCTGCAAAGCTTTGATCACTTAGAATTGTTAGAAGTTTCAGCGTTATAAAATGGGAGCAAATGACTCATGTTCTGTGAAATGACATTTGAAATAAGGATTGTTTTGTACAATGCCTGGTGTTTGTAAAACCCTTTCTTTAAAGATCTGGCAATGTTTTGCAAATATTATGGAAAGTATTATTTCTAGAGAGAGAAATGAGAGCTGGGGTAAAATGCCCAAGCTGAAACCTTTGTGTGTCCCGTTGACTGATAAGTAAATTTTCTCTATGTTTGGTTCTGTTGTGCTGGTAAAACTTTCCAGGCAGAAATATGGGGAAGTGCTGCATGGCTTGGACTGAATGAACCCAAAGAGTCTTCAGCTTCTGAAACTGAGATTTCTGAATTGAATTAAAAACTGACTTTATCTTGCATGGTAGGAAATCCGGCGCTTGCACCAGTACGTGAAGTTTGCTGTTCAGGATGTGAATGATGTTCTGGATTTGGAGTGGGATCGGCATCTGGAACAGAAGAGAAAGCAGAAGTAAGCAATTGAAATTGGAGTACAGAACTACTATAAAGAACACATCAGTGAATTGGGAATTAGTTTCTAATCAACAGACAGAAGCCTTTTAGCAGGATGATCTTTTTTCAAGGGGTCTGGGAGTAAAGCTTGGCTAAGACACCTACTGGGAGCTACAGGTTTAGACTCTCTGGCTTCATACGTGTTACATACGTTGCTGTGTCTCTGTGTACAGTGAAAACAGTGCTTATAGAAAGAACCTGTAAGGCTTGTAGAAATCCATTGATGGTAGCTAATGAAACCTTACTAATAGATAAAACATCATGAAGAAAATGAGCTAAATGAATAAACTGGCAGCATATCTAAAGGAGAAATATGCACTGGAGATGAACTGAACTTCTTTGTTGTTCAAACCAAACCACGTTTGACCTCACTGAGTTTAAGTCGCCAGAACCACTAAACCTCACTGAGTTTTAAGTAGCCAGAACCACTTGGTGTTTGCTTGCCTGCCTGTGGCCAGATATACAGAATGGTCCTTATCTCTTGATCTGATCCCTTCAGGCGTCTGATCGTTCCTGAGCGAGAGACTTTGTTTAACACCCTGGCTAATAACCGGGAAATAATCAACCAGCAGAGGAAGAGACTAAATCACCTGGTGAACAGCCTGCAGCAGCTCCGCCTGTATAATCAGACATCTCAGTGGAGTGTTCCCAGCGATACATCTCTCAGCAGTGCTCAGAGGTATGTGTAACATGAATTTCTGAGTGGGGTTGACACTCCTCCTCTCTTGCCCCTAGCAGTGTGCAAAGGTGCATCCTCCAAAGAATGATGTTTTGTGGGCATGGTGTGGGAGGACAGGATGTCCCTAAAAATTACACTAAACTATGCCTAGGTGATATAGAAGCTCATTGGTTATATTCTGTGACACACCGTTCGATGCTGTGTCAGAAATTTCCCCTAGAAGTTAAGGGGTTTTATAGTAAATGGGATAATAGAGCCTCCAGGCTGAGATACTGCTGGTTGTCTGTCTGAGTTTGGGAGAAGAAGTGAATAGCTCTTGAAGTTTCTAAAATAGTTGTTTAAATCACACAGTGTCTAGAGGAGCAGATTGTTCTTCCAGTGGTTCTAGTGGCTCTTTTGGCCCACTTCTGTTCCTGATTTGTTTGGCTTCTTTCTGCTGATCATGTTTTTTCACTGCTCTGCTTTGTCCCAGTTTTGACAGCGACCTTGAAAGCCTGCGCAATGCTTTGATGAAAACTACCTTGAAATCACAAGCCAAACCTCTGCCTAAAGCACCTGGTAATTTATTCTTTCTTCCTGGCATTCACACCATAAATGTGAATTACTTTTTTTTTTGACTCGCAGTTCGATTACAGACTAATAACTGTCTTCCATTTTTCAGCTAAGTTGTCCCCAGTGAAGCAGGCACAGTTGAGGAATTTCCTAGCCAAGAGGAAAACTCCACCAATTAGGTCTACAGCTCCAGGTAAACCTTTAGTTGCTGTAGAAGTCTGAAGTGATTTCCAGGAGGACTGACTGTAGGACTCAGTCCTGACATTAGCTTTTGGCTTCTCAACACGTGCTTCTCCTTTCCTGTTCCCCCATCTGCTCTCAGTAAGAATTTCCTTCAGTTACTGTCTGGTTGAAGGCTGCCTTTCCTGGCAGCTAAGAAGTCAAACCCTAACAATGCAGGATTAAAACAAGCCAATAGAAGAGCATCCTAAAATAGGGTGCACCTGTTGTGGCTGTTGGGCTGGATGGTCCCCTCAACTTAATACACACATGATTTTGTTTCTGATATTGCAGCGAGTTTGTCCCGATCTGCCTTCCTGTCCACAAGATATTATGAAGATTTGGATGAAGTCAGCTCAACATCCTCAGTTTCCCAGTCACTGGAGAATGATGATTCCCAAGCAGTGGACCAGGAAGAAGAGGCTGCTCCAGTCCAGATCCCTCGTCATGCTCCTGTGGTCCGAACTCCCTCCATCCAGCCTGGTTTGATGGCTCAGTCTCCGTCCTTTGGGAAGCAGCACCTCTCCCTGGGTACTTTGCATGAGTTGTGTTTGCAGTGCCTCTTCAATTCTGAGTATGTTCTTGTGGGTATCTTTAACCACTGTATCCATTGCCAGTGCTTCAGGCCCTGGAGAAGTGAGATTGCAGGAGGCAGATTTATGCTGCCAAGTTCCCAGGAGCAGTAGCAGAGTGGCATTGTTAACTCGTGAACTTGAGCTAAAAGTACTAAAAGACCTTGACTCATTGACTGTGTTTTCATGATAGCCTGGTTCTTTCAGACTGGAGTGACCTAAAATACTGCCCTAAAGACTAGGAAACTGAAGTACTGCTGCATTTGGTTGATGTGGCCAAGGTTAGGAGTTCTGAGCCCAGCAAGTCTCACTAAGAACTGTATTTGCATACACTCAGTTTTCCTTGTGTGAGAGAGGTTTTTTTAATCTCTGAAGCCAGAGAGAAAAATAAAGTGTCAGCAGAAGTGTCTGTAACAGCAAACTTAAAGTCTTCTAATGCACTGAAATGACATCTATTGAGACTTACTTGCTGAATTCCTTGGGATACACCAAAACTGCCAGGGACAGATTGTGTTGATTGTTTTGAAAGGTCTGCACATCAGTCCTGTCAGAAGGAAACTGTGCACTTAGAGGAACTGCAGTTCAGCAAAGGCTTTCAAAGACTTGCCTGATTTGTAGAGATACAGTGGACTGTAATGTTTTTGTGCATTTTGTTTTTTTAGTGCCTACGTCTTCAAACAGAATCATACCACAGGGGGCAGACAGCACAATGCTTGCAACAAAGACTGTGAAACACGGGGCCCCTGCTCCCACTGTCACTGTTCCAGCACCACAAGCAGCAGCTGCTGCAGCTCTGCAGAGGCAGATGGCTGCTAACCAGTCCCCAGGTAAAAGGATGGCTAATTGCCCAGGTGACCTCTGAGCAGCTGAATGTGGCTTTCACAGGAATTTATTTCTCTCAGAGGAGAAGATCATCAGACAAAATGTGACGCAGATCTGTAGTTGTTGCATCTCTGAGCTATCCAGTGCTTCTTTGTCTTCCTTCTTCCTGGAAGCTGCTGGTACAAAATGCCTGAGGAATTCCCACCTCAAACTTCTTCTGCCTTTCTCATCTGTGCAGTGGCAGAAATATCGATGAGGTCCTGGCACAACCATTGATCTGTGTGCAGGAAACTCTTGGAGAGCAGAGAAAGGATGTCACTGGCCTATATTAATAACTATTCATTATTAGCTATGCAATTAAAGATCTGAATTGTAAAACAAATTAATATTGAAATTTAAATTTGAAGGTGAACTGTTAAGTCTAGCCTTGGATTTGCTTGTAAGGTTTTGAGTTGACAGGAGAAAGGTTCCCCAATCTAAACTTTTCCTGTTTAGCTTTAGATATTTCTTGGTGCTTCTCCAGCACTGCAGTGCCAGTGCAGAAAAGACACACAACTCAGTTACTGGTAGAGGAATTGGATTAATTTATCCTCCTTGCCTGAGGAGTGCCTAAGTGCAGAAAGTTAACTAGTGACATGAATTCTGGCAGAGGCTGGGGAGTAACTACACTGTGAACTGAAGATGTTACAGTGTGTGTAAGGGAAACTTCGTAAGAATAATTGGTCAACAAGCAACAAAAATTGTACCAACTATATAGATCATTGTCCACTTCTCTGGTGTCTTTATTGAGGGCTGAGATACCAAATGTTTTGGGCCAGATATGCTACATATGTTGTAGAAACTGAGATGGATTTTTTTTTTTGAGTTATTCAGGCACCATCTTGAATGAAATGCTTAATATGGAGATCATCTTTACATCTTTTTTTTTTTTTCTCCTCTCTTTTTTTTTTGTTCCTTAAAGCTGTAAGCACCTCCTTGACTGAATCAACTCTGAAAAACGTTCCTCAGGTGGTGAATGTGCGAGAACTCAAGTCTGGTGCACTGACTCCAGCTGTCTCTGCAGTAATAGGGTGAGTGGCCTTCAGTAACACTTGCACTAGAGCACATCTGCCAGTGGGGAGCAGTAGCAGTGTTTTACATAGTCTGGCTGTGGAAAACCTAAAGGGGTTTTAGAGAAGAGTGTTGGGTTTGTGGAATGAAAGAAAGAAAGATAGATCTTCTTTCCGGGTCATTCAAGGATTTGCTCATGGTTTGTCCTGAACAAATGATGAGACCAGTATTAACCTTCTCCATTAGTCTGTGAAATGCATTTTAGTGCATCCTCTCCTTTTGGGATCCAGTGGTTTTACTGTTAATATGTACTTTGGACCTGGTATCTCTCCAGTCACTACCTCTGTTCTGCCTCTTTCACTGAGGGATGTGCAGCCCTCTGTCACTGAGTGTGGTCTGACTTTAGGCTGTCCAGATGTTTTCCTTCTACTTAGTCATCCATTACAGAGAAAACCTCTGGAGTTATGCCTCTTCTGTCTATTCCCAGATTCACCCCCTGAGGGAGGCAGAACTGTACTCTGGCTTTTCTGGAAACTTGTCTCAAATTTTTTGACATCAGAATTTTGACTGAAGGGTTGTGTGTCAGTAGGGGCTGATCACTTTGGGGAAGTACAGAGCTGCCAGGTTGTCTTCCTGAGTAAATTATGAATGTTGACTTCTGTTATTTAACCTTGAAGTTGTTGTTATGATTTCTTGTGAGTTAGCTGTAACACTTGGCCTCCCTGCTCTGCCTCATACAGACAACAGCCAGCTCAGCTCATTCCAGAGATTTCTGTCTTATCACCAGGCTCTGTCACCAGCCACAGAACTAGTCCTTTTCCCTGTCATTGTAATGACCTTGAAACTGTCTTTGTTTGAAGTTGCTACTGCTGCTTAAGACCAGGATAGTGCATGGTCACCATATTCTGGGCTGGGAAGGCAAGGGCACTGCTGAAAAATATGAGCAAAGTTGGGCTAACTGCATAAAGTGGGATAAACTCACCACATATCTCAGAGTTGCAGATCCTTTATCCATATAACTGTGAGCTGTACATGCAGCTCCTGGAACAAGTGCTGTTGTTGCATCACTTCTGGTTTTCATACATTTTTTTTTATACTCTTCACTGTCAAAGAAAAAAGGTGAAGTTCCTTTGATGCAGCTTTTCAGACAGAGAACAGTCTTACAATGGTGGTGCTCAGCTGCTGACCTTGACATTTACTTCATGGTTTCTTCTGCATTTTAATTGTGAAATAATTTGGGAACATTTTAGGAAAATTGTGACCAGGAAGACTTTTCCACTCTCTTTTTCATCAGAACTACGATGAAAAAAGTAGAAGGTACTGGCTGTGCATAGAGAAGGACGTGAGCAAGCAATGCATAAATGAGATTGGTTTTCACTTGAGCTGTAGTTAAAGACCTGTCTTACTTTCAAGTAGTTTTAGACTGGCAGTATTGATTGATCTCTCTAATTTATAGATCTCCAGCTAGCTTGATATCTTGAAGGCTTTCTATAGTCTTATTTTATAGCTGACCTCATAAAAATGTACTTTCTAAAATTTCTACCCAAATGAACCATGCTTGCCAGTCAGATTCAGCACTAAAATGAAGAGCATTCACCCAGCAAAGTTAATTCATCAGTTTTTGCTACTTCAGACATCCTGGCTCCCTTTTGCTGCCACAGCACACTCTTCGGGTTGTTAAGCAGGAACGATTTTTCAGTTGTTATCAGTTGTTCAGTGGCCTGTGACTGGGTTTGTTGGTGGTCCCAGTCCAGTTACTGATATGTAGTTTCTAGTGAAAAAAAAAAAAAAATCCAGTTTCCACAACTGAAGTCAAACCCAGCACTTCCACAGCCTTGTCAGAGAACCTGTGGGTCAAATGATCTTGAGACTTTTCTGGGGGAAAGGTCCCACCCTCTCATGAATTTCACAGACCTTCTGTTGTTTTCTTCTTTGTTCACTTTAAACTTGAATTTACAGCTGCACCATCCCAACACCGACTCCTTCCAGTGTTAATCTTGAAGTTTTCCTTCTTTGCCTTAGCTTTGCTTTGGGCAGAGGGCAAATGCTGGAGAGGCAGCATGCATTGCTGGAGGGGAGAAAGGACTTACTAGTAATGCAAAGCTGTTTAAGGCACAAAACCATATCCAAGACCAAATGGCTGTGCAGAATGTTTCATGCATGTGTCCACTTCCTTTGGAATATGGTAGAAAATTCCTGTCAGTTGGCCTGTAGCTGACCAGACAGTAGCTGCAGTTTGGGAAGTTACATGCTTTACAAGATAGACAGCTTTAGGTGCCCAGATTCACTTCTGGGATTTGCAACCTCAGCCCTTTTTATAGTACAGAGATGGGTTATTGCCTTAGGAAACATCTGGCCTGAGTCAAAATGGAGAGAGCCTGCTAGGGTAAGAAAGCTGGCCTTTGCCACAAAAAAAAATGCAACCAGTGTTGAATTTAAGCTTCTGAAATCTTCTGGTATTGGCCATTGAAACTTGTGAACCTGGTGGGCCACATACCTTGAGGAGATGTTAAAACTGGGTGGATGTTCCCAAGTTATGGTGGTTTGGTGTGTAATGGCCCACAGTGCAGAGGTTGGATGCTTCACCCCATAAGAAGCTGCCTTTCTGCAGCAATTGTCTGTGGGTTCTCATGTACAATTTATTTCATGGTCGAATTCCCAAACCTGTGGTGTAGAATGCAGGTTAATTTTATCACAGTTCTTGCCATGACTTGGTTAATGTTTGTGCTACACTTCAAAGACAGGAAATGCTCTCTCCACCCCCTCCCAACTCTGTCTCCTTGCTCAGCATTTCTGAGCATTGCATTTATTTGTCTGGGCTCCACGCTATAAAGGAAGCTGCTTAGATTTGTTATCCACAAGGCATAAAATTGTAATCTCCTTACCTGCTGATATTTCATCAACTCCCTGTAAAATAGAAAACTCTGACTCCCTTCAGTATGTGAAGAAGACTTGATCATTTAAGTCTAGAGGTTTAAACACACTTGCAGACTTCCTTTGTTAAATGTGGCTGATTCATTTAAGAGGTTTATTCTCTAATCAGATTTGTTCGTTTGGAGTTGTGTGTGGAATCTTTAATAGCGGCGGTCGTTCGAGGCTTCTGGAAGCTGTGCTTTCTGAGAGGAGAGGAAATCCTCTTTCAGACCAGTTATTCATATAATTGTTTAATTTTTCTTTTTAAGATCATCCGTGCCTCACTCTGCAGCCCAGGCAGTTCATCAAGTTTTGGCTACTGTTGCTACAAATCAAGCTAAACAGGTACCTGATACAGAACCCTTTCCCTGGGGAATGCTGTACCTGGGCATGCTCAGCACACTTTGGGGGTTTAGTTGTTGTTGATGAACAAATCATCTAAAAATCACTTTTCACAGCTTGCCCTGCATTCTTGACAAACCATTTATCTATCTGTGACCTCAACAGTGTGATGCCAGAGACATATCTTTGTTATGTCTTGCCTTTTCTCACTTTTGAAGACTTGCTGCTTTCTAATGGCCACAACCTCGCTGCAGGAGGGGTTGCAGCAAAAAACCAGCAAACTGTGTTAGGTAGATACACCAAAAACAAAAAGTGATAGGCAGTCAAGGGACAGAGTAGTTTACTTATCCTGTTATCCTACTGAAAACATTTCTTACTAGTTGACAGCTGGGGGGGTTTATATCTACACATCAAAAAAAAAAAAAAACCAAACACAGCAGTTTTTGTCCACTGGAATCATTGAGCTACTGCCCATGGAGGCTTACTGACCTGTTGAAAAAGTTCAGTATTGACTCTGTATTTAAGTGTCAGGACATAATAGGCCCAAGATTGAAGGGCAATTCTGAGAGCTTTGACCACCTTCCTCTATTTTATTCTTAAGTCATTGCTTGACACTAACAATACCAAACCAATGTCCAAGGACCTTTGTCAATGGACAGACTGCACTGACCTGGTGTTGTGTTTTTAGACACCTCTAACAAGCTCCATTAAGGTACAGACTCCACCTTCCTCTGTGTGTGCACCCTGTACTGTGGTATCCATAGCTGGTCCAACATCATCTGTCAACAAGATCTCAGGTAAGCTGTTGTGAGTGGAGGTGGAAATAAGGCCTGGATGTCTCTTGCCACCTCTGAGGGTGAATGAAGACAGAGGAGAAAAGATTTGCCTCCCCCGAGAGGTTGCTGTGCCAGTCTTGAGGGAGAGAATTTGAGAAACCAAGTTACAGAAGCACAGGAAGGTGGTTTTTTATCCTGCCCTGTGTTTTGTCTCTGTTCCTGCATCTAGAATTCAGTGATACAGTTCCTTGTTCAGAGTGGACTCAGGCCATGTAATCCTTATCAGTAGGCACAAAAGCACGTCTTCCAAAGGCTGCTGCGGTTTGACAGCAAATCAAAAGCAGCTGTTTTGTTTTTAAAACATGAAAATCATGTGCTGGTTTTAAATATTTTAAACATGCTGGTTTGATTTTTAAACACACAGCATTATAGGAGTACCTGAACAACTAATTTGGTGCTGGGTGTGTTGAGCACTGAGCTCCAAGACCAACTTCAGAGCCAGTTCAGATACTGTGATCGGTCTCACACAGTTTGGAAGTTTCTTAGGAAAGGAATGCTCAGTTTAAATCACTCATGCAAATGGGGAAGAGGAGACAGGGAAGGAAGGAATTGATTTTTAATGTGTATTAGATAATAATGCTTGCATTGGACATGGTTTTATAAGCCTCTTGCATAAATGTCTGAAATCCATCTCTGTTGGTCTTTTGCCTTTAATCCGTGGATGTAGGTTGCCTCTTAGCCAGGGGTAAAAAGCAGTAAAAATAGCTAGGAATCATATTTGACTTGGCAAATGCTTCTTAAATTTTGGTTTATTGAAAATGTCAGCTCCTGAATTTGATAGCATTTCCTTTTTATTTGAAGTTTATTAAATTGCAGACTGCATGTGCAAGCTATTCATTCCTTTTCTGATAGTTGGACGACAAGGTGCTTTTGGGTTTTTTTGTTTGTAAATATATTTTATCCGTATATTAATTTGTTGTTCTTGTAACTTACAGGACAAGGGACAGTAAAAACAGTTACAGCTGTTTCTTCTACTGTGACATCAGTACAAGCAACAACTTCACAGCTGAACAAAGCGTTCTCGTTCTCTTCTGCGGGGTCTGTATGAATCTTAAGAGTTCTTTGTGGTTGATGTTAAATATGAGTATGGGCTGTTACAGCAGGTGTTGCCTGCAAGATGTGTAATGCTGTAAAATGGCACCTGCACGTGTTAGACTGGGAGGGCAGGAGTTTTGTCCCAGAGTTCTTGGAAGACCTTGTTTGTGGAAGCCTGAGCGAGGTCTGAAAGTCTCTGAGACTTGGGAACAGTATCATGTTGCTTTGAGGTTTTTCAGTGTGTGACTAATCAAGAGTAAAGGATGACTGGCTTGCTTTTGGGGTTTATCTACAGTGGAGTATTGAACAAGTTCCCAGTTAGGGCCTGACATCTGTCCTGATGGTCAGGCTTGCTGAATGAGTTATTTATTCTAGTACAGCAGAGCAAATTTCATGTTTTGGCTTGGAAAAAAAGTCAGTTCCTGAAGGTGACTAGAGAGGCCCCCTACCATCTGGTGATGGCTGTTACATAACAATAGCACAAAGCAAGGCACATGTTATGAACATACAGTTACTCTGAAATCTCTCTTAGGGAGTGTTTTTTCAGGGATGGCAGAAATACTTCTTTGATCATATCTAAACATAATCTATGTTTAGGGGAGAGGGACGACTCCTTAGACATGATTGTTTGAAATTCTGCATGTTTACCAGTCTAACACTCAAGGGAATTTCTCTTTACGAAGTGGGCAAAGTTAAGTATTTCAGAACACACGTACTTTCAAATGGCTGGTTTCTTGCAGTCTTACCCATTTCTCTGCACGTTTGTCAAGAGGATGTTACCCAAGTGCCTTGCTGTGCTCTTCAGAGGGCTAAAAGAATCCTTTTGAGTGATGGAAATTCAGATTCAAAAAGCAAACAACCCTGTCTTTGTCCCATGTGCAGTGCCTCAGTGTGTAAACCATATGCTAAGTACAGTGCTGTTGTCAGTGATGTCTTAGTTCCACAGTCTGACTTCTATATCAGCAGCTGGTCTTTGAGAATCAGAGAAAGCTTTAAAAGCCTCAAGGAATGAAGATCTCTGTAAGACCCCAGTGCTCATTATGAAAGATCACAGCATTTTTGCAAGACAGAATGTTTTTAATGTGAAATAGTTATGGTAACTTTTCATTTCTGTCTCGCTATGAGTGATCTCCTTTTTGATGGGTGTTTTTCCCTTTTTTACATGCACTGACTCTTCCCTTTTTAGCTGTTTTAAACTCTAGTTGCCACTGTGGTTTCCTCTCTTGCTAGTCTCCCCAAAGCTGTAAGTTTTGAGGCATGGTGTTCAGTGGCCAAGCTGCATGGGGAAAAAATACACAGCAGAAAGGAAGGAACATGGGAGGGTGAGGAGTGGTCAAAAGAACTTTGAATTCTGACTCTCTTTAACCCTCTAGAAGGCTTGTCAGAGAGGAAACAAATGGAGCACAGTCTGTGTGCATGCTTCTCTCTCCCAGTTTAGTTGGAGGAACTGTTGCTGTGTGCAAGTGTGTACTGGAAATCTGAGTCTCAGAGTTGTCTTAATCATGTGGTTGGAAGTTTCAACACTTTGAGCTAAGTGTCATTCTTTGCCTTCCTCCTCTTTCCTCCTAGGCCTGTGTTTAATTTTAGTGGTGTCACATCAGCTGCTTCATCACCGACACCGCTCAGCCTCGCTTCCTCACAAGGTTAGTTTGGGAGAGTGTGCCAACAACATCTCTTCCTTACTAAGAGAATATTTACTCTCCTTAATTCATGTGGTTCTTGTTCTACACTGCAGTTGTAGTACTAAAATTGCAGTAACAGTACATGCACAGGCTGCATACAGGGCTCTGTCCCGTGACACACAGGAATCTGGGCCACCCGCCTTTCAGTTAAGAGTAAGCAAAATATTTGTTGCCAAGAACTTTTAGGAGGTACTAGTTTATAAAAAGGGTGACATCTGTAGTCATTTCCTCTGCTGTCTCTAATCTGTAGGTTTAAAGTTGCTGAGGTGGACTGACAGAGAAAACTGTCATCCAGTGAAATGAGCACTTAGTAATCGGAGGGAAATGCTTGGAATGGCTTTGTGTTGCTTCTAAAATTGAAGTGACAATACATAGGCTGCCTTTCCACTTCATAGGTAGATCATATTTGCCCAGCCTACACAAAGGGGACCAATATATCTGCTTTATAATATTCTTGAAGTTTTTTGCCTCTTAGTTCCAGTCTTGCAAAAGAGGTCATATGCTTGAAAACTTGCTCCCAATGTTACTGGTTGCTCTGATAAGAGATATCACCTTTTCTTACAAATCTTGACTTGTTTCTATCCTTAGACCATCACAGTCACAGTAATGCTACTGATACTCTGTTGATGTTTAAGCAGAGAGAACGAACTGGGCTTAAAATGTGAAGTTTTGGTTAACATAAGAGCTTAGGTAAATAACACAGATAAAGGAGGAGTGGGAGGTGCAGGAGACAGACTTGCAAACCACAGTGTTGTGTGAGGGCAGATGCTTCACACTGCTCTGTGAAATGGTAGGAGCACCTTTGTCTCTATTAGCTGGTGATGGAACAACAACAGAAGGAATTTCAGTGCCTCAGGAGGAAAAAAAAGATATGTTATTAAGTGTCAGTTACTTAAATATACTTAATATACTTATAGGGGAAAGCAGAAGGATAATAACAGCTCAGCTAAGAAGCTTTTGCTCTTTGTTATTTGATCTCCATGCAGATTTCCTATACTTTGTCCAAATTGGCCCAAGGTCTAAGCACCAATGCAATGTTTTCAAGTCAGAAATTGTGTGTTTGGTGCTCAGAAATGAAATGACAGTACATTAAATAAAACTAGCCCAGTCTCCCTTAAAACTTCAGCAGTTCCACACTGTTGGACAGCAGTGTATGTTACAAGTGGACCTGCTTTGGTAATTATATTTGAGAGCTTTTCTCTAGTTTTTCAAAGCTGAAAGCAGGCTGTGTAGAAACTGGTTGGTGGTCTCTAAATAGCTGAATTTGTAAAGATTTGGATCTGTAGAAGACTTTTTAAGTGTTCAGAAAGTATTTTTATGACCTAAACTCTGTTTAAACAGAGTTCTGAAGTGAATGTCAGGAATTGTTTAGCTGAACCAAGTAAGAAAGGGTGAAAGTGGTGTCAATAGCAAATGGTCTGTAGTAGCCAGGTATTCTATATTTTTATCAAACAGTAGAAAAGCAAATGGGAGCCAAAGGCTGGAGTTGTCTGTACTCAAAGACAGGGATGGTTAAATGGAGGCTATGACATGACAGTAACAGTGTTTTTCACTGCCACCCTGGCTATAAAGTCTTCAGATGTTACTGTTGTCTCCTGATTGCATATGAAAGTGGCAGCTACCTGATGGTCAGAGGCTTTATAGTTTTGAGGCAAGAGCACTGTCAATCTGTGAAGTGCTGAAGAGGACTAGTATTGTAAGACTGATTAATGAGCTTTGCATACCCTAACTCAATTTGTAACCTCTTCTCTCTCTCCAACAGCCCCTGCTAAAGATTCTGCCCAGCCATTTTTGTTTGCTGGGAGTTCCAAACTTGCCCCAGTTCCTGAGGGCTCCTTTGCTTTTGCGTCCCACAAGTCAGCAAGTGCTCCAGGAGGTGTAGTAGGAAGTAGCTCCTCAGCAGATGGCACCCAGTCAAACAAACCTACTGCAACAACATCTTCTGCTCCCCCCACAGCCTCTGGCAAGTTGGATGTTACTCCATCTAAACCAGGAGATCACTTGTTTCAGAGTAATCTGGCTGGGGAAACTCTTGGGAGCTTCTCGGGACTGCGGGTTGGTCAAGTAGATGATAATGCCAAGACCACCACTAAAGCACCACCTACCAGTGTTGCAGGAACACAGTCAACTAAAGTATCTACAATACCTTCTGGGTTTAATTTTGCTGCTCCCCTGACATTAGGAAAAGCTGGAGAAGCTGCTTCAACATCAGTCACGTCAGCTGGCACGGCATCCGTGTCCATCAGCACGAGTGCCACAGGCAATCTCTTTGGCAATGTCCAGCTAACCCACACAGGGTCTTCTGGGGTGTTTAATCTTGGAGGCTCTAGTGGCAACAAACCCACCTTTTCATTTGGTATTCAGCAAACAAACAGTGTGACCACAACCACTTCTACCCCTTCTACTCTCTCTGCTTCAACGCCCCTCTCATTTGGAAGTTTCTCCAGTTCATCACAAACTGCCGTCCCTGCTGCAACTTCTGGTAAGTCTGCAGGGGATGCCAAATTACCACCTGTGTCAGAAAAACCATCTGAAAATGAAGCTGTAGCAGCTGTGTCTTCACCTCCAGTGGCACAGTCCCCACAGCCTCAGGCACAGCTCTCAGAGCCGGTGAAAGAACCTGCCTTACCCCAGGCCACAGCCGGGGACACCGTCCTGGAGGGCTCCGGCACCACGGCGGCACCACCTCCCCCCGAGGCCGTGGCTGCTCCTGCCTCCACGAGTGATTTGAAGGCACCGGTGCCTCCTGCCATCTCTGCAGCCACCCCACCAGATCAGAGTGTCTCAGCACCCACCTCTGCAGCAAACGTTGCCTCTCCTGCAGAAGCCACGACTGTGTTGGCTGCTCCCTCTGATGTTACTACAGCTGTGCAGAGTCCAGCTGTCGGTGCCCCTGTGTTTGCCCCCACTTCTGCAGGCTCCTCGGTGTTCTCTCAGCCTCCAAGTTCCAGCTCTTCTGGCTCAGCATTTAGCCAGCCTGCTGCTGGTGATACAGCTGCCACTCCTTCCACACCACCGGTTTTTGGACAGCTCCCAGCAGGTACCACAGCATCCTCTCCGTTTGGGCAGCTCACCACCAGCACCCTGTCCACTGCCACCGCCACCACACCGGCTGCCAGCTCGGGCTTTGGTACTTCTGCTTTTGGCACCACCACGACGGGGGGCTTTGGTCAACCAGCCTTTGGGCAAGCCCCCATCTTTGGGCAGCCTGCAAGCAGTTCTTCAAGTGTCTTTACTTTTAGCCAGTCTGGGTTTGGGACAATGCCAGCCTTTGGCCAGCCGGCGGCTTCCACGGCAGCCTCGAGCACTGTGAATGTTTTTGGAGTACCAGCTAGCACCAACAGCTCCAGCTCCTTCTTTGGACAGCCATCTGCCAGCACTGGAGGGGGGCTCTTTGGACAAAGCACCCCCCCTGTGTTTGGGCAGAGCACTGGCTTTGGGCAGGGGGGATCTGTCTTCGGGAGCACCGCCGCTGTCACCACCACCACATCGTCTGCTGCATTCAGCTTCTGCCAGGCTTCAGGTAAGAGCAAACTGGGAGATGTGATGTGGTTTTTTTCCCCTGTGGCACCTGATGGTTTTCATTTTTTTTGGTGGGTATTCTCTTCCTTTGTTCTGTTTTGGTTTGGGTTTTTTTCAATTAGTAAGAACAGGAGCTGCAGTGTGTGTGAGACTAATGTTGGAGACCAAAGAAGCTTTTGCTCTGCTTCACTGTTCATCAGCAGGCCTCTCTTGAGTGCAGCCTTGTCAATCCAATCCTGCCTTCATTTTATTCTTACAAGTTTACCTTGATTTAATTTGGAACAATGTCTTGTCCTGCCTGTTGCACAATAAATAGAAGTGTTGTAAATTGTTACATGGAAGAGGCAAAGGCAGCTCTGAGACCATAACCAAGGCAATGAATACAGATGCAGCCCTTCCTTCAGTGGGCTGCTGAGGACATGCAACGGTGGATGTACAAACAGGTATAATACCATGTTGTCATCTGGGGTGACAAAAAAATTTTAAACCCTCAAAGTGATGAGTTAGTGAGGAATAATCCGTTAAATCCACTTTTGCATTTGGAAACATCTCAAAATTAAATATAACAGTTAGCACAACCATCCTGTCCACACAGTTAAATGAAATACCTACACAGACCAAATCTCAGTGTCCTTTTGTTCTCCCCACTGCTTATTGTTTCTTCAGAGACCTCCCAGGGAAAAGTGAAAAGTACATAGTAATAACAGAGAGCATGTATTTGCAAGGAAGAAAAACTAATTAGGCTCATTTAATTAAAAATTATGGCACTGGAGGCAACTGCTTGTTCATTTTAACTACAGTAACAGAGAACAGTTAAACTGGGGGAAGTGAACTCTGCTTGAGAAAGGTGTTCCTAATTATAGAAATGCAAGTTTTATTACAAAAGGCACATTTAAGTGAACTGGGAAATGGAAAGAGGAGTTCTTTTTTTAATCAAAACATTTCATTATCTTTAACAGGAGTCATCAGGTAACAAAGCTCAGATCCTCCTTACACAAGGGCAGTCAGAAAGCTGCAGAGCTTGTGCACGACTTGCAGCACTATTGTAGCCAGGTTCACAGAAATCCAGTTCTCTTGGTGGTAGCAACAATCCCACAAGTGAAAAGGCCTTTTATTGTCTGTTTGTTTTTAAGTTGGACAAGGAGAGGAGGGGAACGACTTTCAAATAAACTTCCAGTGCATTTTATTATTTGTGTGTTGGCACATGCTTTGTATTTGTGCAGCCTGGATACGTTTGGTAGCATCATTTGTATCTCTGTTTTGGTATGGAAGACCTGTCTTTTCCCTGTCCTGGACTAGTGTCACCTCCCTGAATGTCTTATACCCTACTAATAGTTCTACTAATAGTGGTTTATTTTTCTTTCTTTTCTTAGGTTTTGGTTCTAGTACCACAGGTTCTGTGTTTGGGCAAGCAGCTAATTCTGGAGGCACTGTCTTTGGCCAGGCAAGTATTTATGGATTTTTGTAGAAACAAGGGACTGTCACATGTAAGGGACTTGATCAGGGTTCCCTATTACTGATATATTTAAAAAAACCCCACAGTTTGATGTGTTCAATAAAACGTGTCCCAGTCTGTACTGAAGACATTTGCTGTTGTAGTGAGCACCAAACCAGCATCTGCATGAATGTTTTCTGAGGGGTTTGGAGGCACAAACATTTTATCACAGGCAAGATAAGACACAGATGCAGTAAGTCACCTGCCTTTATTCCATGCTAAGTGGAAAGTGAACAATGTAGGGCAAGTCTCAAAGGTGCTGTTCTATGCCATGGATGAAGTTTAAGGCAAACTTAAATAAAATCTCATGGTATTCTGTGTTGGAAGGTGATTGCTTGCTGGTTTGTCAACCCCTTCATAAATCCAGAATAGGCCAGAGCCAGACAGAAAGAGCAGCCTTGGGAACATGTGCTGCTTTGACTTCACTTAAATCCCTTTTTTGTCCTTTTTGTTCTCTAGCAGCCATCTTCTTCCAGTGGAGGCTTGTTTGGAACTGGAAGTGGTGGGAGAGGTGGAGGCTTCTTCAGTGGTCTGGGAGGAAAGCCAAGTCAGGATGCAGCCAATAAGAATCCCTTCGGTTCCTCCAGTGGAGGATTTGGATCTGCAGCTTCCCAGAGTAAGTGAGCAAAACAAGAACACAAAATGTGCTGTGATTTCCATCTGCTTTTGTGATCCCATCTGCTTTTCTGCTGCTGATTGCCTTTGAGTAAATTCTGTGTTAATTTAAAAAAGGCTTTGAGGGGGTAACTGAGAGTATGTGTGATGTGTAATCCAGAATTTTTCTTTTAGGTTTATGGAAAACAAGTAGAGAAGCCATTGAAACAAACAAGCAGATGCAGGAAGTGTGAAGAATACCCATATTCTGTAGGGAGTTCTCAGCCAAATCCTTCCTTAAAATGGAATACTCTAAATCAATATCACTGAATTTCTGCTTCCAACTTAGTTGGAAGTTAGAAAACTTTAATTATCTCTCATCTGCCCTAAGACTGTAAAAGTTGTTAAAGAATCAAGAGAAACCAAGTTAACAAATATGTGAGGGATAAAAGTTTTGTCGACCTCGTCCTAAAAATGAACATCTTTGTGCAGCACATACAAGACAACTTTATCAAACTTTGCTATGACCTATGGTTAAACTGGTAGCTGTAGGTTTAGCTGCAAGTGGCTAAAAGTAGCACTTCAACTCATGAGAGAGTAAATTCATTTATTTTATTACATCTTTAATGATCCATTGGGATTAATGGTTGAGGTCAGTTTTCTAACCTTGCCAATTTAATAATTTATTGCAGTGCTGGGTTTTGAGATGAAATAAAACAGATGATTCACCAGAGAAAGGCTTTAGTTGTTCTGTGTCCTGAGTCTAGATGCAAAAACTCAGTTTTGCATTTAGCATTTAGCCTTGTGAAAGATGAAAAAGTGAGTTATTTCTCCTACTTTAAGGTCCTGTCAGATAGTAATGTGTAGAAATACTGGCCATTGCCAAGACAGCTGAGAATCTTTAATTTGTGGTTTGCTGATATGTTTGTTGCCTGGAGAGACTGATTGTAGCTGCTGGGATTTCTCACTTGAGAGATTGTCTTTTACCGACTGGGGCACAGGATGCATCTAAACAAATCATCCATGTGGTGATTTACTAGATTGCAGCAATAAAGGGTTGTTAGTTGTCCATCAGATCCAGAATGGAGCTTGGTGGAACTACAAAGCCCTGTAATGGGGGAAAACTTGGCTTCTCTCTGCATGGTTTTCAGTGTGATGTTCATTGTTTTTGGTGTGATGTTCATTGTGTGCTTGGGGGTTGGGGAAGGAAAAGGCATTTTCCTTTCTGCTGCTTCAGTTAATGAAGTGCAGTGTAGAATATTGACTGTTATGAGTATTGGCTGTTGACAAGTGTTCTTCATCTCCCCAGATTCTTCCAGCTTATTTGGAAACAGTGGAGCAAAGACTTTTGGATTTGGCAGCTCATCTTTTGGAGAGCAGAAGCCCACGGGCACTTTCAGCTCCGGTGGTGGAAGTGTGGCCTCTCAAGGCTTCGGGTTCTCCAGTCCAAACAAAGCAGGTACTTTGGGAATCCACCCACTGTGACAGTTTGTCTGGGAAATATTTAAAATTCTACCACTTGGCTCTCTACAGACTGGACTCATTTGCACATACAAGCATTGTCTCTGAACAATAAATAAAAATAACTAATGGCTTATGAAAGGAACTGTAAGTGGTGGGTTCAAGGCAAAAATTTACACTCTTGTGCAAGAAAGCCCCCAGTAAACTATATCCTCAGATGTTAATTCCAAAAATTGCCTTTGCCATTTAAGAGCAGAGAGCTGTGTGACTTAATTCTGGTCTTATATTCTGTACAATGAAGAGTACAGAATATAGAACTGAAAGAATTTTTGCTATTCTAGATACTGCTTTGGAATATTATCTTACAAACTTCACTCTGGGTTTTGTAACCCTTCTTATCCCCACTTCACTACTTACAAATAGTGGCAAAAAGAAAGTGAAACATGTTAAATGCATTGCAAAAGAGAGTGTATGTTGAGCAAAGCTTCAGCCCCTGGGATAAATGCTATAACTTCCTAGAGACAGAGGTAACAAGATATCTGATCTGTGTTTAAATAATTCAGGCCTAGCATTTATTTTTTTCCAGGCCTTTTGTGTTTACAGCCAAACAGTATCCATTACCTTGACATGGACTGGAATTTCACCCTGGGTATTAAAATGTGCAGTGGTATCCCATCCTCATCCCTGATCAGACAAAAGAGCAGGTGTCCTTCACGTTCCACAGTGTCAGTTAGAAACAGGCCAATCATATCAGCAGAGGAACAGAGAATAAAGTAATCTGGGTACGAGTCCATTGAGGGCTGCAGAAGGCAGCTAAACCCCAAACAGAAACTGCCAAGAGCAGAGCACAGTTTGTGATTCTCTGTGGGAATTGTGCAGTTCCACTGACCTGGCATTTAATCCTTGCATTTTAGTTTTCACCACTTAAACTGGGATTAGATAACACCCTGCCTCCTGAATCTTTGCATCACTGGAGCACCTAAAAACCAAGCTTGCATCTACTCTCTGATCCTAAGAGATGGGGCAAAATTGCTCACTGCACTGGGGAGTTATTCCATCTTAAGCACTCACCTGCAAGAAGTTCTGTCTACAGGACACTTGTGTGTCCTTCCAGAGTTTTAGATTAGGATCCAGGGTAAAACCCTGCATAAAATCACAGCAGCAAGTGTTCATACACATGACCTTGGCAGGAGACTTCTCATTTCCCATTGCTATGTGCAGTCCTTTGGATAATCATCTGTTTAAATGGTGAGGAGCAGAGCTTTAAAACTAAATAATGTGAGATTTATTTTTTTTTCCCATGGTAAAGGGTTGTATGATGAAGAATGGATATGTCTTCTTTTTTTTTTTAATAATAGTAAAAGCATCAGTCTAAGACCTGTTGTATGTATTTGTACTGGACCATGGTTATTGTGCACACTTGCTCTCTCACAGTTAAAATACTGGGAGTTATTCTGTATAAAGCAAGTAGAGATTCCTTCACAGTGTGCAAGCACGTGCAATATATTACCACCTTCTAGTGCAGCTCTAGGATTGAGCTGTAGCACAAGAGACACAGAATGTAGTTTTCTTATGGATACTCATTTAATTTGGTTGCAGTTTCTTGCATGCATTCAGGCACTTCTCACCTGTTTCTTTTGCAACAAAACACCCTGCAGTTAGTTTTATAAATAATGTAATGTTCAGACGATAAGATGAAAAACCCCATTATCTACTTGGAAACCTAGTTTTTCCTTTCTCTTTCTGTGTTATTGTTTATGTGATGTTCTTGTCCTTTTTTTTTTTCTTTTTTTCTTTTTTTTTTTTTGCCTCTGTTTTGCTCAGGTGGCTTCGGTGCTGCTCCAGTGTTTGGCAGCCCTCCCACTTTCGGGGGATCCCCTGGGTTCGGAGGGGTGCCAGCATTCGGTTCAGCCCCAACCTTTTCAAGCCCTCTGGGCTCAACGGGAGGCAAAGTGTTCGGCGAGGGTACTGCAGCAGCCAGCGCTGGAGGATTTGGGTAAGGCAACCAGGGGAAAACAACATTCCTGCATGACAAGATTATGCTTAGTTACCTCCCCATTAACGGGAAGAATGCTTTCGGTGATTGTTTGGCCAGCTCAAAATGTCCTTGGTTTGTTTTAAAACAACAATTAAGGCATAAAGATAAGACTTTAACCCCAAAGGAAATAATGTGTGTGATCTCATTTTAATGCTGATGCTACTGTGTTGAGTCTTTAGCTTTAGAGATGTCATCTTGCAATTGTCTGAGGGAATGCAGGAGTATTTCACTTAACGAGTGCAAATCTAGGCCTAGCAAAGAAAATAACAAATGTTGTTATCTGTGACTCTGTCCAACCACCTTATCCACTGGTTAGATTTGGGCTAGAGCTCCTAATGAGAATTCAGGCTGTTCCCTCACCTTTGGGATGAGGCACTTGTAACAGCCTGTGCTCCCAGAGCGCTTTATGTTTATCCCACACTGATTGTTTTTACCTGTTCTGCACCCCTTAAGCCTGTGCTTGGCACCAGAGCAGACAGTACATTATTCCTGGCTTTGTTCAGCAAATACAGAATTTCAAACCTTGCAGAGCAGCTTCTGCAACTGGCAGTAAGTGCACTTCTTGAACACTGTGCTACCAACCAGCAGTGCTCCCTCACACCCTGCAGTTAAACTCAGACTAAACAGGGCCAATTAAAAAGAGGAAAAACTTCCAGTGAGGAGAGGAAACCGGATGTCTTCCCAGTCCTGGTGTTTACATATTTCACAAGTGTTTGTCTCTTTGTCTGGTTTCAGGAGGAACTGCCTTTTATGTAAGACACGTTAGAACCCCCCAAAGTGTAACTTGTTAACTCCCTGAGAGGTTTAGGGCAGGTACCCCTGAGCTGTGGGAGGCTCCAGCTGTGGTTCTGCTGCCCAGAGCTCCAGTGCAGCAAATTGAAGAGTCCCTTTGGAAAAGGTGGGATTAAATCTCCACAAAGAAGGATGCACTTGTAGGGATGACTTAGCTTAACTCAGCTGATGGTTTGTTCAGTTCTGACATCCAGCCATTGTGCTGCAGGATTTTGTACTGAAACTGGATGTGCTCCCCTGACAACGTTGGAAGCTTAAAAGATAAAATGGGATTCAGAACAAGCAGCGTGTTGATGAAACAGAGGTCTTGCATAAGCAGTCTGCAGACTCAAGAAAGATAATTCAGTGACTGAACTTGTAGGAAGTTCTGACAATTTTTTTCTCTACTAGAAAGGTGCAGACTCGGTCTGATATTTTCAGAGTTGCCTGAGGAATCTGATTTTGATTTTTAAAACTTTTGAAAAGAGTGTGCAAAATTCCCAGGCAGCTTTACAAAAATCCAAATCTCACCACAAAATGTTGAGCAATAGTTTAATTCTGCAGTATAATGTAGCATCTGTGTAGGATTTCCTTTCTGCCTTTTTCCTGAAGTGAAACTTTAAAAATCCCAATTCCAAGGAAGTTACTTGCCAGTACATTGTGCCTTATTAGCTCCAAGTTCCTGAGAACACCCTGCTGACTGAAATACATGTGATTCATACTGCTTCAATTCTGAAAAATCTGCATCACTCAATAGATGACTGGGGTGTCAAAAATAGAAACCACTACACTTCTTCAGAGTCTGCAGTTCTGACTGTTTGTGAGCAAATAATGTTTTGCTTTCATAAACTAACCTCAAGTGCCTCTCAATTGTGTTTTGCACATCAGCTTTACAAAAGACCTGGGCAAGATAGGTTGGATTAAATTGTCACCAGGCAGTGGCTGCATCTCGTGTCTTTTATATGTTTGGAAAAAAAAATCTGTCCCTAGCTTAAGCTGTTTCCTGCTCATACTGTGTGTAGCCTTTCCAACAGGCATGTTTTAGTTGCAACTGAAAGGAGCAGTTTGAACCACAAAGTTTTCTTTGACACTGTTTTCACCTCCACTGCCTTACACCAGATAGATGTGATTTGTGAGTTGTGGTATGGTCCTGAGAAGATGGAGCACTGCAAAGCCTCTTGTTCTAAAAGTATCACCCCATCTTGCTTCTCTTTTAAAAGAACTAAAAAACCCCTGTTCTGTTCAAAGCCACATTTGTGGCTCTAAGCTGAAGCTGCCTGCAAGGTACAGGGGTCAAGAGCCAAAGCAGAGGCACAAGGGGTGGGTAGCAGGGCCAGAGATGCCAAGTCACTGAACTGCCCTGGTATCTAATGCTGTCTGTGGGAGCAGTGTGTGCACTTGGCAGTGTCTGGGAGAGGAGAGGTGATGTCCTTTACCAGGTGACTTGCTTGTCACACTGCTGCAAGGGCTGTCTTTTATCTGCAGAGATAGCTTTTGATGTGGGTTTGTGTTTTGGGTTTTTTTTAAGTCTACTAGATGTGGATGGATGGAGAGGTGGGTTAACGTGCTGTCAGGTCATATTTTAAGTCAGAAATGACAGGAGCTTGTGTGAGGCACAGATCTGCAAAGCTGGCACACTGTGACTGGTCCAGCTCTGCTCAGGGGAGGCTGTGCTGGGTTAGTGCTGGTAGAGCTGTGCACTTGCAGAGCTTTAGCAGAGCTTGGCATTTGGAAATCTTGTGTCTGCATTTTGCCCAGTTTAAGTTAAACTTGAAGGTCGTTCTTTGAGTGCATTTCTTACATTCAGAATTAGGAGTGTAGAGGGGGCAGAGAACCATAATGCATATCGTGGTCTCATTAGTGTGTCGTGCTGGGAGCTCTGCACTGCCTGCTTGGACAGAGTGGGTGGAGAAAGGAGACAAATTTCCATATATAAAATTGTTTCTTATCTCAGTCCCCAAAGGCAATTATGGAAGTGATCCAGAGGTGATGGGGAGAAGTGCCAGGTAGATGCAGATCTTCAGGGAAGCACTGGAACTCTTTGTGGTTCAAAATGGGCTGGGGAAAAAAAAGGAATTGAGAAATGTGCAGACAGTTTCATGAGCAGTGAGTAAGGTACACCCTGAAATTTGGGAGCGTGGGTTCTGTATCTGTGTTCTGCTTTGTGCTCCAGCCATGAGCAGCTCATATGAATTCTGTGTTTGCTCCCCTGGTTGTGAAACGAAATGAGGCACTGCTTTTGGTGAAAACCACACACAGAGGTGAATTAAAATATTCCATTTAATGGCTGGAGTTGGCTTTTCCGAGCACTTGAAAACATACCCTGGGTAAGCATGAACATATTTGCATTTCTGCCTGGTGTATGTTAAGAATGGGAGCTGAACAGACATTTCTATGTACAATAATCTTTCCCAAACCAGAAATGACCCATTCTAATTATTCATATCAACTGGTCTCACCTTTTGATGCATCCTCACTTAAGCAGTGCACTGTTACCATTGGTGTGGGGGCAGACTTCCAGGTGTTTGCAAACACAGCTTTTCTCTTTAAAAACTGCAGGTTTGGTGGTACCAGTAACAACACAGCATCGTTTGGCACCCTGGCAAACCAGAATACCCCCACGTTTGGATCCCTGTCACAACAGGGCACCGGCTTTGGCACCCAGAGCAGTGGATTCTCAGCTTTTGGGACAGGTGGAGGAGGTAGGAGAGGCTAAAATTAGCATTTGGATGATACTCTCAGGCACATGGTTTTGGGGATGGTCCTGTGCAGGGTAAGGGTTGGACTCTATGACCCTTGTGGGTCCTTTCCAATTCAGCATATTGTGTGATTCTGTGAAAATATAATGACCCTAAACAACCACCATGTCTCTGGTTATCCCTGGAAATTGGGTGTGACTCATCAGTTCCCTGCCAAAAATCTGCCTGATCCTGGCTCTGCTGTAGATAAGGCACCATGTCCTGGAAAACTGAGCTGCAGGGTGGGGTATAGCACCTTCTCAGCCTTTAGTCCTTAATTCCATCACTGACGTGCTGTGTCAATACCTCCCTCCTCTGCACACCTCGTCAGATTGTTGCTTTTCATCCCTTTTTGTGGAGTTGCTCTTTCTCCTCAAAGGAAAATATCAAGAAATAATTGATATCTGCTCAGTACCATGCACATGGGTATCTGTGTGTAAGTACTACTGTCTGAGGAATATGCACTGCAAAACTGAGCTGGAGCACCAATAGCCAAGTGTTTTTCTGCTGCAATTCAGTAAAGCCACAGTGATTTACCCAGGGCTGAGAGCAGAGCCTGTGGAAGGCCACGTTCACTGGTGGCTGCCTGTCACCAAGGACTTGCATTAAGCACACACCATCTCCAGAAAGCTGCTCTCAGAGAGCTGAATAAACCAGGCACATTGTCTGCAGTGCTGCTAATGAATGGCCTGGCTGATGAGCAGTGAAAGCCAAGCCCTCTTAGGAGCCAGGCAAGTCACTTCTCTTCTAGATGGAGATTTGACTTTCATTGTTTGCCCATCTTTTTTTTCCTGGCCTAAGGCAGGAAAGAAATATTTTTCAGTCTGTGTGTGGGAGGGGGCATTTACTACAAATCTTATGTGTTCATTTTTCCCTTTTAACAACTGTTTTTCTAATTTTTCAGGGTTTGGTTTTGGCTCACCTAACACGTAAGTACTGTTTTTGTACCTAATTTTTCAATAAAAATACAAATAGAATCAGAAGAAAGAGTTTAATGGTTTACAAGAGCAAGCTCTGAAAATAACAGTGAAATACTAGTGCTGATTTCCATTTTGGTGGCACTGCAGAGAGCTCCAAGTCCAGGCTCTGTGCTTTCCAGTGAGGTTCTTCTGTCTCATAAGAGAGAATTTCTAGTTGGATCATGTTCTTTCTCCACCTCTCAGGGACATTATGTGTGTGCTCAGACTGTGTGTGTGAATCTGAAAATCTCTTCCATTTATCAGGTTGAAACAAGGAATGAAATAAATTGGTACGTTTGTGGCTGAAGTGAGATGATGATTTACAGCTAAAGGTTAACTCTGTCATCCACTCTGCCTGGCTGGATCCCTTCCAGCAAGTTTCTTAAACTTTGTTTCCCTGTCAAGCAGAGAGATCATGGATCTCTGCAGATGACAGGCTCTAGAATAAGCACAATTATATCTACTTAGGGTGTGTTGCTGCAGGCTCAGGTAAAAGATGCTGGAAATACTCGTGTGTTCTCATAAAAAGCTTCTGGTACCAGGGAGACTGGAGGTTTGATTGAGAGATCTGCTGAATTAATGCTGCCTGAGGGAGGCTCTAGCACTCATTGCCGTGGTTTTCTTTTTTTCATTTCCTTGCTCCACAGATCTTCCTCTGGATTTAGTGGATGGAGAAGCTAGGAACATGCTGACCTCTCCTGTAGAACCTGCATTCTTGAGTCACCAACGTGATCAATATCCAACCAGCTTTTCTTTTAAATACGAGTTCTCAGACTTCTTTTTTTTTTTTCCTTTTTTTTTTAAGAAGAAAAGATTTTGCTTATTTTTATGCAATACTTGTTCTTGCTCTATATTAAACTATTTTATCTGCCTTGGTGTTATTTGTGTTGGAAGGGTTTATCTCCCTGTGTTCTGGGGTTTCCAGCTTTTCTCTTGTTCATCCCTTGCCTTACCCAAGGGAGTAGCTCCAGTTGGTTCCTGACATAAACCAGCACATTTTTCATTAAGAGAATGCCTGATTATCCCAGGCTCTTAAGAAGGGGCTGAGGTTTACCCTGCTAATTTTAAGTCTAGGATGGGGCACATGCTTATCTCAGTGAAGTGCTAAAACTGAGTCATGTGTGAGCCAGAGGCTTAGTGGCGGAATAGGAAATTATCTGAGAAGAAGCTGGCAGCGTGCAGAGCACGTTCCCATGGCAGTAACATTCAGCAAAGAGGTGGGAAGTAAAAGCTCTCCTATTTTTACCTTTCTGTAAATTTTACAGAACTCAAAAAAAATCGAACTTGGGTTATAGGGAAAAACTTCTGGCCCTGGAAGTGCACACGTGACCTCCATCCAGAGGCATCAGTGATTTTGCAGCTCGTGGCTTTGGCTGGTGGATTCTACTGTTTGGTACATTTTTTTTTTTCTAACATGAATGAGTTTGTGCTTTTTCTCCTGTAGCTTTTGGCTTTAGTCACTATCGTTTGTGAAATTCTCCTGTGTTTATTATACTTGAACATACTGAGCAAATGTTTTAAAGAATGCCCTGAAGGCATTCTGGCCAAACACTTCTTCTGTTTGATGCATCTGACCTCCATGAAACCTCCAAATGATGTAATCAGGTTCTGTGGCTCTTTGGAATGAGGTATTTGAAATAATATCTCATGTGTTAGCTGAGTTCCTGCAGATTGGATGGGTTTATCTTGTTGGTCCTGTTAGGATGTTTTGGGGTACCTCTGCTTCTTCTATTTTCAGCAGAAACAAGGTGGCATTTTCTGGTTTGGTGGGCCTGTGGTCACTTTTGGGAATTGTAAATAGTTGATAATTTTTTATTTTCATATCCAGCATCATAAACTACTTTTATTTGTCAACAGTTCCTGAAAAAATCACTTCTTTCAAGTCAACCTAAAAAGTCAGTGTCTGTCCTAACTCCTGTCCTAGCTGTGGCAGGGGACTTTCCTATCTCTGCAACTGGGAACAACCTTAGGTAGGTTCCCTTTAAGAAGGAAGAAATGTGGGAAATTCAGTGTCCAAGGAGGGCTTGTTTTTAGCTATGGAGAGGCTTTGCAAGGCCATAGGCTCCTAAGGCTTTTCCATATGCCCTGGATTTATGGACCCAGGTGTGCTGTGGGTCTGTTAGAGTCAGCACTACTGGGATTTGTGTGTGACCTCCCAGCCCATGTGATGGGAGAGGGTCAGTGCTGGTGATCCAGGGACCACAGCGCTGGAACAGAGGAGAGAATGCTCCAAACTTTGCTGCTTGGAGGTGAAAAAAAGCTGAAGCTGGATTGAAGTGTGCCCCTCCCGGTGTGTTCTCCTTGACTAGACAACATTTCTTAAGGCCTAGAGGTGAAACTGTTGTTCTGCTTTTCTTCCTCTTTATAAATAGCAGCTGGCCCAAACCACTGACCTTAAATTCTTTGCATTAATCTCCCCTGGCTGTGGCATGTGACACCTCCTCTCCAGGCCATATCAGCTGTGCTCCCCCAGATAGCTCAGAAACCTCTTGCTATGGAGAAGATTGGCTTGGTAAGAATGTGATGTTGGCATGCTGAGCCATTTAAAGTTTCTTTTTTGGAATGATGGGAGCAGTTGGGGGTTGTCCCTGCTCTGCTGCTTGGTACCTGTTTTAACTCCTGGCAAGTGAAATGCCTTTAGAATTACTCCAGACCCATTTTCTTGCAATGCTTCCCAAATAATGGTTGAAACAACCCAACCCTCTGAACTATCTGCCCTTGAGATTCGGGTGCTGCTCTTGGTTTCCATAGTAGCTGCTGGAGGAGCTGAGCAGTGCAGAGGCTGATCGTGACCACAAGCCTACAGGAATATGCACAAACCCCAGCAAAGTCGACTTTGAAAAATCTGCATTTTCATTAGATGACTCAAGGACTTGGCAAGTGCTCGTGGTGCTCGTTTGGTGGTTGCCAGAAGCTGTCACGGGCTGTGTCACATCTGTGCTGAGTGGCCTGTGGTCATGGGGCCTCTGTCCCCCCCCCCTCTTTTGGGACAGATGTCCACCAAAGAGCAAAGCTGCTAATGTAGAAAGCCCCAGTCCTGGCAGTGCTGGAGAAGAAGGCAAGGACTAACCAGGCTTGGAGTCTCGTTCCAGTAGTTTGTCCATGTTGGTTAATCCTCTCATAACTAACAGCACTTGCTCCACCACTGCTCTGAAGGAGCTTATCCCTTTGTCTGTGCTAAGGTGGTTGTGCCCCTCTTTTCCTGCCACTTCAGTATGAGCAGAAATCTTCCAAGGCTTTCATCAAAGGTAGAGTCTTAATTATTTCTAATGAAAGAACACACTTATTTTCCCCTCCCCTGAGACCACGCCATGGCCTCGAGGCAGCGGAGAGCCGAGTGCTGGTGATGCTGCTATGGCAGAACACCAGGGATAGTGTCACACTGTGGTGGGCAGAAGGGAGCCTGAGGCACAGAGAGGATTCCCCAAACCCATGGGGAGACCAGACCAGGGATTTCTGCTTCCTCCAAGGCTAAAAAAACAACAGAGAAAAGAGCTTTTTCCTGGAAAAGGAGCAAAGAAAGCATACCTTTGTCACAGAGAGCTAGGAGAAAAATATTTAATCTCATGTCTTAAAGGTTTTTACTGTATAATGCTTGGTGTTCCAGAATGTGGGTGTCTTGCAGAGTACCAGTGGTCGTGGCTGTATCTGGCTCTGTCTCCTGGGAAGGGAAGGACATCATTCCTTTGGCCCTTCTGTACCACAGTGCTGTGATGCAGAGGAGACTGGAGGACAAATGCCAGTGGCATCCCTCTGCTGTCAGACTGAGAAGGGATCACAGGGCTGAAGTTCATCCTGTGCTGCTGGGCTGTATCCCTGGGCTTGCCTTGTCCCTCACAGCCACCTTCCTGCCTGAGCAGTGCTGGGGGCAGAGCTGGTGTGTCCCTGACCAAAATCCTAGTGAGTTCCATGGGAGAAACCAGACGTGTTCCTGACACGATCACCCTGCTCAGGATGGGCTTCTCAGCCTCAACAGTGGCTGCTGTGGCGTGTTCACATGTGGGGTGAGTGTCAGGGATGAGTAAGATCCCTGTGACAGACAAGGGAGGTTGGAAAAGTGCTGCAGGACATCTCAGCCCCTTGCTCCAGAGGCCATGGAAAGGTGAAGGCAGGTCGTAGTTCTGCCTCTCCTGCCACCCCTTTGCCCAGGAACCAGGGACACTGGTCTCTGTCCTTTCCAGCAGTCTGGTGTGGAATTGCCTCCCTTCTCCCTGTCAGCCATGGACGTGTCCCTACACTGCAGGCTCAGAGGCTGAAGTCACATTTTATTTATCCCTTCTTAGTTTTCATGTGTCCCCTGTGCTTTGCTTCCAGCATTGCTTACAAGGAAAACTAATCCTGCATGAGGCTTTGGCATGAGCGTGTCTGGGAGTGCCAGGGGAGTTTTTGTTCCTAGATAAATGTCGTGTGGAGCCCCAGGGGCTGGGAAGAGGCAGCTGTGGCTCGCAGGGATGAGCAGCTCTGGGTCAGCAGTGAGTCCATCCCTGTCCTCCCTCTTGCAGCAACGAGGCTCTGGGGTCCTGCAGCCACGGGGAACAGGCACTCAGTGCTCTGGTTTAGTTCACAAGGGTTGACTTTGTGGTCAAAGGTTGGACTCTATGATCTTCGAGGTCTTTTCCAACTTAGTGATTCTATGACTCTTCCTCACCCAGGGCTGAGTTTGGACGTGTCCACACGTTTTTCAGCTCTGCACACCTGTGTGTGTCTGTGGGATCCACCCCCCCAAGGGCCCTGTGGTTGTGCTCAGCACGTTCCCTGTCTTGCACCATCCCCCCCTCCTTTTTCTGCAGCTCCTAGAAGGTCACAAAGCTCCTTCTCTACAAACATGTGTCTGTCCCTTGCTGCAGAGCCAGGGCTTTCCCCTGCCTGCCCTTATCTCACACAGGCACACTCTGTGCTGCCAGTGCCTGGATTGGGACTCCGACCGTTCCCTGTGCCCGAGATAAGCTCAAGTGCTGTGGCTCCACTCCTGGGACTGTGGTGCTTCTCTGGCCTCCTCACAGACCCACCCCAGTGCTGGAAGGGACCCGTGACCCCCCTTACACCACCCTCTCCTGGAGCAGGGTGCTGGAGTTGCTCCTGGTCCAGGCTGCAGGTGCAGAGCTTGGGGGAAACGTGGGACAGCCCCAAAGTAACGAATCGTGGTAGAGTCAGACCTGGCTCTCCAGTGCTGCTCTGCCATGTTTGGGTTTCTTCACACAATCACAGACTGGTTTAGGTTGGAAGGGACTTAAAAGCTCATCCAGTTCCATTCCCTTGCCACAGGCAGGGACACCTTCCACTAGCCCAGGTTGCTCCAAGCCCTGTCCACACTGACCTTGGGCACTTCCAGGGATGTGGCATCAGCTTCTCTGGGCAACCTGTGCCAGTCCCTCACCACCCTCTTAACAAAATCCTTTCTGCCAGGACTGTACCAAACAGACAGCTTTTTAGGGACGAATTTACAAAGGTTACTAAAGGCAGCCCTGGGAATCTCAGTGCAGGTTGTTTGAGGAGCTCTGTTATAATCATGTGTCAACTCATGACACTATATTTTTATTTTATATTTAATAGATGCTTCAAGCTCTTCAGGGCATTGCTAAAAATATTTTTGCTTTAAAACATGAAGGAGTAAAATGAGCATTTGCAGCTGCTGCACATGAGCAGCTTAAGATGTGAGAGAGGAGAAATAGGAAACAAAACCTGATTTGCATCAGCAAAGGGACTTCCCTGCAAAGTTTCAAGCAGGAACTGTGGGGGTCAGAGGGTATTTCTTCAAACAAATAACCGCTGCCTCAGTCTGCTTAAAACTGAGGTTAGAAAATCACAAAGCCAAGGGACAAAACCTTTAATTTGTAGCCTCAGCATTCACAGATGTGCTGCAGTCAAGGATTGGTGTTGGTGTCACCTGAAGCACCAGAACAGGGCTCCAGCACTCCCCAGGCTGTGCTGGGCTCAGCAGCCCATGTGCTTCCCTCCATCCTCCTCATCCCTCACGGGAGGGGGGGTTGCCCAAGTCTCTGAGCAGACAGTGAGTGACCGGGTGCTTTTGGCTTTTTCAGGGTGTCTCCCAAAGCAGCTGTGACTTGGCTGGTGTCCCCTCCCCACCTCTCCCTCCCTCCAAAACTGGAACATCTAAATTTAACCTGCTATCAACAGATGAGGCTGGACAGTTTCCACTCTGGAAAGGAATCCCACTCAGAGCCCATCCTCTCCCCTGCTCAGGCTCCATCCATGCACATTCCTTTCCTCCAGTATGTTTCCTTCCTTCCCTTCCCTTCCTGCACTTGGGTTTGTGTCACTGCCACGTGCTGGTGGAGCTTCCCAAATGGACTCTGTGGCTCTCCATGGATTATGTGGGCACACACCTCAGTGGGTTTGGGTGGTGGTGCCAGATCTCACTGCTGCCTGACTCTGGAAGGGTTGGCTGGAACCTTTGAGGGGTGTAACGGGCCTGGAACAGGCTCTTGTATGAGCTGCACCTTGCTGGGGGGGCCCCACAGGTGAGAGTCCAGCCCCTGGGTAAAATGTCAAAAGGAGAAACCTGTGTCCCTTCCCTGGGCACAGCCGGTGGGACAGGGGCCCGCAGTGGGATCAGGCTGTGGTAGGAGGGGCTGAGGACAGGGCAGGAAGGAGCCAGGGTGGATTTAAGGGATCAGCAGTGGAGCTGTGCTGGCTGCTTGACCAGGCAACCCCTGCTCTCCAGAACTCATGGCAGCAGTTTCCTTTGCTGGAAAGCAAAGAAAAGCTAAACGTGATAATTTTGAGGGAAGCAACGAATAATGGAATGAATACAGGTGGTCTTTGAAAACCAATCGTGGGCTACAGCAGCTTTTACCCTCTCCTTAGCCCAGGGCTGTGCTCTCTCCAGATGTGGTATTTACAGTGAACATCTGACCTGGCTTTTGCTAAATAAGCAAACAGTGTCAGGAAACCGAACTGTGCAGAAGTTCAGCCGCTGCCTGCACCAACCAGCCCCGCTCCGGCTGCCCCAAGATGTGCAGCAGCCTGGTAATGAAAAATGCAGGATGTCGGTGTTTTTCACCAGAAAGCTCTGTCTGCTGTGGCCTAAGAGCTGATATGGAGAGAGAAGGCACTCCTGGTATATAGGGTGTTTATCGCTGCCTTGAAACCTGAGCACAGAGCCATTTGTTTAAAAACAGCCACCGCCCAAAGGACTCCAGGCAGACGCATTTGAAAATTTCACTTTATTTCTCCGTCTGTTATAAAAGCAGGGTTTTGGGGGGTTTTTTACATCTCTGTTAAGTGTCCAGACTCGGTACATCTTGGTTTTGTTTTCACAGTATCTCTGCAAGACCAAGGACGATTCTTATTGCTGCGCCAGGAGCCAGGGCAGGAGGGACGGCGGTGCCGGGGCTTGGGCAGCCCTCGCCTTCCCCCCACTGCTGGGCCCAGCCTTGCTCTCTGCCACGCCGGCTCTACAGGTCTCTACCCCTCCCCAAGGCTGCTGAGGGTCTTGACTGACTCTCCGAGGGGCTGCCCCTCTCTTCCCACGCTCATCTCGGTGTCTAGGGTAGGAAAGGAGAACCACAAGGTCTGTGATGCTGCTCGGCACCTTGGCCGTGCTCGGCAGCCCCTGCCTGTCCCTGGCTGGGGAGTGGGTGCAGGGGAGGGTCTCAGTCCTCCTGCTTCCCACCCTGCACCACGACAGGGCTTTGACAGGGATGGTCAGGCTGCACACTCAGCTCCTGTGGGGATTTGGGGCTGTAAAGAGCTGATGGGAGTTGATGGGAGGGGTGAGGCAGAGACATATCCCGTGTCAGTGCCCCATCACCTTCCCAGCGTATCTTTTGTGTATTCCTTGTTCTGCAAAAAGCTGCCAGAGAAGGAGCTTGATTTACCTCTGCTCATTTACCACCTTGCTCAGTGCAGGATGCCCCAGGTCCCCAGATATTTAAGTCCCCACTGGGACCCTGCCAATCCCTGTTCTAACCACACAGCCATTAACCAGCTGGAGCAATAGTGGTGTCTAGAGCCCTGTTACTTCCAGCCATCCTTCCTTTTATAGGCAATCTGTCCCCATCAGTTCTGTAGCGAAGCAGCATTGGGAAAACATCACTTTGAATCACAACGCATGAAATCTCAAGAGAGGCAGCATCACTTTCTGTGCCATGTCTGGTGATGCAAATGGAGGTGGAGGGGCACGTTTTGACCTAGGCACGGGATAAAGGCATTCTTTGGGAAGGGAGGAGTCCATGCAAAGCCGACCCCAACGTGAAATTTGAATTTTGTATTTACTGCTTAGCTGGGTCCATTCAGTGCAACAGGACAAATTAGCCAGGAGGTTACTACCGAATTGCATGGATGCATCCAGTCCACCAGGTAGAGGGAATAGGAGGAACCAGATTTACTTAATGCACTGGGAGACTAAAGTCCAACACAAAGCTAAGTGGAAAAGGACAGAGGTGTTCCCTGAATGTGGTTTTTGGTGACTGAGAAGAAATCTTTCCTTGGAATTCCTTCGTGCAGCTAATTAAGACAACTGGGCCCGATTCCTTTGACCCATGCTGACATCAGTGAGAACTGTAAGTACTCAGCAGCACCCGGAGACAAAGTGAATACCAAACACAAATCCCCCTTCTGCTCCCACCCACAGGACTGCCCAGGAGAGCACCTCAGTGGCAGCTGAGATGTGTGTGAGCGCAATCAGCTATTCACCCACAGCTCACAGTTTGTCCTCTTCTGCATGTATTGCCTCGGAGAAAATACAGACAAGTCCCAAAGGGCTGTGCCAGTAGAGATGTAGTTGGATCTGAATCCAGGTAAGAAAACAGAGTTTAATACAGAGAGTGACTGTGCAAGTCCAAGTCTCTCTAGCTTCATCCTGTATAGTCCCAAAGCCTAGATCTAGGCACCCTTTGGCTCATGGATTTGGGTTTGATCCAGTCCAGTCATTTGCAAGCTGCTTGTAATGCTGGACTTCCCACCTTGGAGATCTGCCCGTGCAAGGGAGCAGCCCCATGGCTGAACATCTCTGAAAGCCAGTGGATGGAGGAGAGTGGGCTCCCCTGGAGATAAGGGGATGGCTACAGGCCCCAGGATCCTTGTTTGCTGGTTGGAGGCTGTCTTGGTGGGGGACACATCTGGGCGCGTGTTCCCTGGGCAGGGGGTGATGTTGAACCTGCTGCCAAAGTCGGTGGTGTGGCTGTGGAGAAGTGAGGAAGGAGAATTTCTTGCTGGTAACGTCCGGTGTGGAAGATAAAGGGAATAGCAGCTAATTGGTGCCTCTCCGAGGGGAGAGCCTTTTGAGCAGCACTTGGGGGTTGTGAGACCTGTTCAGACCAGCTCAGCAGGGCCAGGCTTGTACCTGGCACATGGAGCTCTCCTCAGTCCCAGCTCTTGAGGCAAGTTGTTAATATGAGGAAGAAATGTTTTCTAGGGGAAGGAGCTGCAGAGGGAAGTGAACTGCCTCGGGCCATGTGCTGGAGCAGAGCAGATCCTCCACTCCCCATCCTGTGCCCCAGCTTCCAGATGCCACCTTCACCACAGAACTTCCTCTGCCTGCAAACCACGTCCCTCCCATTCAAACAGCTCCTCTGTGCCACCCTCCTCTGCAGAAGTGCATCTGGTTATCTCAGAAGCCATCTGGTCCTTACTGAAACCTACAGGTTCCACCTCCTCCCCCAAATGCTCCTTCCTCACTGAGGATCCACACCCAAGGCTCAGGTGTTGCCCTGCCTGCACCTTCTCGTGCATCACCCTTTGCTACAGTGGATGTTTGTGCCATGACCAGACAGGGATGGTGTCGTGGTCCTGTCTGTACCCCATTCCTGACAGTCAGGTAGGTCGGGAGGTCACTGGGAAGAAAATTATCTACTAACCCCAATGTGGTTTGTTATCACAGGAGGAAGAGTTTTCCACAGCTGTCTCTGCTGTGTTTGCTGGGAATGGGTGCCTTTAGTTTTCAGATGTGGCTGTTCCCGAATTATGGATATTGCTGGGCAGGCTTGGTAGATAAGATCTGCCCTCGCTGACACCCATGAGTCTCCAATGACTTCAGAAGGATGCTTTTTATACCCTGCTCTTTGTACAGCACCGTCATTGGAATTTCATGGGAAAACGGGGCGACAGAGTTTCACCCAACAACAGCCAGTGCACAAGCCCTTGGCTCTTATCCATGAGAAAGTGAGACTATGGGCTAGTTGGGCAAACATCTCTGTGTCCTGAAGACAAACACAGTGGGACATCCACCCCTTGACTGATATTGACTCCCAGGGCCACAATTCCAGCTGTGAAATTATCCCATATTAAAATGCTAACAGGAGGCTGAGATCACCACGGGTGAGCAGTGTGAGCTGCTTCCTACCCCTCCTGCAAAGTAGGGAGATGGCCTGGTAGCTCCCATTCCAGAGCCAGCTGACAGCAGGTTTGTTATTTGCATTGCTTTGAAACTGAGATTATTTCCGTGCTTCCTTGTTCCAGGTTTTAAAACCAGGAAGGTTTTCTTTTTATCTCGCCTCTTCCAATTTCATGCCCTTTTCATCCATCAGCCCGTGCCACACTGACAATCTATTCCTGGCTTCAAAATTTTCTCTCCAAAATTCTGTAGAAAGGACATTCTGCCTGGTGGTGTTTTTGTTGGTTTGTTTTTTTTTTTCAAACATAGCTTTAAGGCAAAAGTTTGGCAATGCAAAGCAAAGTCTACATAAGGCCGCATGACTTGGATTTGCAACTCAGAACCTTACTGCTTTAAAAAAAAAAAAAAAATCCCTTATCTTAAATAGTCAACTTTTTGCTCCAGGAACTTGTTTCGTTCTCAACCAAAAAGAAAAAAAAAAATAATTTCTTAAAATCCCAAATAAAATGTTCTTATTGTTCTGGGCAGTCTGGACAAGCTAATGAGACTGAAATTCAAACAGGAACTAAAGTAGGGAAGGAAAAAAAAAAAGCTCTAGGGTAGACATCAGTGTTAGTTTCTTCCCTTAGAAATCCAGTGATGAGACAGACCCAGTCCAAAGGTCTCCTCTTTAGCTTTAGCACAGTGAAATCCGTCCCAATGGGAGAAGGTAGAATGGTTGCATTTGTTGAATGAATAAAAAGTGCATTTTGATTTTGCTCAGATTATACATGTGTATCCTAATACCTAAGTGATTGTTTTGCTTCAGGTTTTTGTGTTCTCCCTTTTTGGTGCCGGGGACGCCAGGTGTGTATTACCGATGTTTGGGAGGTATCACCACGAGTGGTGGTCCATCCTTTGGCCTCCACATGAGTACCTGAGCATCATTGGCATTGGGTTTGACAAGGGCACTGGGTGGTATTGGCTCATTCTTGCTAAGGACCTGGGGCTGCTCTTGGGCAGAGGGCTCCTGCAGCTTGGCACGCTGCCCCAGGGGCCTGCTGGGGTTGACCTCGATGCCCAGCCTCATGCGCCATTTGATAGTCTGCAGGGTCACCATCTCGTTGGTGGCCGTGTTGGTCGCCACCAGCCAGGTGGTGAAGCTCTGATCCCGGTGGATGCTCGTGAGCTTGGCCACGTTGCTCTCGCTGACGGGCACGGCCCACGTCACGCTCGGGTAGAAGTTGTCGTTCATGCTGATGTTGAACTTGGACTCCTTCTTGGTGGGACCCACGATGGTGCAGGTTTCTGTCGTGTTTCCGTACCAGGGATAGTTCACCCCGTCTGAGTCACTGATGGCCTGGATTTTACCGTCCAGTAGATCGGGAAGCTCCCAACTTGACCTGCCGTAATCAACAACAAATTATGGATAGTGCATTAATCAATTATTTTAGAAGCATGCTGGACTTTAGGAAGGAGTTCTGGATGCATTGCCCCCTTAGCTTTCACTGGAATCTGTGCCCTTCGTGCCATCCTGCTGCAGGAGCTCATCCCTGCCATTAAAACCATCCTTCCCAGCAGGGCTGCTCTTGATCCATTCCTCCCCTAAATTTCTCTCTGGATGAGCCACTGTCCCTCCCTGCTGTCTGCCTGGCGCTGGAAGTGTAACCCATCCTTCTCCAGCCCTTGGAAGGACCCAGCTCAAGGGCTGCACACCAGGCTCCCGGCTGGGGATGGTGTTACAGTAATCAGAGACCCCGAGGTCGAGCAGCTTGTAAAACTGCCTGTGCTGGTCATCTGTGAGAGGGACAGAAAGGTCAGTCTTTCTAACAAGAAAGTCAGTGAAAATGGTCCCCTGTCACCTTGAACTGCTGATGCACAAATTGGAGTGGGGTTTTTTATTAACTTCCAATTTGAATTTTAAGATTAGGTTTGCCAATGGAAGCGCAAACTGCTGTAAATGTCTCAGAAGAAGGGTTAGACGTTTGCACTAAGACAGCACGACCACAGATCACATGCTCAGTGCACACCAGGTGTTTTAAGGACACTCTTTTCAAAAACAGGCTGGCAGAGGTGGTTCTAAGGTACTTTCTCCCTCTTTCTCACAAATGAGCCCTCCCCACCACCCAGGGATGGTGTCCCAGCCACCGAGGTGGCAGAAGGGGCTGGGTGGCTGCAGCAGTGGTGTTTGCACCTGACCCTGCTCTGGGGCTGGGACTCTGGGCTGTGCTCCAGCCCCCCAAGTCCTGCGGCTCCCTGCTGCGGGCTGGGACATGATTTATCCCGGGAAGAGACAGAGGGGACACGCTGAGGCTCGTCAGGGTCAGGGTGACTGTCCAAGCCTTTCATAAGTCTGGTGCTGCAGCTTAAAATAGCCCTTTGGTTGCAGTGGGGGCTGAGGGTGGGGGTATGTGTCAGCCTGGCGAGCTCTCACACAGCTTTGGGATGAGCTGCTCTGGGCAGGGCTGATGTGACCGTCTCACAAGGCTGTTCTGATTGTTAATTAGTTAATGACCGTGAATTGCCTCCATGTTTGCAGCTGCTGGATCGTTCAGCAGTGAGCTGTGTCTGGCTCTGGCTAGAGGATACCGTGGGGGATTTAAAGATCTCATTTATCTTTTTTCCGTGCGAGCGGGGGGTCCTAGCAAACACCTCCCCTGTGCCACGCAGGCGGATGCCTGGCAGGAACCCGGGAGATGGAAAGTGCGAGGCAGGATGTGGGGTGCTCCGGGGGATGCAGGGATGCTCCGAGCAGCAGGGCCAGGGGACGCTCCGAGCAGCAGGACTGGGGGTTGCAGGGCTGCTCTGAGCCACAGGACCAGGGGTTATGCAAGCACAACATCTCCCCGCACAGATTTACAGGCTGCTGTCAGCTACAGCACCGCAGCTGCAGCAATCCTCTCCTCCCGAGCCCATCGCCAGCAGGCAGAGGGAGTCCTTTCCCTGGAAGAAAATTTTTAGTGAAGGCAGCCAAAAGGAGATCCCTGAGCAGTCCTGCCAGGACCCCTGTCCACTGCAGAGATGTTGATATGCTCTGCTCTCCAAAGCAGAGTCGTCCTGGCTCACCACCCCCACGCTCTGCAGGCAGGGCTGAGCAGGGGAAGGCTCTGGGGACGCTCCATGACCCAGCCCTCGCAGGCAGATGAGTGGAGGTCGTGCTCTGCCCCCACCTCCTCCCCACTGCACAGCCCGGCTCCGAAACCCCATCTGGGGGCTCTTTCTCTCCCTTTCAGCAGCTGGTTTAGGATTACTTTCCATTCAGACCGTGGCTGGTACTCAGCTTGGCTGTCACCCAGGGATGAGGTGTGACAGTGTCCTGGAGGTTGACTCTGTGACAGGCACAGTGCTAAGGTGCAACCACAGCATGTCTGCAGGTACAGAGGTGCCAAACCAGGACCTGAGATGCTACAAGAGGCTGATAACCCTCCTGGGCTGCTCCAGCCTACTTGGGTCAGAGGCTGGTGGGTGAATGGTGGGAAAATCAGGTAGAGGATGCTCAGAAAATGCTGGTCCACTAACATCTGCTTCTCCCCATCTTCATTCCCAGTACCCCAGTACAGAATTGCAGGACCTTCTGAGGATTTGCCTGGCGTTTAAACAAGAGTAAAAAGGTGGAGCTGTGTCAGGGCCTGGGCAGGATGCTGGAGGCAGAGCCTGCAGAACCCCAGCACAAAGCCAAGTGAGCAGCATGGCTGAGCTTGGCTGGGGTGGCCCAGGTGGGCACCCAGCTTAGGGAAAGGCGGGGGCAGGAATGGGGAAGGAGAAACTGTGTTTCTTCACAGAGCACACTGTGCCTAATTCTGGTGTGTGGTTAACCCCAGGGTTTCAAAACCATCACGCTTTATCTGCACAGCTTGGAATGGGGAGAAAAATGAGGCCTCATGATGGTCCCATGACTGGAGCAGAGCAGAGGCTGCTCGGTGGTTGCTGCTGGTGGTGGTTGCCCCTTGCCTGGTGCTACAGCAGAGCCTGTGTGCCAGCCAGGCTTGGCAGCCTTTGCTTGCAGAGCGTGTCCATGTTAAATAATATGCCAACAACTGGATGATTTTGGAAAGAATGCTGTGGAATGATCTTTGGCTGCATCAGCATCTTTCTTTGGTAGTGTCGAGCCAAGGAGAGACCAGAAAGTGCCCAGTAAACACTTTGCTGACAATAGCAGGGAAGAGGAATGAAAAGAAACCAAGCTATCTGGTTTCATGGGTTCACTATAGCTGATCAGCTCCAAAATCAGTAGATTCTGGCTTGTAGTACTGACAAGCCAGTTTCTGAAAAAAGCTTTAAACCTTTTCTGAAACCTTCAGAGTCAGTTTGGGCATCATCCGTGACTGGAGCTGCCAAGAATTCTCTCTTAACAAATGTCTTCTTGCTACCAGAAGGAACTTTGAGCTATTTCTTGTGTCAGAACTGTAGCCCTGCTGCTGACAGCCAAGCAGCTTTATGTAGGTTTAAGCCTCCTAGTCCTCTTTCAGACACTTTTCTTCCTATTCTGTCACACAGAATGAAGGCCCCAGCTCATCTCAAGCCCCCAGATATCTGTCTCACAGCACCCACCAGGGCAATCACTGCAGTGGCCTGGGCAGTGACAGCAAAAACAGCACAGCAGCCTCCAGCCCTGAGCATCCAGCAGTGTGGATACATCCAGTTAACCTTTTCAGACAGGCACTATTGCATCCTCAGCTCCAGTTCCTTAAAGCCAGCTCCTAACTAGTCACAGGCCAGATGGACTTGCATAACCTTGTGCTCTCTGGTACTTTCCTCTCCAGCAGCTCCTCAAACAAGAGCAGCCCCGCTGGGATGCAGCCCCTGCTCCTGCAGGTAACCAGGGCCACGTGTGGGTGCAGTGAAACACTCTCTCAGGTATTTCACATCCCTGCTCCCACCTGCCTTCCCTCCACCGCTGGCCTGCGCTGGGGACTCATAAAAGAAAGACAACCTGACAGCCAGAGGTGCTTAATTTTAAATTGTGCTTTACAGTGCCTCTCTCAGCTACTGCAGCACGTCAGGCAAGTCAAGGCAGAGTCAGAGTGAAGAACAGGAAGGAAATTTCAGATGTTGTTCCCTGGCTGACAGAGCTGTGCTGCTGTGGTCCCTCTTCCCCCCACCCTCCAGCTGCATGTTCCTGCCTCGTCTCTTGAATTGGCAGCAATGTTTGATGCATGGCTGGTTCAGGAAGTAAAACTAGCAGAAAACTGGCATTAGGAAAAAAGGATCAGTTTCTGCTGGTTTAGCTGAGCAGACTGAGAAGACTCAAGTCTGACTGGACAAGCTATTTAAGCTAAGTTGGGTGCTCACAGCACAGGTGAGGGTCAGGGGCCATGCAAGGGCAGCAAAGCCTTTTCCTCTAAACCCCTGGAGGGGTGAATTCCCACAGTGAACTGACCTCCCTTCACTTCCCACGGAAAGAATACCCTTTTTTCCCTTTGCTGAAATTTGACTGTGTCCTCCCTCCCGAGGACTGGGGTTTTATTCTCTTGACAAGTTGATTTCTCCAGTTCATTGTGTCCCTGCTGCAGGGCAGGGAAGATTTAATCTCACCAGAGAGAAGCCCGGTAAGGCAAAGCGATGATGTAATGATGCAAGTGCCCCATCCGGTCCTCCAGGGGAGAAACATCCCCCTGAAACTTCTCCAGATTCTTGGCTGATCGTATTATTCCAACTCCAATTTATTTCTCTCTCTCTTTTGCATATCTCCCATCTGCACCGCTTCTTGCACATCTCCATGGAGATGGAGAAACAGGGCTGATAATGCCATTCCAGCGTGGCCCAGCCCCTGCCACAGGTCCCACCAGGTGCAAAACCAGCACCCACCCCAGGAGATGCCAGCAGGGACCTGATCAGAGCTGCAGGTCAGAGCTCTGGCCTGATCCTGATGCCTTCCCTCTGCACAGCAGCACCTTCCCTAAGGATCAAGGTAAAACCCTGCATGGGGGGAGCAGCAACAGCAGCCATGGGGTGAACAGGAGTTCGCCCCAGTTCTGCATAGGGCAGGGTGAGAGAGCACATCCACATCCTCATGCTGGTGGTTTTCATGTACCCAGCAGCATCTACTGAGTCACACCGAGTAAAACAATGCCAGCATTTATGTGTTATCTGAGCTTTAATTCTTTTCCTTTACATCTAAAAACGCTGCATTTAGCCCCAAAATTGTCAGTGCCACTTTAAACGCATGTGTCTAAATTATCCCCTCTGTAGCTCCCATCCCTATAGCAGCATTATGCACAGCTCCATCTGCTCCAGTATTTCTCAGCTGTTTCCATCCTCAATATAATGGCCAGTTTATGCACAACTTCCCAGCAGAGAAGTGAAAAATTAATCCAAAGCCTGCTGTAAGTATTGGTGCTCTGTTTGACCAATTGATTTTTGATTATTTGGAGTTTTCTCTTTGCCTGCCACGACAGTGATTAAAAATATGCATGTGGCAGTAGCTTCTCTCCATCATGGAAAGTTGGGACAAATATTCTGTTGGCATAAATCGATGCAGCTCTGTGGAGGTCAGTGGGATTACATCGAGTTACACCAGCTAAAGGCTTGGCCCATCCTTTCCCATAGGTTTGTGTCCTGTCTCTCTCTCTCTATAAAGGTCTTCCAAGAGCATGTTCTGATGGCATTGGAAGAGGCCTTTCCCCCCAAATGCCTTTATTTATAGCTTTCAGATGGCAACGGGTCTATAGAAGGAGAGTGGAGGAGCAGACCAATTCCTGCTTATGTTCGGGTAACTTTTTTAGTATCAGTTAAATGTCAAGGAACCTCCTAGGGAAAAATCTTTGTTTCCATGATTTTCTGGCTAATAGCTCTCCTACATAGCTGCAGTTTTTAATTCTACCTGTTTACCACACTTAGTTGGTAGATACTCCCTTTTTTTTTTGTCCCAAAGCATTCCAGCAAGGGCAGACCGTACCAACTCCTCATTTTAAACACAGGGAAACTCAGGTGCAGGGAAATAAAAGGCCAGGCCAAGGTTTGCAGCCCACAGCAGCACTAGCAGCATCACTGCCCAGCCTTTTTTATTTCGGTGCATCTGAGCTGTATTTATATACAGTGAACTTCTCTGTTTTCCTTTGTGGCTGGTCAGTAAAGACAGGATTTCTAAATGAGCCTGAGAATTACACATGCAAATCCCAAAGGCCTGGAATTGGGAACATCTGAGCAACAAATTGTCCTTGCTAAAGATGGTGTTGGAGCCAAAAAGCCTACAGATTTCGGGCCTGCTGTAAGTACTTTTAAAATCAAGATAAGCCGGTCTGCACTGCTGGTGTTTGCCAGGTGCCAGTTCGCTTCTCCAGGCACTTTCTGCTTGAGCTGAGAGGGGACGTGGGGACAGAAGGGGGGCAGCCTGTCGCCTCCGGCTGCTCCTCGGCGTGCCCTTCTCTCTGGTCCACATCTTACAGCGCCTGATTCGCGTGATGCTGAGATGCTGAACCCGTGTCCTCGGCGGGGCTTACAGGCGGCAGGGAGGGAAGGAGGGCCAGGGTGTGCGTGCAGATGTTCAGGCCATCAGGAAGGCGCTGCGTTAAGTCCGAGATTGCCCTGCTCTGCAGCCCTCCGTGCTCCCCTCCTCCCTCAGCCCTCCTCGTTCGGTGATGTTTAAGCCACCCTGACTGACCCTGCAGGGGCTGAGCCGGCATCCCCCTGACCCAGGGCACTTGGGATGAGCAGGCGGGCGGGCTGCTCGGACCTGACCTTCCCGTCCTTCCTCCCTTTCCCCCAGAGGCCGGGCAGCATCAGCGCCCGCAGCCACTGACCCATCTGCCAGCGCTCTGCGCTCGGGTTCTGTCCCGGTGCCTGGACAGACAGATTTCTGCTGCACCAGGAGGCTGCACCTCGTGCTGCCCAGCACCGTGAGTTGCAGAATTGCTGCTCTGTGCGGGCATTTAGGGATCAGGTGCTGGGGCTGACTTAATTGCGGGCCAAAGCCTGCAACAATGTTTGGAGAACAAGCTGGTGGGGGACTGGGAAGAGACGACTTTTCTCAGCAGGGAGGTGACATTCTAATTTGACTCATTCCTGTCTCACTATGACTGTCTGACCAGTAACACGGGGATTTTTTTGGTGTGCAAACAGCCCCTATATTCCCCCTACCTCACATATACACCTATATATTCCCATTTGCACATTACCTGTAAGGAGGGTAACGTGAAATTTTCACCCTGCTCCAAGGTGATGCAGAGGGTTTAATCATCAATGGGTTAAATGCATCCTGTGCTTTCCCCGTGGGCTGCCTGCTAACGTGGGCAAAGCAAGCAGGATTCCTCCTGTGACGTTAAATGTGCTCCCAAAGGTGGTGGGCTACCGAGCTCCCAGCCACAGCCCTCTGCAGCAGCAGCAGCAGCAGCACAGCACGCCAGGGACGGCTCTGTGCCACAAGTGTCAGCCCTCGGCTTTCCCTGGGGCTTCTCAATGCGCAGTGTTGGGATGGGGAGGGATGCAGGCGAGAGGAGCTGGTGGTCAGGAGAACCACTCGTGTCAAACACGTATCAAAACAGGAGTGCCTTGCCGTGGTAGGGCTGCCCTGGGGTTTCAGGGTCTCCACTGCTGCCCAAAAGCTGTTGTGAAATAGTGTTGCTTTTGGGTTCCTACCAGAACAAGTAGGGTTTGACTGGGGCTTGGGCAGGTATATTCCCATTCAAAGAGAAGAACATGCACTCCTTTAATAGGGCAGGGACAAGCTCTCCTCTACTTTAAACATATAAGAAAGTCCTGTTAAGTTTCAGAGGAGCTGGGTTTTAAAATCTGGATTATAATTTTTGGGTTTAATCCACTATTCCCCAGCCAGGCTATGGCCCTCCCGCTCTTCCTTCCTCCTAGGCAAACGCACCCGCACGCGCTCTTGGAAATACTTACATCCCCTGTTCCCCGTAGTGATTGTAAAATTCCATGTGGCTGCAAGCCTGGATCCAGCCCACAATCCAGGTCTCCTTCTTGGGAAGAGGGGGCACCAACACTTGCGCTGAGGCTCGGAAGTGAGGGGTCCGGTAGCGCAGGACCACGCTGGAGGACTCGTCAATGCTGGTGGGAATGGGATCGATGGAGGCTTTGACTTCAATCACTGAAATACTTTCCCGGAAAACTTTGGATTTGCAGCTAATACTCTGAATACAGCCCATGGCATACCCCGAGTACAGTCCGACGCGGCTCCTAGGGTACTCCAGCAATCCTTGGGAATATTAGGCATTGAAATTATCTGGTGCTAGATCAATTACAGATCTTCTGGGTTTGTAGTCTCAAAACTGATATCCATAGGATAGAAAATTCATCATGTAAAGCCTTAATTTGAGTATCTGTCTTATCAGTACTACTCCTATTTTTGAGGTTAGCTGCGCTTCAGAAGCAAAAGGGCCTTTAAAATTTTTTTCCCCTTTTAATGACCCATTAATTCTCTTGCTCAGTCTTTGGGTTAAAAAAAGTCTCTTGAGTTCAATAAATAACGGTGGTGTTCTTAGCTGATATATTTAGTCCTTCCTTTCCTCAGATGCGGTCTGTCATTCACCGTCAAACATAGGACCAGCCGGTATTTCCCTTTATTCTTTGGATGAAAAGCAGAATGTTGATAGACACATCTATATAAATAATGAAATAGTTTTTAGCCCCAGCTTGTCACAACCGGTGTGGATTTCCACTTCCTGACTTGCAGTTGTTCATAACTTCCTTTCGCACAGAATTACAATAATAACAGAAAAGAAACGACGGCTGGAAAAACGCAAAAAAGTCGCCAGATCTCCCAATTTGGAGGCTCCTCCGCCAGCGATGTCAGGGCTTCGGGGATTAATTTTTTTTTTCTCTCTCTCTCTCTCTCTTAGAAATAGCCGTGCGGGCAGGGCAGCAGCGCGGTGCCGGTGGGGCCGGCGGCTCCGGGAGCGCTGCGGGGCAGGCGGCGAGGAGCCTCCCCCGCGCCCGCCGGGGCCGCGCCGCTCCGCGCCCGCTCAGCGCCGCGGAACCGCCGCCCGTGACATCCCCCGACACGCACCGGCCCGGGGGGCGCCGGCCCCGCCGCTCCCCTTCCTCCTCCTCCTCGGCGAGCGCCTCTCCGCAGGGGTGTCCGACCTTCCTCCTCCTCCTCCTCCTCCTCCTCCTCCCGCTGCTGCTCCCGGGCGCGCCGGCGGTGGCTCAGCCGGCGGGGCTCATGGGCGGGCGGCGGGGCTGCCCCGCACACGCGTGGGCCCCGCAGGGCGTCACAGCATCCCGGGGAGCAGCGCCGAGCCCCGGCCGCGCCGCCGAGCCCCGGCTCCCTGCGCTGCGGGGGCGAACGGCGGCGCGGGGCGGGGGGGGGGGTGTGGGGGGGGAGGCTCCTTCTCTTTCGCTGGGTGGTTTGGTTTTGGTTGGTTTTGGTTTGTTTTTTTTTTTTTTTTTCCTCCCCTTCGCCTCTTTTGCTTTTAGCTGCCCGGGGAGGTGAGCGGAGCAGGATCGGTGCCTCCACCTCCCGGCTGCCGCAGGCTTCCTCTCCCGCAATACATTCGCGCACCCGGGGACGGCGCCGGCCGCGGGTCTCAGCCTCGCCGGTGGAGCGGGGGGTTGCGGGGGGGCTCCCGCTCCGCTCGCCGCCGCAGCATCAGGGAGGCAACGGGGTCAAACTTTGCAGGAACTCGCTCGCAGCCCCTCGGTGCCCCCGGGCGCGCCCGAACGATGCCGCCCCGGCTGCCCGGGCAGGGTCCGCCGCATCCCTTTGGCTCCGCCGGCCCCAGCGGCACCGGCTGCGGGTCCGGGGCCCCCCCCCGCCCCCCCCCCCCCCGTTCCCCCCCCCTTCCCCCCGTGCCATCCCCCCCCCTGTATTTCGCTTTTAAACTGCAGCTGTTGAAGGCTAAACCTCCTTTGAAAAAAAAAAAAAAAAAGGCAGCATTTCCTCCCACATGCCCGTGAATTGTGGGTAATGTAGTTTTTTTGTTTTCTTTTAGAAACGCCTTTCCCTCCTCGCCCCCTCGCCCCCCTTTATTATTATTTTTTTCTAATTTGGACACAGACTATATTTTCTCTTGGGTTTTCAGATTAAGATTTTCCTCTGCTGGCTGAAGATTTGCAGGTAAATTTGGTACCAAACCAAGGGCACCAAAGGCGATGGTCTCCTTATTTGCAGAACCTGTAACTCTAGGCTGGATGGGCTGCGGTTCCAGCAGTGAGAAATGCAAAGCTCTCCATAGCAGCAGCGGGACTAAGGAGTAGCTGGAACAGGGAGTAAGAAGAATCTGAGGCAGCAGCAGCCTGTGGAAAGTTGTAAACTTCTGTTACAGATGGTTTTGGGAGCACCACTGCTGGCTGGTCCTGCTGGCCATCTGAGGATCTGAACACCAGGTGAGGTGCATGCGTCCAGCTTTTCATGGAATACGGCTCTCCCTTTTTGGTAATAACGGGTTGAGTTGAACGCTGGGTGAGAGTGTCCTCTGTCACTTGTTTCTAAAGAGGAAACTTGGGGAACAGAGAGGTAGAAATTGCTTTGCTGGTGCTGCTTGTGGTGCAGTACAGCAGCACAGACATGAGTAAATGTGTTTTAGTTCTTCCCACCCCGCAGTCTCAGCAGGCTGGATTAGCCCTCGGCAGGTAGGAGAGACTGGAGCTACTGGGTGATCCTGACGAGTGAATGTCACAGAGTGAGGGGAGGCAAATTTGCTCCTTTCCACCCACAGCAGGTGGAAAAAAACAGAGTATATTGTTATGTTTTTCTTCTGCACGCACTTCTCAAAGCACTGGGGAAGTATTTATTTTGAACTTCACAATCTCTGTGAAGGGCATAATTACAGTCACTAGCCCTGTGACAGAGAGAAACACTAAGAACCTGCTCAAGCTACGAGCAACTTACTACTGCGTAGTACAAGAAAGAATGAAATTAGCATCTTCCGAATGAAATATCCAGCAGCCTCCAGAAGGTGCTGAAATCCTTTGACATCTCCAAGACTCTTTCACACTTTTCAAACAAGCTTGTCACAGTTTCTCAGAGCATCACGGATCTGGTGAAACTGCATATTCTGCGACTTTAGTTTCACTCAAGCTTCAGCCGGGTCTTGCTTCAACTTGGCTGTCTCTGGTGTTCTGGTCAACTAGGAAATTGCATTATCTCATTCTAATTAAATCAGCTTTTCATCTTCAGCTGGAGTTTTCGTTGGGTTTTGGTCCTGCCTGTCTCCATCAGGCTGCAGTGAGTGATTAAGGCATTAGCACACCCCACCCCAGAGTGGCTGCATTAAGCCATGGGCAGAAGGGCTCCTGTGCCCAAGCGCGTGGTGCTCCCTGATGGGATTGCTGGAGATGCGAGGCCAAGCTGTGGTAAGTAAGAATTAGGAGTGTCTGGTGATGCTGTGAGTTGTGTTTCCTTCTGCTGCCCATTTGATGCACCTGTCCATGTCTCACTGTAGCACAGCCATGCTCCATTCCTGTGGGGGTTCCCCCCAGCACCATGGCCTGCACAGTGTCTCCACATCCTTCCAGAATGTTTTTTGGGTTTATTAAAGGACAGGGTCTCCCTGCACTGTCTGAGCAGTGGCAATAAAAGCCACCCACCAGAGGCCACGCTGGCACTGCTGACACACCACTGTGTGTGCAGTAAATACTGCAGGGTATTATATTTTATTTTGGCCAAGCTTTTCTTTTTGTCCCTAGAAGAATATCCCACCCAGGAACACCGGGTTTGTTGGAAGCACTTCGGTTGCAAGTGCTGCTTCTTGGCCAGTTGCTGCCAGTGGCTGAGATTCACCAATGCTGCCAGTGAACTGCAGAGAAAGGGGTTGGAGCTGTCACTCTTGCCCCACCCACATTCCAGCATGGTTTGCATGGCCCTGCTGGCCACTGACACTGTGTGTGGCCACAGCTGTGCAGGGCACTGTGGCCAGCAGCCCCCAGCCCCTGGGCCAGGGAGGGTGGGCAGGATGGCAAGGAGCACGGTCAGGGCATGGATGAAGGGAGCATGCCGGATTTGTCTGTCTGGGCATTCTCCCAGGTGCTTGATGACCCCCGTGGATCATGTGTCAGGTCTGGAATAGCCCCACCAGAGCAGGGAGCCTGTCTACAGGTTTAGCAGGGATATTTATAAACCCCTGGGTTTGTGGCTGTTTTGTAAGCAACGCAGCAGGATGGGGCTTGTCATGGCCCCAGTATGGTCAGGGACGTTTCCTTCCCGAGCTCATTTTCTTTGGCTGGGACTGGCAGTGACAGCCCACCTGGCTGCAGGAGAGACCAAACAGCTTTCCTTTCCCACTCTACTTTTGACAGGGGTTTGCTGGCACTGGGTCCATCACGCACTGCCCTTCCTCCCCTGTGCCCTTCCCACCAGGGACTCGTGCTGGGCTGTGAGGTTGGAATCTCACAGGGCAGCTCGGGCAAAGAAATTCCCTCATATCAGTGTCAGCAGAAGAGACAGGCACCAGATTAAATTCACTCTCAAAGCTTTCAAGGTATTTTTTAAACCACGACAGCTCCCAAGGAACATGCTTGGTTGTAGCTCAGCATCCCCAGCACCAGACTGGGCAGGAATCTCCCTGTTTCTGCAGCCTCCTGGCCACCAGCACCTTTAACCCTCTGATGTTTGCAAAGAGCCCCACGCTGCAGCAGCTCTGCACGGAGCAGGAGAATCCGGGAGGCCATCCAGGGAGGTGATGGCTACAGGCAAGTGAAAGCAGTGATGATGACATTTATCTCTTCAGCTGGTGTCAGGTGGACTGAGATTTTCCACATGCCTGGGAGCTGGGCAGTGGGATGAGGGCAGGCAGATAGGGACAGGGTGCTGACTGCCCTGATAGTGTGAGAATGTGGCCGCACAGCCGGTGATCGGACGGGACCTGGGGGTGTTGGTGATGTGGCACCTTCTGTGCAAGCTCCAGGACTGCCACAGCCCCACGTGGTACCTGAGCTGAGCAGGGTTGTGTTTTATGGGCTGGATGGGGGTGCCTGAGGAGGGGATGAGTTCTTCCTCCAGCTGGGATCATAGAATCACAGAAGGGTTTGGGTTAAGCTCTCCATAGCAGAGGGGCTCCAGCCCTCAGAGCATTTCCATGGCCTTTCATGGACTCATTCCAACAGGTCTGTGTCTTTCCTATGCTGGAGACCCCAGAGCTGGACACAGTGCTCCAGGTAAGGTCTCACCAGGGTGGAGTGGAGGGGCAGCATCACCTCCCTTGACTAGGGGTAGGTTGCTGGAGGGTATGATCCAGAAATAAATTGATGTATGTTATTTTCCTTTGAGGGAGGAAAATATGAACAAAACCCAGAAGTGAGGGTTCCTTGGGACCTCAAGCACTTTCTTGTCCAAACATTGCTGTTGCCTCTGGCCAGTCAGTTGGTCAGATGGGCACAGCCTGGGTGCACAGTTCACTGAGAGGATTTTGAGAACTATGGGTAAAAAGTGTGAAGAAAATGCAAAATTTTTCTTTTTTTTGGAAGCCAAGAACTACCTTTCTTTTAGCACTTAAGCTCTCAAGTGCATTTTGGACTAGACTTTGAGATGCCTGGGTGTCCAGTTCCCAGGATTACCTGTACAAACACTGACCTCTGTAACTGGACTTTTGTGTAGTCAAATGTAGCAGGCACCACGAGACGTGGCTGTTCTGCTCCTCAATGTAATATTCATATTCTCCAATTCTCTATCCACAGGAGATTTCCAGCCTATCTGCATAGGAATAATCCTGTTCCAGGAGCATGTGAGTGGTGTGGAGCTGCGACAGCCCATTACCCAGGGAAGGTAACTGGGTTGATGCCAGGGTGGTCCTGGCTCAAGCGGTTGCTGCCACAGGCTGTCATCCTTTGGATGGCTTCTCCCAGCTTAGATCTGTGCAACTGCAGTTCAGGGTCTGTAGAAAGATCATTCAGATCTGTAAACGGGAGCTGCAAGCACCGATGGGATGTTCCCAGGGGCTGATCAGTGCTGGGATCGGCAGGTGGGAGATCACAGAGTCACAGAACATTCTGAGTTGGAAGGCACCCACAGGGAACATCCCTTGATGTCTCAGAGGGGTTCTCCCCAGCTGAGCTGGAGAGCAGGGAGTCGGGAGGCTGACAGCAGCCATGCAGTGTGATGGAGCACACAGGGACGGCAGGTATTCCCTGTCCTCTGCTGGAGGACTCCCCAGGGCCTGGCACAGCTTTCCTCCTCCCTGTCCCGCGCTGCCCGTGCTGCTGGGGCTGGTACCTGTGCTGCTGATCACACCTGCAGCTCAGGGACACGGGCACTGCCTGTCACCTGCTCTGGGCACAGGCTGCGCGGTGCTGGGGGACACGGCAGGGACACGTGCGGTAACGAGGCCACGCGCAGCGCCGGGGGCAGGAGGATGGGAATTCATTAGCGGTGCTGTGTCTCCAGTAATCAGGAGGCAGGTGATGCTTCTCCTTCGTCCGGGAACAGGGTGAGTGATGAAGTCGCTGCAGGGGCTCACCCCGAGCGGGGAGGGAGGATGGGGCCAGTGGGGCTTGAAAGGTATCTGTACTAGGGGGAGGAGGGTGGTGTTTGGGGTGCCCTAGTCCGGGGGGGGATGGAGATGTTGCAGAACAGACTAATCAAGAAGATTCTGGGGACAGCTCCTTGGGGGGAAGCCCCCAGGCAACGCTCAGCCTTGGTGTTGCAAAACCAGCCAGCACAGCCCCCCGTGGGAGCAACACCGGCTGCTGTGGGGAGGGGGATGCTGTCATCTCCTCCAGCTCTGACTCTGATATTGAAATGTGAATTGCAGCACGAAAAACTACATTTCCCAGTTTCCCTTGCAGCCCAGGGGAATAAGCAATTGGAAGATTTAAATAGACCAGGCCAGAAGCAACCAACCTTTGGCACAACGTTTTTCCCTCCTCTTCTTCCAATCTATTGGCTGTTTAACCTTTTTCCCTGGCACTGGAGTGGCTGCCAAGCCTGGCATTAATTTTCCTTCCAAGCTTGCTAGGCCCATGAAGTAAACAGCCATGTGCATTCCTTACTCTATATTTAACAGCTGCAGTCTGTGCTGGGGGCAACTGCAACAGAGGGGAACCTTTGTAGCTTCCCAAATTCACAGCTTGTGAGGGTGGGAGTGGGGGAAGCTTTCTGCAGGGAGAAGAGGGATTTCTCTCCTTCCCGCTATTCGCAAAACAGGTTGCGTTAAAGAGAGACTGCAATGCCATCATCCCAGCCACGGTCCAGGGCAAGGGACAGGAACAATGTCCTCAACAGGGCTGAGTTCCTCTCCCTGAATCAGCCCTTGAAGGGGAACCAGGAGAGCAGGAGCTCGGGAAGAAAGCAGAGCGGCCAGACCGGGGCAGCCGGTGCCCAGAACACCAACCCCAAGGAGCGGAGGCAGTCGCAGCAGCTTCCCGAGGAGGATTGCATGCAGCTCAACCCCTCCTTCAAGGGAATCGCCTTCAACTCGCTGCTGGCCATCGATATCTGCATGTCCAAGAGGCTGGGAGTGTGTGCCAACAGAGCCTCCTCCTGGGGTGGTGCCCGCTCCATGATCAACCTTCTGGGGATAACGGGGCACGGGATCCCCTGGATTGCGGGTACACTCATCTGCCTGGTGAAGAGCAGCACGCTGGCAGGCCAGGAGGTCCTCATGAACCTGCTACTAGGTGAGTAGCAAACCTCCCTCCCTGCTGGGAAAGCCCAGCCCTAGTCACAAGGGACAGTGGCACTGGGACTCCTCCTCTGGCTGCTCCCAGAATCCGATGTGGTTGGGCAGCAAGGAGTGACCTTTAGGGTTAATGCTGCACTTTTTGGCCATCTCGTTCCCAGGTACTGTAGGTGATGGATGTAGCAAGAAGTTGTCTAAGAGGGATGGAGTAATCCTGGTAGCTGGTGACACCCCTGGAGTAGAGGCAGGTCCCTGGTCCTGTGTGGGGCAGGGTTGTGCAGTCAGCTCGAGGGGGAGTGTCTGTGATGGACAGGTGGATACCAGCAATGATGTATTTTATTTAGTCTGTGGTCACCTGCGTTGGTGGTTTGGTATGTGAGCAAAAGATGCAGATTTTACTCTTTGATATTTGGATCAATTCCTGAGGATATTCTTGAGGAAAAAAAAAGACTTCCATCCCCTCACCACTTTTTTTGACCAGACCTTGGCTCCACGTCTCAGCTGCTGTGTAATGGAGTCCTGTTTCCTTCCCTGCTGCAGTTTGTTCTTTCATCCTCCTTCCCCTGAGTACCTCTCCGGCTGCTGTCCCCGTTTCCATGTGCTAATTTGACCCAGAGGCTGTGTTGGCAGGCTGGGATCCCTCTGGCCCTCCTACTAGTTCTTCCTTGCGCGGTGGTCGGTGTCCCTGTTCCTAAAGGTTGGGATGTGTTAAAGGGTTTGGCTTCTCTGCTGAGCAGGGCCCATCCCACCCATCCGTGTGGACTGATGTCCCACCAGTGACCAGGCTGAGCTCTAGGCATGACTTGCCTTGGATCCTGGCCCCAACCTGCCCTGGCCATGTCTACCTGAGGGCCTTGCTCTTCTTGCTCTTCTACCTTTGGCACAGGGCCCAGTTATCCTATTTTTCCTCGTGACTAATTACCCTCTCATCTGGCTGTGATCCACCCTGGTGTTTCACCCTCCCCAAAAAACCCAACAATCCCACTTTTGTTTGGTAAGAGAAACTAAAAACATTATATTTAGACCACTTCTTTTCAGGGAGCATTTTGAGGCAACGTAGGGACACTTTATTTCACAGGCACCACAGGAAAGGGACGTCCTGTCCACAGGAGCTGACTGAGACATGATACAGGCTCTGCAACGTGGCCTCAGGTTGTTTTTCTTTTCACGAGTTCATCCTCCAGAGAGGGTGAAGATTGCACGGAACTGTCTTGAAAAGCACAGCGGTAGCTGCCTTTTCTCCCCTCTGCCTTTGGAGGAGACTGTCCTCGTGCTGTGACATCTAATGGGGGGAGGCCATGGCAGGGAAGGAGCCAGAATAGCACCAGCGTGATGCAGAGCCCGCCAGCGTCAGCAGTTCTTCCAGGGGCTCCTCGGAGCGCGGGGTCAACCCCTCGCTGAGAGAAGATCCATTTAAAAGGGCACGAGGATGAAATAGTAGGTGACTAACAACAACCACCACAGTTTCCAGATGTCTCTTGACCCAGGAGCCTTTGATGGTGTTGGAGCCTGAAAACTGACCTCTTTGGCTCCAAAATATCTGAGATCCTTATAAAGAGCTGATGCCTTCTTTGCCTTAAAAACAAGGAAGGTTTTCTCACCCTTCTGTTGCCATATGAGGAGGCCAAATGCAAAGCCACCTTGGGGTTGTGCTGGAACTTTGAGTATTGAGTGGTGGCCGGCAGAGCCCTGCACCACTGCCTGCATCTCCTGGTCTCCTGAGCTCAAATGTGATGTCTGGGAACAATTCAGTGGGTTTCTGAAGTCTTGCTTCCTTCCCTAGATGCATTACACCCACCCCTCTTCTCTGCCTGCCATGAAATTAAATAGTCAAATGGTGTGAAGAACTAGTTCCATAGATCTGGCAGCCTCCAAAGAGCTCCACTGCCTCCTTTGAATAGATGGCACAGACTGGTGGGACTGGCCAAGGTGCCCTCAGCTTCTCTTGTCAGAGCTTGCACAGCAGGACTTGTGTCACCCCACAGAGCAGATCTCTGCTGTGAGAGTGGCTTTGGGCTGATATTTAAGATTGCAGTCAGAAGCTCCAAGTATCTGAGTAGCTGCTGCTGTAATACCTGCCCTGCTGGTGGAGGAAAGAGCCTGGCTGGGGAGTGTGGGGCTGGTGAACCTCGACAGGTCCCAGGAGAAGTGGGGTCTTGTGTACACAGGAAGGGCATGGCATGACTGCTGCATCTGGCATCTCCTTGGTCCCTCTCACTGCTGGTTTCCTGTGGTTCAAATCCATCAGGATGTGGTGAAAAGCCCTCCTGGAGAGGGACAGGTCAAAGGGAAGGGAACCTCCTGGTGCTTCCCTGCTCTCCTGAGAAGAGGAAATGAGGAAAGTTGGGGTTGTCTGTGATACCACTTCCTTGCCCCCTCTGGCTCTCGTCCCTCCCCCCTGCTTGCTGAGGGTTTGATACATCAAGCAGAATTTCTGATGCAGTCTCTGGGCAGGGAGCCAGCCCATCATAGAGCACTTGTTTAGGATTTGCAATCAGGCTTCCAAGGCGAGGAGACAGGAGACTGCTGAAGTGGGACCTGGAACCTGGCAAAGCACCACTGCAGATGGAGGAGGAGCTCTCAGCAGGAGCTTTGCCAACACATGTGGGAGCATTTTGGGTGAGGGGGTCTGACCCTGGGATGCTCCATCCATCCCCACTGCAGATGTTGATTAGCAACCCCGAGCAATGTTTTCCCTCTGTGTTTGTCATCTGTGATGGAATTTATTGATTTCCCCTTCTCATCGTAATCTTTTCCAGCAAATGCCAAACAGCCAGAGAAACACACTCAGAGCCTGTTACTGAAAAGATAGAAGAAGCCAGATATCTGTGCCCATTGTAAAAATCCCTCTGCCAGAATATGCTTTCAGGAAGTCTGTCTCAGTATCACCAGCCCTGGCTGTGCAAGAGTCAGGGAGAAAGTCCACACCCCCTGGCCAAATGGAGAAAATCATTATTCAGGAAACCCCTCAGTTTTGAGGTTCATTTTATTTATCTTCCACTGTTGAAACTTTTAGAACCATTCAAGCTTTACTTTGAAAAATCACAAGGATTTAATGAAAACTGAGATGCTTAGAAAGTTATTTGAACCTTGCAATCGGTCTTTGAGGGGGAAAGCAGATATAAAACTTTCAGTAAAAATCCCAGGTCTGCTTCAGAACCAAACATAAACTCCATTAAACCCTGGGGGCAGCAGTACCTCGTTTTCTGGTTCTGATCCATCCGGTGAGGATGTGGATCCAAATTTAGTGATTCATTGACTGCAAAGCCAGCAAAGAACATTTGGATCATCGATCTAACCCACGGCAAAATACAGGCTGTAGCACATCCCTTAATTTATTCCTGTTCAATTTGTTAAGGGAAAAAACCCAAACACTCAATCTGATGTACAGTTACAAGCGAGGGTGAACTTGTCAGAGCCATTTCTGTATTACTGCAGTGGCAGGGCTTCTCACAAGCGCTTTTAGTTGGACTCTTCCCTTCATTGCGACTGCATACCCTTGTCTCTCCAGCTCAACAGCTCTTTTAGCCAACATCTTTTCTGCCTTTCAATATTTTGGATAGTGCTCAAGTCATTTCTTCACCTCCTATTTATTAAGCTAAACAGATTGATCTCGTTAAACTGATGGTCTTTGCAGATCCAGGCACCTTCTCACTGCGGTGGGGATGGAACGTGGTCACCTGCCCAAAGCTGTTGTGTTTAGAGCCAGATCAACACTGTGTTCAGTTATCTGCAGTCCAGCCATGTGCCTTTGCTGTTGGGAGGTGTCTGCTTGGGTAACCCTTGCACGTAAAATTCCTGTTTGTGCTCAGTTTGAGGTACCAGCCAGTAACTGGTTCTGCTGTGGTCGTGGCTCTCTGAAATAGGTATCCAGACTGGGAGAAGAGAAAGCCCTGGTCTTCTCTTCGCCTGCTGTCTCTGTGACATTGGTGCCAGTCCTCAGCCATCTCCAGCTGGCTCTGCATCCCGCTTCCGAGGGGCAGGATGGCTCTTTGGTGCTGTCACTAAGCATTTATCCCATCAAGAGAAGCAGTGCCCCGGGGCATGGATGTATCATCCGAGCAGCGTGTCAGAATGGGGATGGGTGGATACTATAGGAGGAGGGAAAGAGCAAGCCCAGGGCCACTTCTCCATTCCTGGAGGTCAGCAAGAAGGAAGTTCTTGCTCTATCCAGCCTTCTCCCTGAATACTGACTGAGCTTCACTCCAACCAGGAACCAAGCTGTGATATTCTAAGGCATCGTCCCCTGCAAACCTGTGACTTTATCCCAAGCCATATCTATATTTCTTTAAAATATATATATATTTATAAATACAGATATATGGTCAGGACTCTGTGATCCCACTGCAGCAGCTTTCAAACCAGACCAGATTGGCCGGAAAGTGGTAGATTAGGAAGGAAAGAAGGCAAGAAATGCCTTCACTAAACCCCTCGGGAGCTCACTGACCCTGCTCTGACAATACAGACATACCTCAGGTATTGTCATGCTTCTCTTTGGAGGCTGTGTGATAGAAATCCAGACAGTACAGCCCGTTACTAGTAAAGGTCACCTGGCAGATGAAATGCTCAGGCAGTACAGACAAGCTCATCCTGTCGAGCCTCAGGGCAGCCCAGCCCCAGCAGGGGCCAGGGAGCTGCACAGCAGATGGATCAGTCCATATGCAGCAGAGCTTGCTAAAGCCGAGAGCCCCAGAGATGGTTTAGGGCCAGATGTGTCTATTTTTTCCCCCTTTCATTTTTCCACTGTGAGAGCAGGGATTTTCTGAGCCAGGCAGGGCAGATGATGCTCTGTCAGGGAAGGGAGAGGAGCTCGGGAGTCAGTGCCCTTAGGAACCATCCCTCCTTGTACAACCTGGCACATGGAGGAGGTTCAGCCTCTGTCCTGCTGCCCACCAAGACCTCAGCAAGCCAGCAGCACATCTGCCCAGAGAGGTGGAAACATTTAAATGCCAAGTAACCCAACACAACTGACCCATGGAGGGTGCCAGGCAGAGAGAATGACACAGATGCCCACTCTCTGCATCCAGCATCTAATCCAGGTCCAGCCTGGCATTAAACATTCCTCTTCATCGCATCAGGCTGCTAATCTGCCTCTGGTTGTTCTGCCTGGATACAGCTGTTGAAGTCCCTGGTCCTTTGGTAGGTGCCGTGCTCAGCCCTCATCCCTTCACAGCTGATGAGCTCAGGCATCTCTGAACAGGCAGCAGTGCCCAGCTCTCCCGGCTTCCCTGCCCCCCTCCCTCCCTGCTTCCTCTACAGAAACGTATCCTGCTCACTGCAGGGCAGGCTGCAGTGTCCCTTCGGATAAAGGACAGTCAGTGACAGGCTGGGACCCATCTGACTGTGGCTGGAGCAGGCAGGGGGAAATTTCCAGTGACCTGCACAGGGTCTCCATCAGATCCACAGTCTGATCACCCCCTTGGTACCAGGCAGCACCGAGGAGCTCAGGTCCTGGCAGGCTGCTGGAGATGCTGAGAGCCCTGCAGCCATCAGTGTGCAGCTCTTGGGGAATCTGCAGCGAGCTGGAATGAAACCCTCACGCAGAGTGAGCAGCAAAACGTTCCAGAGCCTGAATGCAGAGCGAAAGAGAAGTGCGAGGGTTGTTGAATGGGAAGAGGGGGAATAAACATGGGAAATGAGTCATCCTTATGTCTGTCACTCTGGGAACAGCTTCCCATTGCCCCTGCCTGGAGCTCAGAGAGGACAGTAACTGTTTCACGCAGGCAGAGCCAGCCCTGACAGGGAAGCTGAGCCAGGCTCTGGCCCGAAGGGAGATCCCGGGAAATGGGTGAGTGTGTTTGCCTCTAACACGCCTTGACAGGAGCAGTGGCTGGGAAGAGGAAGGTGGGGGAGTGAGGTGAGTTGCTGGGAGGAGCAGCAGGCAGGGAGAGCCCATTGGGTCTCCTGCTCCAGGCCAGGAGTGGTGGAGGATGGGGTGGGAGAGGGGTAACCTCTCTTTAACCCCCCTTTTGAAGAAATCTCCATGTCTTAACCTGGAACAGAGTTCTGGTCTTGCTCTCCGTTTCCATCTATATAGGAATGTTGGCAGATGTACCTGATCCAGGCCCAGTGCCCTGTTAGGTTTGATAGTTGGAAACCCTCTGAGCCCCACAGGATCAGCCCCCTTTCTTTTTTTTTGCCAATCTGCTTCATTGAAGGCAGTGAGGTGTAAATACAAGCCCAGGCAGCACTGAGTCTGAGGGAGGAACCCAGCCTTTGTGGTCTGGGACATGCTGCTGGTCATCAGCACTTTTCTTTCCCCGGTTCATCCCATGCTGTGCGATCGTGCTGGTGCGTGTGGCATGTCTGTGACGTGCTGATGGCACCTGTGCTGCTGCCGTTGGGTACAGGGGCATTTCAAGCTGTCAGAACCCCTCTGGGAGGCAGCTGAGCCATCCTGGGGGCTGCTCAGCTCCTTTTCCCCAGCAGCACGAGCCCTTTTCACTGCAGACCCCCTGTCGCCTGCACCTCATCCAAGCCCGTGCAGACCCCCAGTGAGGTGGCCCCGCTTGGTATTTGATGCTGAGCACAAATTTCCCAGCTCCCAGGGCACAGTGTTTCCAAGGGGAGGACTCCAGGCAGCCTGTGTTTGCACTCGGGGCTGTTTCTAATCATCCACAATATAGCGAGTCTATTTTTAGTTGTTGTGGGGTTTTATTTTAATTAATTACACAGTTCTGCTTTCCACCGTTTTTTCACCTCCCCGTGACCACTTACCCCACGCTGCTGCTTGTTCAGCCAAAAAATACCCCCCCCAAAACACCACAGTGCCTGATTCATTGGCTCTTCAATGTGTCATGCCATCTGTGCCTTTTGTCAGCTCTTACACACCATAGGACCACGTTTGGGGAAGAAAATGGGGTAGAGGAGTTCACTTCCAGAGGAGTGGACCTCTTCCAACCCTCCTCCACTGACTCCACTGGAGAGAGGGTGAAGATCCTTTTGAAACCTGCATCTTTCATTAATGTCAACTAGTCAAGGCTGCAAACGGCTCATTTTCCAGGTCAGGGAGCCCGATGCCTGCGGGTGATTTGGGAAGTTCAGAAGGAGTGGGAGGGGGCATGTAAGTAAAAAGAAAAACAAAGGAAAGAATTGTGAATTCTAATTATGGAGCAAAAGAAACTGCTTCCTGGGAATGGTGACATTTGTCCAGAGTTCACTCCTGGGTGAGGTTGGCTAGTCTGGGAAATACAGGACCTTCAAAGCCAGTTTTGGCCCTACACGTGGTCTTATCAGCTGTAGTGGCCACCTCCAGCACGGTGGGGTGCAGGCAATGGGTTATCACCAGCTTGGTTCTTCTTTAAAGCAGTGCTGGGCTGGGCAGAGGGGTTGTCTAATACACATCTGCTCCCATGCTGGGAGCCTCTTGAGCTCTCGGGATGGGCTCCCTCTTCATTCCTGGGCATTTACCTCCCCATTTTCCTCTCCCCACATGCTCACCCACAGTTCTGGGAGGCCAAGTCCAGCTTGTGACTGTTGCTGATCCCAACCTCACAGGCTGGGACCCTGGAGAGCAGCCTCATGTGTGTGAAGTCATGTGAATCACAGCTTCAGGAGACAAGGCCAAGGGCTTTTTTGGCTTTCTCCTCTTTTCCTCCCCCCGCTGACCCCAGCACTGCACCCAGGTTGTTTTTCAGCTGTGGTTTAGATAACATGTTTATATAAACACCTCAGCTAGAATCTGCCTCTGTCCCTGGAGACGCTGCCTGGCTCCAACCTGGAGCAGGCAGTGCCCTCAAGGTGCTCGCACCATCCTCAGCCTCTTTCAGCCGTAAGGAACAGCAGCAGAGGTGGCACCTCAGGGACAGAAAGCACCTTATGGTGACAGGAGATGTCCAACTGTTTTGATTTCTCTTACATACAAGATTTGGGGTTTGGTTTGGTTCTGCTGGTGATGGTTCAGGTTCGTCCTCATGCCCTGCCTGCTCAGAGCTCCTCTCCACTCACCTCTCTGCTCCTAATGTGCTCCTAAAATTTGGTGGTAGGAGCAAGGCAGATGTCTGTTTTCCTTTTCTTATTAATAGACATAAAATGCCTGCCCAGAGGGCTCACTTTCAGCTCGTTTACTGTGCATCCGATGCCAGATGTCGGGGTTTTTTTCAATACCAAGGTGATCTCTGATGCTTAAATTGTCACAGGCAAGACAAGACTTGCTCTTTGGTTTTGGGCTTTAAGGAAGTTTTAGATGTTAATAGAGGATTTTGGGATTGGATGGTTTTGCAGTGGAAATCTGAAGGATTGTTTTCCTTAACACCAGGTCAAAAGGAAAATACGTGATCTTTTGCAGAAAAATGTGAAGGGAACGATGGGCAAGAGCTAATCCTTCCTTTGCTCTTAAATCCAGCTCTATCTGGATTTTACATCCAGTGATGCCTCTGGTTTAAATCCAACGCTACCTGGATCTGGAGGAAGGGCATGATGGAAAAAAATGCTTAAAATTAAAATTTCCTGCTCCTCTCATCTCGCCCTCGGTCCGGTGGCACTCTGCCATCCCTGCTGCGCCTCTGGCAGCCCCGTGGGTCCCCAGAGAGCAGCCTTGCGCAAGTGCAGGCTGGTACATCAGCTGCAGGCTCCCTTCCCAGGGCTCTCCCGGGGCTGTATTTCCTCCAGCCTTCAGTCAGGTCAGCCTGAAGGATTTGCACAGCTCTGTGTGAGGGACCAGGGAAGGGCAGGCTGAAGGTGCCGGTGCCGGTTTGCAGGTGGGCTCAGGGGCTCCGGGTTCAAAGCTTTGGTAGCCATCAGGCACCTTCCCCTGTGCAGAGACACTCACCTGCAGCTGGAGTCGTGGAGGGCACCTGTAATCAAATTAACCCCCTTACCTGCCTATCACTGGCACGGATGTGCCCACCTGAGGAGGGAGGATTTGATGTGCATTAAGGGGACAAAGCAAGCAAGAAAAGGTCCAAGCGGGTTTGTAGGTCATGGGATTGCAAGGGAATAGTGCTGGGGCTGCTGGGCAATGGTATCATCTTTATCTGTTTCTGAAGGATGGGCCCTTGGCAGCACCGTCAGCAGCAGTGCTGCCTGCTGATTCACCCTGCCAGCTCTTGCCCAGCAGCAGCAGCAGGAGCAGGAGAGGGAAGGGGCACCGTGGGGACCCAGCTGTGGGTGAGGGCAGTGGGACCCGCAGGGGCTGGGGCAGGGCAGGCTGCTGGGGCTGTTTCATAAAGGAGTTGCTTCATGAAAGGAACAGAAAGTGCAGGGGGAAGTGACAGAAAAAGCACCAGGCAGAGGGATCTTTGCTGTGTTTTTTTTCTTTTAATGGCAAATTAACCCCCGGTTTTAGTGCTGTCATGCCTTCAGATCTTGAAATGTGGGCAAACGAGGCTTTTTGCTTTCTGTGCATCATTTGACGAAAATCAAACCTAGCAGTACTGAAGGCCCATTTTATTCATCTTCTGAATGAAAGGATTATTAAAACAGCTCTTTGGCTTGTTCTCCATGCCCTGAACACCTCCGTGCACACATGCCTGCATCCCTCGAGTTGCCCTGACATCACCTTTGACCGTAAAAAAATATTGCCAGCGCAAAATACAGACGGGCAATGGTGAACACCACACATTGCTAAAGCACACAGCATCTGTGCTGCTGATCCACGGGTGGGTTTGGAGGGGAATGGTCTGTAGTGGGTGTATTGAACACCACGGAGGAGACACTGGGATCCTTGAGGGTGCCCTTAAAAAAAAAAATCAGCAAAATGCAGAGAACTGCTCTGCTGAGTGCTGGGGTCCCCATGGCCTGCAGGCCTACCCCTGCTCTCTCCCTTCCTGCTGGTCATACCTGGTGAGATCTGAGCAGCCCTTGTTGTCCTTGTCCTCCTAAGCCCATCCCTACCACTACAGGGCTGCAGGTGTGACCTTGCAGCCCCTTGTCACCTGCAGCCTCACCACCTTGTTTCAGGTGCCACCTATGAAACTTTCAGCCTCCTGCTTCTTGTTGTGTTTAGCTTGGATTCCCACTGCTGCCTGTGCCAGCAAGGAGCTGGTGTCCAGACCTCTTCCTCTGCTCCATCTGCCCTCCACAGCTCTGAGACCCCTGGTGGGCAGGAGGTCCAGGGAGGTCCTGCTGTCCCACTTCCCCAAGCAAGGTGCCCTGCAGTTGAGGAAGAAAAGTAGTCTCCCATGAGGCAAGAGTTTGGCCAGGATAAATATCAGCCCCTTCCCAAAGCAGCACCGGGGGCTGGTGTGCAGGGGTGGGACACTGTGGGAGGTGGGTGAACAGAGCCATCGTGACAGCTCCTCACTTCCCAGCTCTGCCAGGTGCTGAACAGGCAGGAGGAGCTGCCTTCCTCCCCTGTGCTGTCTCATTTCCCATCCCCACCGCCGCAGCACTCCCATCCATCCTCCTGAAACCTTGTCAGCTCTCAAGGAATGGTCTTTGTCATGGCCTGGGAATCAGGCAACTGGCCCCTCACGCTCCTGCCAGGGGAGCGGGCTGTGCTCGTGATGGCATGTATGTCCTTGTCACTGCTGCGAGGAGCTGAAACCAGCACTCTGACTAATTAGGAGGGTTGGGGAAAAGCAGCTGAGGGGATTAAAGAAAAATAAAATTGATGCTAGGAAATAGAAATGACAGTACCTGTCGGCTGGGAAGAAGGATGTGGGATGAAGAGGAGGAGGATGTAGACGAGTGCTGATGGGTTTCACTCCCGAAGCTGTTAGGGAAGAAAGGTGTTTTGGTGTTGAGAGCTGCAGCTGGAGGGATGGTCCCTGTGCCACTACAAGCTTGGGTTTGCTGGGGCTGGGAGGTGAGTTTCCCCCCCCATGTTTGTGCAGGGAAGGGAGTGTGTGGGGTGACTTGCAGGGAGAAAGCCACAGGGAGCAAAAGGCAAGTTGAAACAACAAGTGGGTGTTCAGCACTTTGGCAAAGGGAAAGGGATGGGTGGGGGACATCCAGGAGGACGTTGCCCACCCTTTGCTTCAACTTGCAGTGGTGCTGTTTCTAATGCAGGAGCCCTTTTTTCTTTATTGCATGGCTTTCCTCTTGGCTCACTGGCTCCTAATGCTCTTTTCTTAGTGAAATCTGTGAGTGTGGTGTCATTCTGCTGGCTGGCTCAGGGCAGGGGGATGTGGTGGGCTTGGGAGAGGACAAGGGACGCCAGAAAGTGCTGTGGGGCAGTTTTCATCCAGCAGCCTGGTCACCCTGGCACAGAGGCCCCCAGGCAGGGACCTTGCTGCACGAGGTTTCTGTAGCATAGGGTGGAGGACAGCAAGAGGAACACCCCAAGTGGTGGTTTGAGGGCCAAAAGAGTTTTAATTTTAGCTTTGCCAGTTGCTCCCTTCCTCCCCAGGTGGATTACTTGCCCCTGCAGTTTGAGTTTCTCCTCTGTCAGATGATGATACTGGTAATTGCCTTCTCTGTGAGTGAACTGGGAGGGTTGACCAACATTTGGGTGGTAACTGAGGATGGGGGAGATGGTGTGCAGCTGAACTGTGGACATCTGGCCAGAATCGAACCCAAAACCTTTTCTTTAAAGACAACAATCCTTGGAGGTTCTGCTTTGAAAATACCCCTGGATTTCTTCTGTCTCTGACCATCCCCTCTTATTCTCTCATTCTGTAGCCCTGCTGCTGGACATCATGATTGTGGCTGGTTTGCAGAAGCTGGCCAAGCGGAAGGGCCCGTACGACATCAACCCTGGCTTGTTGGACTACCTGACCATGGACACCTACGCCTTCCCAGCCGGGCACGCCAGCAGAGTGGCCATGCTCTCCAAGTTCTTCCTCAACCACCTGGTCTTGGCCATCCCCCTCCGCATCCTGCTGGTCCTCTGGGCCCTCTGTGTGGGGTTTTCCCGTGTCATGATCGGACGGCACCACATCACAGATGTCCTCTCCGGCTTTGTTTTTGGCTACTTGCAGTTCAGGCTGGTGGAGTTGATATGGATGTCTTCCAACACGTGTCAGATGTTGATATCCATCTGGTGAACATGGGGGACTTGATGCCTTTCCACTGGAAACTAGCAGATACTTTGAGAGTCTCCCTCCCAGTATTTTCTACATGTTGTTTGTTGGAAGTAGTTGTAACTTCCATGAGTAGTGGTGTTTTTTTAATGTTGCTTCCCCACGTTAAAAAAAAAAAAGTTTCTTGCAATGGATTGGGTTTTAGCAATCGAGGGCCATACCTGTGTTTTGGCCATATTCTCAAGCTGTGTTTGGACAGCAAGCTAATTAAGCTTTGCAGGTGAGAGAAATGAGCTCCATGTCTGCCTACTTTAGGTGGTTCACACTGGCACCTTGGTATGTCCTCAGGATGGGCAGTGCCTGAGAGCTTCCTGAGAACACATTCATTAACTTTTTTTGAGGCTAAATGATTTTGGCCACTGTGCTTTTTTCTTTTTGTAAGCCCAGCAGTTGTGTCTTCTACAGAGTCAGGACAGACAATGCTGGCACTTTACAGATAATAAATAATCATAAAAATCTTGCCCTGTTTGGTTCTTATCGTGAGGGAAGGGACAAACCCACCCTGCTGTGGCTCTGAGATACATACTCAGTGAGGAGCAGGTCCTGCAGTCTTGCTGACTGAGGGGGTGCAAGTGATGGCTCACAGGGTTTGCATTGGGTAGAGTGGACCTGGATGGGTGCTCACTAAAGGAAAATCTGCTCTGTGAGCGTCTGGGGGGAGTTTTTGGTCTGGTGAGGGACACATGCAAGTTGCCCACTTTCATCCTGGTGGGGATGAATAGACATTGTGCTGGATCGTGTTCATTTTACAAAGCAGGTCTTGATGTGCAGAAAAAGGTGTTTTTCTTTCTCTCCACGGCCATGATTTTATCATTATGCCAAATGCTGCGGTAGATGGGAATTTTCAAGGTAAGCCTGGTACAGCAGTGCCTGTTTCTGGTTTCTGGTACACTCTGCAATGTCAGTGAGCTGAGGGCAGGGAGGCAGGGCTGCCCCTGCACCTCCTCTGCTCACTTGGCTGTAACCCCTTTACTGGGGTTAATTCTGAACATTTCTGTGTCTTACCCTGTATGAAATGAGGAGAGCACTTCTGACCTTCCTTGATTGCAAACCTGAGCTAATTGTTTTCTGTGAACCAGTCTGAGATCACTGAATATAGAGTTTGATGCCCAGGCATGGTGCTGCTCCTTCCCATTATTGACAAGTGTCTGCCTTGAAACCTGGTGGATCCTTACCCAGGTGATGGCCATGCTCAACGTGGTGTCTCTGAAATGGATCCAGCCTCATGCCTGTCATGAGAAAATCCCATATTTTTAACAGAATGTGCCAGTTCTCCATGGTTTCTCTGTCTTTAGAAGAGAGTTTGATGTTTGGCAGGTGATGGATACCACCAGACTCAGCACGTTCCTTGACTGGACGAATCCTGCGGAATGGAGGGATCCTGTCATCCCTGCCCTCCCGTCTATCCCAAGTGAACAAAATGCACCTGGCTTTGAAGGCCAGGGAGCAACCAGCTGGGTCTGGCGCTGTAATCTCTCCCTGCATGTTGAGCAGCTTCCTACAGGAGCTGGTGAGAAGAAGACATTCAGATAATGGCTGCTGCAAGCTGCTGACATTTGTTACTCTTTGATGATTAATATGAAAAGAAGCAAAACAGATAATCCATCCCTGGCATGCGTCTCCAGCTGGGATGTCAGCACAGAGCCCTGGGAGCTGCTGACTTCCCGCGCTGCCGGCTCCGAGGCTGGAGCAGAAGCGTGGTGAGGAAGGAGACCATGTCCTTTGAAGACGAGCCTCCCACGGAGCTCACGGATGGGCTGTCCCTTGGGAAGGGCTGTCACTGGGTTTTTTTCAGGAAAGGGGAGAGCTCAGGGTCTCAGTGGTTCTCCCTGGAGGTTGGTGCAGCAGCGGGTGCAGCAGCGGGGGGTGGTGGGTGCTGCCCAGCTCCCCTCCTGCTGCTGCAGGTGGGAGCAGAGATGTGCCGCCCTCCCTCAGGGCTTCTCTTTGCCAATATCCTTCTCCTGCGAAGATTTATGTGAAGAAGTGAGCTGTGGTGATTTTTCTTCCCTCCAGGCATTGTTGCACTTGGCAGAGTTTATCCTCACCCCCAGGAAGGATGGAGGCACGTCACTGGGCTCTGATGGCGTGTGACGCACCTACGTGTAGCTGGAGATGGTGGGTTCCTGAAGGGATAGGGAACAGGGGAGGACTTTGCCCTGATGGCTTTGTGGGAAGCTCTCACTTTGTATTTCCAGGATTTACTGAACCTTTGCAAATAGGCTGGATGAATCTACAAGCGTGTTGCTGGGTTAGGGTTTTCTTGCACTTATGTTATCTTCTGCTGGTATATCCAGGACGGCAGCATGGCTTTGGAGGAGTTATCCTGGTCCTTGCTGGTGTGATCAGGAGAGCGTGGCCTGGAGAAACTGCCATGGTGGGTTAGATCAGCTGAGCTGGTCTCACCCCAGCTCGTGGTTACAAAGCAAGGCAGGAGAGCAGAGAGAGGTGAGTTGGGGTGATCCAGGGGGTAAGCTGGGATTCACAGGATGAGACTTTCTCCCACACAGAGTTTCTCTGGGGAGTTTTCCTCCTCAGCCTTCCTGTAGCCTGTGTCCCTTTTCTCCCCCAGCACTTCAGTGCCCAGAGTGGGGGATCCCAGTGCTCCGTTCTTGCTGCAGGGAGGATTTGGGGAAAGGCCCCACAAGGTGAGTGTAGATCTGGGCACAGAGGCACTGGGAAAGACCTGGCAGAGCCTTGCCTTGGCCATGGCTGCCCTCCCAGCAAGGCAAGCCATCCCATGTCCCTCTCTCCAGCTGCTGCCATGCCGAAGGTACCACTCAGAAACAAGCAGGGCGTTTCTGCAGAGAAAAGCAGCTTCTGTCTCTATAGCAACAGTGAGGGATGGCGGGCACCGTGTCCCCTGTCCCTGCCAGTCCCTGTCACCCAACAAGCAGGACAGACTGTGGCTGGGCTACATATCACCTCCAGGAGGGAGGCAGGAGTCCCTCAGCCCAGCCCCTCTGGGACACAACTGTGTGGGCAGGGGCATGTGGGGAGCAGTGACAGAACAACCCGGCTCTGCCACCGACAAGGTACAACCTGCGGCGACTGTCCTCAGCTTTCAGTCCCAGTGACATGACCTTGGGCTGTGCTGGGGGAGCCAGGAGGCAGCGTGGGGAGGGATTCCATGCCCAGTGCTGCACTCACAGATTTCCAGGGCCAGATCAGAGGCAAGAAGGGCACAGCAATGCGAGGGAAAGGACAGTCACCCGGGTCTTTGGCTCTAGAGCTGTGTGAATGCCATCTGCCTTTCAGCCCTTGGTTGCTGCTTGTGAGGAGTAGCATGGGTGCAGCTTGCCTGTCCATAAAGCCCTGTGGTCTGAGGAGGGTTTTCTCCCCCCTCAGAAGGTGTCAGAGGGATAGGGCTGGGTCTCAGCCCCAGCAGCGCTGTCAGAATGTGGCCTTTTGTGTAATGTGCTGGAGCATCACCTGGCTCTGCTCTCCACTGGATTTAGCAGTGGCTCTGAGAAACACCAGTGGGTTTTGCAGGCATGTGTTACATGTAAGCCAGTGGCTGAGGCATGTTTATGCCTCATTCTCCACTCTCCTGCAGCTCCTGCTGATGCTCATGCAGAGATTTGGCCCCGTCCGTCCTGGGTGAGCCAGAGCAGGACACTGGTCTGCTGTGTGCTCACCATGGTCATATGGCTGTGGGGAGGCAAAAGGCCAAATGGTTTGAGCTCCCTCAGGATTGCCCAGGAATGTGAGTGTTTTCCCTGAACCTTTAGATCCCCAAATTCATCCATGCAGGGCTCAGCATGAGGCCTGGGAGGAGTGATCCTTCCAAGCCAAGACCTTTCCAACCAGGAGGAACAAACAAACCCTGACCATGGCATCTTCTGCCTTTCAGTTCATCTAGCAGATTAATTAAGAAAGTGCCTTAGAGGAGGCAATAATTAAATAAATGTGATCAGCCAAGGGATCTCAACCCCCATGGGATGGGGGCTGCTGCCATCAGCACTCCCAAAGTGCCACAGGGAGAGTCCCAGGCTGTGGTGACAGTGATTTGGTTTGTGATTCTTTGGCAGACAGTGAAAGGCCCCTCCTCCCCTCACCCTAATGCTGATTATGCTCAGCAGCAAAAAGAGATTTTAATTTATTAAATAAAAAAAAAAAAAAAGGGTGCCAGGGTCAGGGCAAGTAGCAAATCTGGATTATATCTTCGGGCATATGTGGGAATCACGGCTGGGGTGTTTAGTTCTCCCCTCCTCAACCTAAGCTGGTGTTTTTTTTCCAACAAGCTGTTTTGTACATTTGTGGCTGGGGTTGTGCTGAAAGGAAGGTGGGACAAACCCTTTCACACATCAGGGCTGTGCTGCCCTCTCCGTCATGGAGGGTCCTCTGTGCTGTCCCTGGGATCCGTGTCCTTCCCAGGATGAGGCAGCTGATGGGGGGGCAGTGCGGGTTGGATGGACTTGGAGGGCAGGTTGGTGGATTTGAGGATTCAGGGGGAATTAGGAAGGCTGTTACACAAGGTCTCCCCGTGGTAGCACAGGTGTGGCTGTAGTTCACCCCAGGATGGACACTGCAAATGTTTTTCTCTCGTGTTGACCCCAGAGTCCCTGGCTGATGTGCCTATGTCTGCATATAGTGCTTGATTTAAGGTGTTGCTGGGGCTCTGCCCTCCAGACAGGCAGGGATGGGGTTGTTTCATTCCCTGCCTCGCTGGGACTCGCTGGGAGCAGCAGAGGTCTTCGTGCTCTTTCGTTCCCCAGGACGCAAGAGTCAAAGCGGATTAAAGGTCCCTCGGCTGATCACATTTATTTCATTATTTGAGTAAAATCCCTTGTAAATACCGCCTCCCTCCCTTTTTTTTTTTTTTTATAAAAATAGAAAGCACGAAAGAATTGGAGATTTAGGAAAAGTTAATCACAGGAGTCGCTTGAAATCCATTAACCTCTCACAGCCTGAGCGAGGCTGAGCGGTGCCCGAGCCCCTCTGCAGCGCCCAAAAGCAGGGCTTCCCCTGGAAAATACCTGCTTCTTAGCAGGCTGGGTGGTATTACAGCGCTTTGGCCGTGATGAACTGCTAATTGCAGTGTTGGGACAAATTGGTTCAAGCACCCAGGTGGCTCCAGAGCAAGTGGGTGAGTGGGGTCAGGTGTAGGAGCCCTGTGGCAAATGTTGCTGGCCAGCGTGTGGGCTCAGGGCCATTGGAAATGCCAGTGCTCTTCACTTTACAGTGTGGTTCCTCTGAGCCTCTCCAAAGGATGGGGTGGGCTTTGCACAGGGATATCTCTCAGTTTTTCTAATGCATTTCAAACAGGTGTAGCTGGTTTCCACTCACCAGAACCTGCCCTGACTTCCCATCCCCTCAGTACAACCTTGCCCATGGGACCCTCTCTCACTTCCTCTCTTCTCCCAGGACCAGCAGCTTTGTGCAAGACCATCAGTGCTGAAAAGCCAGACCTGCAGAAATTAATTAAATTAAGAGCAGTGGGAACAGAAGCTGAGAGCTACAGTGATGGATGTTCACGAAACACTTGCCCAGAGCCCAGAGTGCCCTGGACATTTGGTGATGTTTGCTTCCAGCCAAGGAGCTGTGCAGTACTTAGACACACTCAAAGCAGTTGTGATTAGGGAATCAGCCTCTGATACCTGAGTGTGGGTCCACTGCACCCAGAGCTGATGCCTTCTCTCCACTGGGATTTGCACCTTGGAGCTGCCAGTGCTGGTTTGTCATGGATTGCATCCCCTGGCTGCAAAGGGAGTTTTATGTTCTCTAAATCTTAAACCCTAGGTTGTGTATTAATAGCATGGTAATGCATCACTTTTGTGTCCAGCACAAGCCAGGGGTTATATAAAACACAGATTAATGGGAATCAGCAAAATAGAGGGGCATGGGGAGGGATGCGGTGAGGATGTCTTGGGAGGGAAGTGGCAGATCCAGAGGGAAGAGAAGGTGGCTGAGTGGATTCAGAGCACTTCCTGGCTGAGTGGATTCAGAGCACTTCCTGGCAGGATTTGCTCCAGTTATCGTTCTGCAGTCCCTGATTCAGAACATTTCCTGAACCAGCAGGTCTGCAACCCGGGGTCTTTTGTCCCTGGGTGATAACAAGAAAGCAGGGTCTGGGAATTTGACTGTAAATGGATGTTTTTTCTATTCTTTGTTTTCTTTCTTTTTTTTTTTTTTTGGTTTGGTGCGGTTTGGTTTGGTTTTTTTTCTAGCTGACAGAGATAATTTCTACATCTGCAAACAAGCAAAGTACAGGTGGGAAGATAAAATCACAAAGGCACATCTTTCACTAGGTGGTAAATTGGCTTGTTTCTCCTCTCCCATCCCCAAAAGCAAAGTGATACTTGGGTTAAGAAAGGCTGGGAATTCTCTGAAACTCTTTCCTATTGTTGCTCCTTGCTGATGGGTGAGAGATCAGTGCTGATTTCCAGGGACCCCATGCACAACTCAGAACAGCAGTTCCTCAGCTTTGGGCAGAAAAGTTCCCTCTTTTAGATTCCTCAGCCCATAAACATTCAAAATGTGCTGAAGGGGCAGCAGGAACACCAACCCAAACCCCTCCAGTTGCTGCTCCTTGGAGCAGGGGCAGGGCAGGAGAGAGGGAAAGCAACAGGTTTTTGGGCACCTGCCTCTGGTGTGACCTTCCCTGGGAGAGCAAGACCTCGGCAGCTCTGCCCTCACCGGATGGGAAGATGCCTCCCACCCCGGGAGGAAGGCACAGCTGGACTCCAACCATCAATCATGTCCCGCCGGGAAGGGCTTGTATGGCTTGTGGGATTCCTGGTGGGGTGACTTTTTTTCAAAGCCTCCTGCAACAACAGCAACCGTTGCTCAGCTTCCTTTCTAGATAACCTTTTTCCTGCTGCCCAACATGCTTATCTGCTGCAGACAGACTGGCAAGATGAACCGGAAAGCTGATACCTTATCTCTCCCTCTCAAGGAGCCTATTTAAGTGTTGGAATGTGTTGAGATGGTAAATGATTGTTAAAATCCAAGTGAGGAACATGGACCTAAGGGCAGGTCCTGCTGGGAGGGAGCACCTAGTCAAAAAGGAGTCTTGTGGGACTACAGCCTTTCCAGGCTTTTCTGCCAAGAAATGCATCTTTTATCTGCCAAAAGATGCATCGCCTGAAAGGTAAAGTGCTTTGTTTAAAACCAAAAGGCATAGACTGGGTTGGGGCTAATCTGTGGGTTATCCCTGCAGGCTGCTCCCAGCTCGGTGTCCCTTCCATACAGCTTTATCTGTGTCTCAGTTTACTCACTGCAGGAAATACACTGCTGTGGGTCGGCCTCGCAACGGGTGTATTGTCTGATATCACATGGCATGTATTCCTCACTCACCCTTTAATCTGCACTGCTGTGGGAAGCAGCGAGATGCTCACACATTCATAAAGGTAAATAGGATTGGAGAGCTCTCGGGCTAATTGAAATGAACGGGGCTCAGCAGCTCAGGCAGCCTGATACAACCAAATGAGACCTCTCCGGGGACACAGCAGAGCTTCAGCACTTCACTTATTTCAGCCACTGCAAGTGGCAGCTACAGCAACAGCAATTGCAGGCGCTGGGGTTTGAGCACTGTGACAGCAGAGGGGCCAGGGAACCCCAGCGTGGCCGGGGTGATGTCTGTAACAGCTGCTGGGGAGGGGTGGGACGGACTTATTTTTGTCCTGTCCTGGGTGGAAAAATAGCTGGTGGAGATGTTGCCAGCCTAGAGCACACTGCCAGCAAAAGCAGGGGTCCTCTCCCTTCCAGTAGGTGTTCCAGCACTCCCGTGGGTAGGATGGGGAAAGGGGAGTGGGGCCAGGCAAAACCACAGGGCAGCAACCCCACACCAGTGTGTTGTATGGCCCTAAAGAGCTCCAGGGAGTTGGATCCCAGCACACAGAGCAGTGAGCGATGGGAGCTCCTGTGCATGTGAGGGGTCCTTGCACCTCCACTGCTCTGACAGCACCCCTGAGGGGCAGCCTCAGACCTGGGGATGGCTTTTGCCACTCCAGCTGCTCTTGCACAGTATTTGCTGCAGAAACTGCTCGGTTGGAATGCATGCTACCATGGGCTGCTGCATCTGAAAGTTAATCTGTTCCACATCACAGACTACTTTTCCATAGCGGTGCATAAGGAGTTGCCATCCCAGAACAGACCTCAGCCTGTCTGTTTGATGATGTCAAGAGCTTGAAGAGGAACCCAGGTGACCTGTAGCAGCCAGGATGGGACGATGCTGGGAGAGCTGATCCTGTCTCATGCTTGCTAGAGCTGCCCTGAGGCTTTTCACCCCCTGCAAAACTCTTGGAATTAGACAGTACAATGTGCGTGTCTGCAAGATTCTCCAAATTCTCTTTGCATTTCACAAGCTCCTTGCCTCCATCCCTTTGGGTAGGAGCAGCATGCCAGGCCCAGCGTTTTTGGGGGTTGCAGAAAGGACCCTGCAGGGAAGCAGGATGGGAAGTCTGTGGTACTCATTTTTCCCTCCCCGATGTAGTTTGATTATATTGGTGGGAACGGGGCTGGTATGGCTGCTATCTCCTAACACAGCTGATCAACACTGATCAGCTTTGCCCTCCTTGTTTAATTCCTTTAGGGCAGCTCTTGTATTTTGGGGACGTAGCAGCTCCAGTCCTCACCCTGTATCCCTGCTGGGCACAGTGACTTTCATGATGGGGCCAGGCTGCCCTGCAGATAGAGCAAGGCTGGGTTAGCAGTTGTTCCTGTCAATGTAAAAAGTAGGAACGAGGGAGATCCATCTGAGCCACTCGGCGTCTGTGTCTTGTGATCCTGAAACCCAAGAGCCCCCCCTGACTCAGCAGGTTATTAATAACCCCCTGGCTGTGCTCCCACTGCAGCGCCTGCCAGCCCTGGCACTGCCTGGCTCTCCTCCGTGGTGAGGTGAGATGCATACCTGGGCAAGGACAAGGGCTCCTTCCTGCCAGCCCCCACACCCCATCCCCACCCACAGGGCTGGGCAGGAGTGCTGTGAGGCTTGTGGAGGAGTCTGGAGAGACCCCGAGGCCTCTGCACCTCCTGCAGCACAGGAGAGGCTGCTGGTGCTGCTGAAGTCAGACTCATCACACCCTTGTCTCAGATCCTCTGGTTTTTGTACCTAAGATCAGTCCTGGTCCAGGCTGCAGCTCAGGGAAGTTTGGCTTCCTGGAGTGTAGCATCATCACTGCCACCTGCCCCCTCCCCGGGCTGGGACACATCAGGTGTGTCCAGACCCTGGTGGCACTTGGTCCCTCTGTCTATTTGGACAGAATGGGATCTGCCAGCCACCAGGTTTCCATCTGTCTCTGCTGAACCTCTTCTGTGGTCACAGCCTTTGCCTTTGCCCATGCTCCTCTTCCCAGGATTGCAAGGGCAAAGCAGAGGAGGCTCAGGTCCTTTGGAGACAAGCTGGGGCAGGGGAAAGAATGGCACATTCAGCAAAACTGTGGTGATGATGCAATCTGGGACTGGACTACGGGGTGGGGGCGAAACTCGCAGCCCCCCGGGCACCGGGGGACCCCGCAGCTGGGACTTGGGATGCTGGGGGGAGCGGGACTCGCCCGGCGGCGGCTCCAGGCTGGGTTTGTCGCTCCATCTAGTGGGGACGAGGCGGGATGTCGCCGCCGCCCGGGATCGCGGCCCCGGGGGGGCGGCCCGGAGCAGCCCCCGGGATGGAGATGCCCCGGGTCCTGCGACCCACCCCCGTGTCCCGGGAGCTGTGCCCTGTGCCCTCATCCCACCCCGAGCTGTGCGGCTGTTCCCGAAGGGCCCCCGGCAGGACACAGGGATGGAGGGGCCAGAGGTGGATGGAGCACTGGAGCAAACGCTGTGTTTTCCTGAGCAGACATAGCTAGCACCCATTGAAATATTTAGGAATTGTGTTAATAATTAAAGAGGAGACTGAACTCAAAAGGAACTTGGTGTGATCTCGTGAGACAGAAGGGACAAATCTAGTTATGAGGAAAAAACACTCACTAAAGAGTAGCATTATTTCATTAGTTCCCCCCAAAAAAGGGAATATGGCAGCTCTGGAGATGTTCCAAACAACAGCCTTAGTCTGGGGGCTCTGGAAGTGAATCCTGCAGCCCCTGTTAATTGCAGTTGCCATTCCTGCTCTGCAGTGTGCAGGATTCACACGCTGGCTGAGCTGTGATCATCCCATCCCTGATCAGAGCCACACTTTGCAGGGACAGTGAGAGTTGGCTTGCTTACAGCAGGGGTTGCAGCTCTACCAAAATCACTTCTTCTCATCAGCTTCATCGCACTCAGAAGCAGCTGATAGTTCTCTTTAGCAGGGTGAAGCAAGATATTTTTGAACTGTGAAACAACAGCTGTCTCACAACACAGGGAAGGAAGGAATCGGATGGTTGTGGTCAAAGGTTGGAACTGTGAACCCAAACGTGTCTGTGAACTCACATTCCGACCACAACTATGGTGGTTATGAGGGCTTCAAGATAGGAAACAAAATTATGTGTTAGTTTAAATCTGGACTGAATTTTCAACATTGCAAAATCACTTACTTTAAGGTACCTTCAATAAAATTGGGAGAAGTGTGGATTTGCCTATCCTTGTTTTCCATTTTTGGGAGGATCCCCCTTTGTCAGTGCAGGTCTTGTGACTCTCTCCAGCCTCAAATATTTGACTGAGTTTGTCCCCAAAGTTGGCTGCAGTTTTCATGAATGTACTAGAGGGAATGAAATGACATTTTAAAGGGAAAGTGGGTTTTGTTGCTAAAATATCTAAATCAGCTCTGCAGAGGTTTGTCTCTAATGTTGTTTGGGATAACTGCTGATCTTCAGATTTAGAGTGAAAGAAGCTTGTATTTGTATAATCCAGTGATCTGCCTACGAATTGTCATAGGAGTCAGAAAGGTTGACACAGGAATGTTTTACCTTTCTCAGAAATATTCCTTGGGTTTTGAGATACACCTTCTAGGACCCTACACCAAATAACTGGATGCCTTTTTTTGTCTAAGGTTTTTTTTCCAACCTCTTTGAAAAATGTGGGCTTTGATAGAGCAAAAAGAGATGCTAACTGAAAAAAGCAGGTGCTTCTAGAAGTGCTGTTCAGTGTGTTCTGGAAGTGAGTGTTGCATTGAAAAAAACAGGTCTTTGCCCAACGAAACATTAGTACTTGCACCTCCATCTTCCTGTTTTCTCCTCTTTTTTTCAATGTGTTGAAAACTCAGCATGTCACCAACAATCTTTGGAATCTTTTGAAGAACACAAGCTGGCACATTGTGAGAAAGATGTGTGGTGTTTCTTGACTTTTTGCTTGAACCTTTTGCTATTTAAGCACTAAGGCTGTGTGAGGGCTTCCAAGTGGATGTAGTAAGAAAGGCTGGGCTTTAAAAGCTGCCCAAAGAACAGCCTTGCTAGTTTCTGAACAGCACAGCCAAAGGAAAAATCATAGGATGAGCCGAAGCAGAAGACTTGTTTTGCAGTTATGCACAAGGAAAAACTGAAGTCATGACTGATGAAGTGCCTCCAAAATACTTGCAATATCAGACAACTGGTATTTGGTTCTTGTTGCAAGCAAAGCTCAGTGCTCAAGCCAGCTGAAAGCAATTCGCTTCTCACTGGAAGAATAGTTTCTTCCTTTTAATCAGCTCTGGTTTAAACGATTTCTTTTTTTAGTGCCTTAAATAGGCATTTTGGGTTGTTGTTCAGGCAGCCAGCATTTGCTCATGAAGAATGGAGTGGGTCTGCAGCCTTTAAAAGGACAAACAATAGCCTGGCAAACAAACACTTCTATGGCATCTCGTTTTCATACAGAGCTTGCAAATCCCATGGGCTGCAAAGGAATAAGGAAAAGAAACGGCCTCTACCTGATCCAGTAGCTAGAAGAGGCAATAAGTAACTACTTGAATCTGCTCTCACCTGTGCAATTGGGCAGGAAGGGTTAAAAATGGCAAATAAGACCATAACTGGGGGTACCCAGTCTCCTACAGTAGGAACTGGAGTCAGTGGCTTTGTCCTGCCTCAATGGTGAGATTTGGTGGAGAGTGAGAATGGGATCATCAGAACAAAAGCACTTCTTTTCACACCCACCTGTAAGGTAAATCTTCATACAAACAATGGTTCAGCGATCTCTAGGCCAGAGATAGGCTGGATATCCTATGAATGGGTCAGCTATTCAAGAGATGCTGGGGGATAAAAATCTATGAGACTCTACAAATTGACTCTGAAAGCAAAGCCCTCATAATTGTGTCACAACACACCAGATACTTAAAACAGATGCACAGAGGGGCCATGCCATAAGTTAGTGTGAGTTAGAGTGAGTGTAGGGTTGCAGTTTTTGCTTTCCCTGATCACAATTAACTCAGTTTGAAGTAAAGGACAAGATTCCTGGGTTTTCTGACTGTTTTCCCATTCCCAGTATTTTGTACTCTCTCTTCAACTTAGAGAGGTGAGAGGCTTCAGCTTCCTCTCTCATCAGAACATATTTCTATTCTTCTTAAAAAACAAGTTTATGAAAACATCTCTGTTGATATTAGATCTTAAATAAGAGGGGAAAAATAAGTCTTTTATGTTTCAGACCCAATGTCCCTTTACTGTTTTTGAGGTCTGGCTTTCAAAGCATTTCCTTATATTTAGATAACACAGCCTCATACATGGGATTACAGAGAACTGCCAGAGCTACTCATGTCTTCTCTCCCACCTCTCAAATATGACAGCTCAACTCGACTGATGTTCTTGCTGACTGGGTTTTGGGTCCTAAGGCCCTGTTCACTTAGTTGGAGGCTTGAATTTCCCTGTAGCTGGTTCAGATGAGCTAATGAAGTCAGTGCAGGCATGAGGCATTCTTGATTTAGACACAACTGAATTTGAAATGATTTTCATGCTTTAGGGCATAAACCAGCTCCTACCTCATGGGATTAGAAAACATATTCTCCATTGAACAGTTTATTCCACAACTGGCCATTGCATGTTTCTTCTGCAGCAGCTGATGTTGGTTGCTGTCTGAGGCAGATGGAAAGCTGGAAGGATTGTGACCCGACCTGGTAAGGTAAACGTGTGCTGGTAAACGGGGAACAGAGCAGGATTACTTTGCTTTCTCCAAAGGGTTTGTGGAGTTTTGTGAATGACTGTGAGGTCAGTAAGGCCCTGTCCTGTGGTGCAGGCTGCCTTTTACAGCTGAGCAAAATGTTAGCAAAATGGCACTGGAGCATTTAGGCTGTAAATCACCCTATGTCATGCAAGGCATGGGCAGGGACCAATGGATTGGTCCAATTTTGTAGAAGCTGTAGCATGTAATAGAAATTCTATTATTTCTAGGAGACCTTATACCACAAGACATTGCTGTAGATGCTGTAAGTCCTCTGCAATGGGTATTTTCTATTTCACAGGATTTTTCACTAGTGGAAGGAACACAGCAGGATTGCTGCTCTCACTTGTAATTAGTCCTGGGAAGAGGACTAATTTGACTCTCTTGTCCAGGGATAGTTTTCCAAGATTTCTGGAGCAGGTAAAAAATCAGAATGGGTGAGCAGTCCTTCCAAAATAGATTCTGCATAGAACTGTGCATTGAACTTCATTCAGCTGAAAACCGTTCTTTAGTCTCTGCACAAATCTCTCCTCGCTGTTGACACTCTTCCCTTGCACTCTGTTGTGGGTCTAATCCCACCAGCTTTCATCTTACACCAGTTATTTTGGTTTATAAACAGGGAGGTGAAAGACAGTGCAGGTCTTTTGAAGAGCAGCACAGAAATTCCTCACCTTATGCCAAGGTCTGATAGTGTCCCCACGGACCAAAATGCAGTGGACCAGGATGCAGAGGAGCCACACTCTTGCCTATGTCCTCTCACTATTCAGGTCATGCCCAGCTTTAAACAGGGAGAGGCAAGGGAGCCTCAATTCTGACCTGAGCCAGGAGACTTGCAGAGCTCCACAGATTTGCCCCTGGTGCACTGCTGGGCACAGGTGGAAAAGCCAGGAGCTCATGGGGACTGCAGTGTACACACCTGGTAATGAATGTACAGTCGTCTGTCATTTGTTTACTTCAGCCTTTTGATCTCCACAACAGGTTGCATTAATTTTTTCTTTAATTGGCGTGTCTATTCCCTTGGCCCTGGATTGTTGCCTTGGAGATGCACAGGAGACCTTTGGAGAACTGCTTATTACAGCAGCAGGTGTGCACAACGCTGACCTGGACAAACCTGTGTGAGTCACCCGCTGATGGCGGGGTTGTAGGTGGCTGTGTGAGTCACTGAGAGTGAGGGGATCCCACATTCCTGACCTCTCCAGGGGCAGTGTTAATGCCTTTGGGCGCTTGATGTTAAACAGAAAGCACAGAACAAGATGGTTTGCTCTCCCACATGGTCCTGCAGAGCGAGGTGGTTGGATGAGAAAAGCAGGAGTCCAAACCAGAGGCACCCTTCAGAAGTGTGGCTGACCTGTAACTGCTCTCATGGAGGATAATGAGGTTTGCATGGGCAGGAAGCAAATGCAGAAGAGCTATTTGTGTGTACTTGTCTGACTGATGAAGGAAGAAAAACTAAACGCACCAGACTAACGAGTGCCAAGTGAGTTGGGAGAGCGGGAGTTTGGTAATGTCAGGAAGGAGGGTGGGTTCCCATAAGGAAAGAAGTGGAGGGCCTCCTGTCCCTAGTCAAGAAAAAGGCACTGCTGGAAAGATGAGATGAGACACCAAAGGGGCAGGAGTAGTGTAATGCTTTGATATCTAGAAAAGGAGAGGATCTGACAACCAGATGATGGTTTTCAGCAGCGCTGGTGCATCTCTTGGTAGCTCAGTGCCTGGCAACTTCAATAGCAGATCAACTGTAGGAACACCACATATGGTCCAAAAAGCTGTTCATGCATTTCCTCCCTCTGCCTTACTCTTGATGACTGTTTGAGATTAGACACATTTCTCATGAGCAGTGATCTAGGTGCCTGGCCTTACACTGTTCTTGTAACCTGGAGAGAGGTGGGAAATTTTCTGCCTGCAGCATTTCTTACACCAGGGAAATGTGCTGCAAAATCCCTCTGAAGCCACTTTCCCTTCATGGGCAAGGACATGAGGTGACAGCACATGACTGGTGACCCATGAATAAGGTAATGAGTGCATTTACATGAGGCCAGCAGTTGCCCAGGTGCTTGTCTCATATGTATTATGCACACACTCACATACATAAATATATATGTGTGTGTGCACCGTTTTTGTGAACTGTTGGACAGTCCCTAAGAAATAAATGCATGTGTACCTGCATTTTGTCTAGCCTTTTGTCACCAAATGTCACACTGACAGACACCTGTGTGTGTGTGTTACAGGGAAGGAGAATCAAAGGGAGGCTGCTCTGTCCTTGTGTCCAAGGAGACCACATCTTCCAAGCTATAAAAGATTCCCTGTGCAGAGGAACTGCACTTTGCAGCAACTTTTACAACACTATCTTTAGTGCCAATTTCTTGCCAGCACTGCTGCTCCCATTGTGTTGACCTGAAGCTCTTTTCATCTGGATCAGGGACTGTATTTGCCTGTGAGGCTACTGGTATTTTATGGCTCTGTGGACTGTCTTGGAAGAGGAGTGATTGCCTTGCTCTACTACATTAATTTCCATCATCTTTAATGACAGAACAAATTAAAAGATATTTCTGGACTGAAGTCCTTCCAAGGGGCAGCTCTTCCTTTGAACTTGCTGCCCATGAAACCAGGGGAGAACACCAGGCACCTTTGCTGGAGTTTTCTGGTCCCACTCAGGCTGGACAGAAATCCCCACAGGCCTGTTGTCACCCAATGTCCCTGACATCACCCCATGGCTCTCACTGGGGTCACCAAAACATGAGGGAAAAGGCTCTGGTACCCCTCTGGAGACAGCCCCAGGTGCCTCAAGCTGGGGTGGTTGTAAGGACTACATATAACTATATGTATAACACCTATAAAACTATGGGCTATACGTCGTTATGGAAACCCCGACAGTGATGATCTCAGGGTCTCCTCCAGCACTGTGGAGCCTGACCAAGGTGGCTGTTGGGTGGAATATCTCCATTGGGGAGATTCCACACCCTCTCTGGGCAACCTGTTCCTGAGCACAGTCACTGCACAGTGAAGAAGTTCTTCCTTGTGTTCAGGTGGAGCTTCCTAGGCATTGGTTTCTGCCCATTGCCTCGTGGCCATGTGGTTGGCACCACAAAGCAGAGTCTGGCTCCATCTTCTTGGCACCCCCCTTAAGATGTTTATACACATTAATGTGGTCTTTTCTTGAGGCTGAGCAGCCCCAGCTCCCTCAGCCTTTCCTCATATGAGAGATGCTCCAGTCCTGCAGTCATCCTCAATGTCCTCTGCTGGCCCTGCTCCAGGAGCTCCATGTCTCGCAGAAGGGAGCTCACAGAGTCATTAGTGTTGGAAGGGACCTCTGGAGATGATCTGGTCCAACCTCCCTGCCCACGCAGGGTCACCTGCAGCAGGTGACACAGGAACACGTCCAGGTGGGTTTTGAATGTCTCCGGAGAAGGAGACTCCACGCCCTCCCTGGGCAGCCTGTTCCAGTGCTCTGCCACCCTCGACATAAAGAAATTCTTTCTCATATTGAAGTGAAAGTGAAAAAAACCCGTATCCTTGTGTTTTAGTTTATGGCCATTGCTCCTCATCCTGACGCCGGGCACTGCTGGAAAGAGTCCGGCACCATCCTCTAACACCCCTTTTTGAGATACTTATATGCACTAATGAGCCTTCTCCAGACTAGCCAGGCCAGCTCCCTCAGAGAGATGCTCCAGACCCCTCGCCACCTTCATGCCCGCCGCTAGCCCAGCTCCAGCAGCCCCTCGTCCCTGCTCCCTCCTCCTCCTCCTCCCGCTCCATGTTGCGCCGCCCCTGCAGTACCGGCGGGGCCCTGCAGGCGGTGCTGGTCGCGGGCCGGGCCGCGGGAGGAGGAGGAGGAGGAGAAGGAGGAGGAGGAGGAGGCAGCGAGTGCCCGGATCGGCCGCAGCCGCCGCCGCCGCCCCGCGCAATCCGCCGCCATCCGCCGCGCCCCGCGCCCATCGCCCCCCCGCACCCGGCTCCGCAGGCACCCCCGGCTCCCCGCCACCACCACAGGTGGGTATCGGGGGCCGGCGGCGGCGGCGGCCGCGGATATTCGGGGCGGTGAGTGGGGCCGGGGGGAGGGAGGGGAGAGGAGAAGAGAGGAGGGAGGGGAAGGGAGAGGGAAGGTGGGACGAGGCAGCGCTAAAATGGAGCCGGGGCCAGCGGCTGCGGCACCCCGCGGCCTGCTCGCCTCGGGCCGGCTGCGGGGGGACCCCCGCGGTTCGTGGCCGCCCGTGGTTGTTGTGCGGGGCCTGCCCGGGCCCATCCCCGGCGGGATCCCCGTCCTCGGGGCCCCTTGTCCGGGCTCCAGCCCCCCGGGCCGGGGGGTCCCTGCCGCAAAGGCGGGTTGTTTTTCTTGGTCGTCTGGAGTGTGACACAAAGGTTTTTTTGGCGCGCGGTGGGGGTCGCAAAAAAACGAGGGGGGGGGGGGGGGTGGCATCCAGAAGGCTCGGCCGGTTTGTTATTGTGCGGGAGCTACAAAAGGGCTGCTGAGGCCGAAATGCGGCTGGGCCGGGAGGGGGGGGAGCGAGGAGGGAGTTTGTGCGCTGGGCCAGCTGGTTCGGTAGGTTTGAAAAGATGTTTTAGGGTTATTTTTTTTTTTTGTCCAGGAAGGAGTTTTTTCATCTCTGGGTGGGAGCAGCTGTGCCCTCCTAATGCGGGTCCCGGGACTCGTGCTGAGCATCTTCACGGGGGGGTGGTTTTAGTCGTGTTGGTTGTGACAAAAACCCCCTGATCTCCCAAGTCAGAGCTGCCGAAAGGGGTTTGAATGAGCTGGGAGTTGCGGGGTTTGTAAGGAAAGTTGTTTTGTTTTGTTTCAGTCTTCTGAACGTGCAAAGGGTGAGACACTCACCGAGTATCATCTTATGAAATGTTTGTATATTGATGTTAATGGTGTTCGGGGTGATAAGGTAAAATAAACATAGATGTTCAGGACTTTGGTAATTTCGTTTCTTTCTAGGAACAGGTATAAAGTATAAGCACATTGCAGTGTCTACATCCTCTGCTTAGGGGGAAGGCATCCCACCCCTTCCAGCGCTGAATCCAGGTTAATAGAGGAAGTTTTGTTTGGCTTAAGCCTTGTCTTGAAAAGATGCAAGTGAGGCCTCCACTGGAATGGGCCCTTCCACGGTGTATAAATAGCTGGTCCCTGCCTTGAGCCCGAGTTTGGAGAATCAGCTTCTGATGAGGAGGTTTTTCAGATATAAACTGGCAGACTTACCTGCCTTTTCCACCTTCAGTTGCCACTGGGGTAGTTAAACCCCAGCGTCCTAAAACCTACTCCTCTAGGGACTGAGGAGTAAAGTCACCTGGAAGAGGTAGGGAGGCCTAGACCATATCCTGAAAGTAGAATTTAGGGAGAGGATGGAAAATGATGTTTTCAGGCTTTCTGACCGAAAAGATTAAATAGTTACCTGCCTTTTTGCCCTCTAAATGAAACATTGTAAATGGGCCTGGGTGTTATCAGGAGCTCATCAGGAGATTTTTGTGTGTTCATCATAGGTGATGCTGCTTCTTTCAGGTCTCTAGCTTAAGAAGTTCTTAAGTTCTTCGTAGTTAACAGAGTGTTTTGGGTGGTACGATAAACAAGACCTCTCCCATATGACCTCTTTGAAATGGTCTAGTGTTTTGCTTGTTACAGTTAAAAAGTTAAGATGAAAAATAATACTCGGACAAATCACAAATATTATGGGAGGTTGCTGCTTTGTGTCTGTTGGTTTTGGGTTTTTTAATTACACGTTTCCTCAAGCCAGTGTGATTACATCTGCTGTTAGCTGTGTTTTGATTTTGTGCTTAATTTGATAAGTACCTTGAGTGCAAATTGATTCTTTTTTTTTGTTTGTTAGACTGGTCTGCTTTTCTGCACAGCCTGAGTAAACTAGATATCTGTCACATGTTTGAGGCTGCTTTCAGCAGTTTTCACTGTTAGGAAGATATATTTTTACATGACTTGATAGATACCTTTCTTGAAAAAAAAGGTGAAGAAAGTAAACCATGTGTTTGATACAGATTTCCAAAGTTGTCATTATAAAGTGCCTTGGTGCCTTGTTTTTTTCTAAATTTGGAGAATTTTATTTTGGTCTTAGAGTACATTTTTTTAAAATGAACTCTGAGCTTTTTTTTTTTTTTTATTTTTCTGTGTGTGCAAGAGAGCTTAAAGGGCAACTTAGCCAACTGGCTGAAAGAGGAAAAGTAAGTAAATGCTCCATACAAGTGCTGGAAAGGAGATGCAGGGCTTAAAAGTATTTTTGTTTCAATAAATATGAGTGATGTTCCCAAATATTTTCTTTAATTAAAATTATTTCGCTTTATAGTGACATCTTAATAAAGCCTTTTAATAAAGCTTTGTGTAAAACCTCACTTCAAAGGCTAATTTATTGGAACAACCTCCTGAAGGTAGGGGTGGCATTAGAGTCTGTGTTTGTCTAACAGTGCTGGTACCTGAGTGATTGTGTAAAGACAGACAACCCTCAGTGTGTGTGGCAGGGATGGTTCCAGAGCACCTGATGGTTGTACCACACCTTTCTTGTCCTGCTGGGATCACACCTGAGGTGTGGCTGGGGAAAACAAGGACCCTGGTGCTGTTCTGGTTTGCCTGAGCTGTGCAGTGCAGCCTGTTGGATGATCCATTACAGAATTACCTGCCCGTTCAAGATTCAGGAGTTTTGGTTGTTCAAGGCCTTCATTGTGCTCACCTGACTAATTGGAAGTATTTATGGGTGAGCTGAGCTAACTTTAAGTGCTGCTGCACTGAAAATAATAGTAATCCTTTTCTAATTATTTATTTTTTTTCTTTTATGATGATAGTCTAGAAAGAAATTTTTGCTATAGAGGCATTTCCACCTGTAATGGTGTTTTTTTTTCTTCTTATTGGAGAAATAGAAGCAAAATGAACAGGAGAAACTCAGTGATACTTCAGGGGAGGGAGGGAGAGGGTTTATTCCAAGGGCTGGACCTCTCTGGTCATCCGTGTTCCTCATTAACTACATTCCTCATTTATTCTGCAACTTGGCACTGAGCTGTTTTCTTAGTATCAGGCCTTGCTCTTAAGCTGATCATGCCTTGTAAGTGGGTTTTGTTTTTCATGTGGCACTGACTCATTCTCCTAAGAGGTCGATAATTTCACAGCTCCTTATCGCTGGTTTGTCATTTGAAACAGAAGAAATACAACTGTGGGTCTCTCAGGTATCAGACAATGCAGTGAGGGTGAGAGCACAAAGACCAGGTAAAGGCTGGGCAGCTGCAGCTCTCCATTGCAGAGCTAATGATTTTGTTATCAAAGTCATGAGAGTGCTCATGGAAAGCACCTTCTGAAGGGGGTTTTGCACACATTTGGGTTGGTTAAAGAGTTGGTCTTTCCCACATGAAGATAAAATAAGGCAGGAGATTATATTATAATATTCAGCCTCGCTGAAATGTAGCTTTGACTCATGTTCTGTTAGTAACTTGTATTAGAATTTAGGATGATCTCTGCAGACACATTTGCTTCCTGCACAGAAGTAACAGAGGTTGGAGCTTCTGAGCTGTTTATTTCGGAGCAAAGCTGTTCAGATGTGTATGGCTGTAAATCCTGACCTGGTATTTTGTCTGGGAGCGTTTGGACCACAACTGAAGTGGACTGGAGGCTGCTCTAGTAGCCCTGGTTTGTTTTGTATTTACCTGTGGCATTGGTTGGTTGTGAAGCTGCTTGACTTGCAGTGCTGTGGGGTCTCTGGGGACAGGAGGTGCTTTTGGGATTTTATAAGGTGTATGTGCAGTTCTGCAGTTCTTGCACCCAAATTCAGTGTCTGTGTTTTGGTTCTGAACTCTTGAATTTTTCAGGAAAGTTTTGATAAGCTGGAAGGGGTGAGAGAGCTCACTGTTACACCTTTAAGAGACTAGAGGTATGAATTTGGGGAGGACTGATGAAAACAATCATACCTTGAGTGAAAGGGAAGAGGTAGTGGCCGGGTTTGAAATGTGCAAATGTGGTGGAGGAGGTGAAGGTGAGCCTGGTGTGAATGTCAAGAAATACAGGAAAAATAACCAGGAAGAAAGCAAAGACTTGCTAACAGCCCCTCAGGATCTGGCCAAGAGGACCACTCTGTTGGGCTGTAGTACTTCAGATGTCTACCAGGCTTCCATTAGCTGTTGGGAGCAGCCTCAACAGCCTTTGGATTTCAGGTGGGTGGCACTTATGAGGAGTAAACTACCTAGTATTTGTGGAGTTAGCACCCTTAAGGAAGAGATTTGGTGGAGGAACCCTTCCTGGGTAGCCATCGAGACATTTAGGCAGGAATTGTAGTGATGGTGCTCCAAGCACTGAATACAGACAGATTTGAAGAGCTTGCATTGGGACTTTGCCTCCCCCAGGCACTTCTTGTGTGGGAATATAGCATTTTGGGGGTTTTTTTTGCGAGAGTTCTGCTGTGGGGTAAGTTCTTCAGCTCTTCCTACCTGTATGTGGGCTGGGAGGTTGTACAGAAGCCTTGAGTGATCTTGTTCAGCATTGGGAGTGGGCTGTGAAGCAGGCAGGGGAGTAGGGACATGTTCAAGGGATGTTTCTTCATGGCTACAATAGTATGAAATATGGTTTTATCTTTTATTGAAATAACCAAAGAATCGAGTTCCCACCTAGCAATTGAAGCTTCAAGAGCTGTCATTCAGAAACGGATTCATGAGATCTTGAGTGTTGGTATGATGTTGGTGTTCTGCATCAACAACACTAGAGCAAAGTGTTGCCTCTAGTGAGGCCTGTGATCCTGTTGCAGCAAAAGCAGTGGATGGGATGGCTCATTTAGGAGGTGTTTGCAGCATTCCCCATCCCAGCATGCAGAGACCTGCTCCTCCAGAACTCTTCTGGAGCAGGGCTTCATGCTGCTGCTGGCCCCACAGCATCAGGAAGGCAGGCAGTGTGATTCAGAGCGTGGTTTTCAACCCCAGAAAGTGGGAGATGAAGGCTCTATTTCTTGCTCTGCTGCTTAGCAGAGCTGCAGAGTTCTGTGGTGTCATTTTCCTATCTGGAAGATGAAGTGATGACGCTTACACACCTTGTCAGTTATGCACTGCAAATATCTATGTAAATTAAAGCATCTGTGAAATGTTTTCACTTCCTGTTTGGCTCGAGGTAGTCCAGATGTCCTGGGCATAGCCCGGGTTACTGAGCTCTCCAGAAGAGCTAAAGCTTCCTAAAGATGTCTAAAGCTCCTTTCTTAGGAGGACTGAATCACGCTGCTGTAAGGTGCTTTCCTACCACTTTGTCCCTCTGTCCCTTTCCCATCAGATTCCTGTTAGCATCCTTGGCATTCATTTGTGGTGCAAATGGCTTCTATGAATAGGCTTCCTGCAAGGAGAATTGCTGTGCAATGCTGCATTGCCCTGGTGCTGTTAAAATTGGGGAACCCGGAGGAAGACTTGCTTGGAAGCTTCAGTGTCTGCAGTGTTTATGAACTGCAGGCTTGTCTGGACTGCTTGACATCTTATTAATGGTTTGAACCGGCTGCATCAGTCCTGATGGCTGTGGGAATTGGGAGAAATCTGATAGAGAAAGAGCTGTTCAGCTCTTGCCAGGGCAGCTTTGTACCCTGCAGCGAGTACCTGCCAGAGGAGCTCCCAGCAGGGCCCTGGGGAGGAACAGGACTGGAGGGTTTTGCTCAGCAGGGGTGTGCAGGAACCTCTGCCTTGCCTGTGCAGTGAGGGATTGGCATTTACGACCTGCTGATGAATAGCACTGGCTTTTATCTCTTCATAAAGATAACCCTCTGTGCATAATCTGAGTGGGAGCTGAGGCCCTGAAGTCAGCAGGCAGCCTCAGAGTGCAGAGAGGTGACCAGAGCCCAGATTTGGTAGTGAGGCCCATCAGGCACAAGGTAAACATCCACCTCCCTGTTCCAGTGTGATGCTTCCTGAGACTGCAGAGAAAACAGAGCAGCTTACCCAACAGCTGATGGCATTTGTGTGGAAAGAGATGTATCTGTTCCTGAAAAAAGGACTGTTTAACCCAAAGGACTGCCAGCTTTGCTCTGATTTCATCTCTTGGAGCTGTGACATCTCTAATTTCCTCTCTGGTTGTTTGCTATAAAATTTATGTTCACTGCTGAGAGACAGAGTAAGTCACTGAGCTTGGGACCAGGTGAAGGATTTGTGAAATGTTTGACAGAGAATTATTCTTCCAGTGGCCAGTTGTGGCCTTGGCTGTGTAGGGCTGTGTAGGGTGAGCTGTGTCTCATGGTTTGGAGGCTCAAGTTTGGGTTCTGGAGCTGGCAGCACATTGGTGTTTCACCTGTGTGTATCTCACCTGGATTATATGGGTATCATTGATGTGATGACTTCTAAAAGTCTGTGGCAGAATTGTCAGGGCTAAGGGAATTTCATAACCTTAACATGCAGTGGTGTTTATTTTTAGTGATGGAAGAGTTTCTGCCTTCACTTGTCAGAGCTAAGGCCTGGTGCAATGGTCTGGGAACAGTTTGTGCTTTTGTGGGTGCCTTCTGCTCCTCTGAAGCAGTGGGCAGGATTGGGTGCACTTCTGTGCCAGTGGATAGCCTCTTCCACTGGAAGAGGCTGTTCTGGACGTGGCAGGTGCTGCTGCAGTGCATTCCTTCCTCGTTTGACTCATCTTTACATCTTCTCCTTTGTGATTGAGAGCTACATTTTCTCTGAGGATCTTGGCACGGAGGTTTGGTGACTGGGGTAGGGACCTGAGCTCTGAGACTTCTTACTGTCTGTGATGTTAGTTAAGCAAACTGTTCCTCTGCCTTGGTTACCCAGGTAAAATAGGACTGATAGTACCAGCCCTGTTACCCATCAGGAGATCCCTACCAGCTACTCACAGTCTGTTGCTGTTGCTCAGATACCTAAATGCCCAGTTTACCTTACAGTTCAGCTGAATGTTGCCAGGAGCTTTCTGAACGAGTTTTACCAACAGAGCATTATGCCAGGTATTCCTTTAGTATTTGGATGTAAACTGCTCACTTGTGATCAGCTTCCTTGCTCTGGCATTGAGGGAGCAGGGTGTTGTGTCTGTGTCTTCCCTCTGGATGTTCACATCTCAGAGGAACCGGAGCAGGGCAGAGTGGAAGGCAGAATCACTTTGGAGGCTGTGGGTAGTGTGTTTTCAGCTCTGGGCCTTGTTTGTGGGAAGAACCAGAACTAAAGTACAACTTAAGTACAAATCTTTAGATTTACACTTGAATATGAGCCTTTTCGGACAGGCAGTTCGCAGAGATCATGAGGTTACTTCCCTTTCCTCTTGTACCAGAGGGTTTGAGATATGGATCTTTTGAGGCCACAGGTGGTTCTTGCTGAACTGAACTGCACTGTCCTCCCTGGGTTTTGCCTCTGAAATGTGAAACAGCAAAGAAATAGGCTCTTTTATTTCTATTGTGTCTTGTTGCAGAAGTACCTGCCAGGAGGTCAGGAAGTCAGAGCCTGATGGTGCTGGGTCCTGCCTTGTTTAACATCTTCACGCCCTGGATGATAGGGCAGGGAGTGTAATGTTGGTAGCTGGTGTCTGCAGGTTGTTCCACGAGATACCTTCCTACTTCCCTGCAGCATTCAGCTCTTGATTCTGAGGGATGATAAGAAAGCCCTGCAGCCCTTCCTCTTGGGTTGGAGATAAGGTTGTACCTTCGTGACAAGCTGGCACGAGCCAGTCAGTTCCTCCTTTACAGCGTGATGGGGCAGATGGAAAGGAAACTGGCTCTGTTTCTCTGGAGGGCTGTTGGAGAGAGACACTCCTTTCAAGGAAAGGATTAACTGCACACCTTTGATTTTCTGTTACTTGAAAAGGAGGGGAAGTTTCATGAGCACAGGATCTCACAAGTACTTTCTGTGGGCTGTGGACCAGCTTTCTGATGGGATTTTTTTTGCTCTGTGCCATAGTCTTGCATACTCAGGATGAACTATTTCTTTGTGTGCATCCTCAATTACTGGAGGTCAGGGCTCCTTTCCAGGGTGTGGCATTGTCTGTCCAGCCGGCACAGAAGGGACCACAGAACTCGTTAATGTTTTTGTGTAAATACAATTGAGCTATTCTCCAGACCCCAATCTGCTTTATCTGTTTTACAGTAAGTTACAATTCCACCCTTTCTGGCTGCCTTTCTCTGCCTGCCTTCCCAGCACTGGAAAAGCTGTTCAGCAGAGAGGTGAAGCTTCTGTATTTTACAGGCCAGACCTGAGATTGCAAAGATCTGTTTTCTCTAGAGCTGTGCAGTGATTTAGTGACAGTAGTTGTGATTCCCAACCTGTTGGTCCATTTAGAAGAGAGGGCAGCAGGTGAGCTTGGTGAAGACAGAACTGAGAAAATGAGGTCGTGTTACAGGACATGCCCTTTCTGTCTCCCCTGTCATGTTTTATCTCTACCTGTAGAGCCCCACAGTGCAGAGTTAATGATAGATCCACTGTCCAGAAGGCTCTGCCTCTCCTCTTCATGGTCCTGCTCTGTGCCTCAAATCCCAGGAAGCTTGGCATAGAGAGAGGTCTGATGATGGGGCTGGACAGCAGGCAAGCCTGGCAGACAACCTCCAACCTCCAGTACTACTTGGCTAACAACATATCTCTGCAATAAATCATGGGAGATATGATCCTGTTCTCCCACTCCCTGTTTTTACAGGAGACAAGGTTCATGGGAAATCCAGAAAGAAGCTGGTATTGTGCAGGATTAAAGGAACTGGTACCATCAAATACATCTATTGAGCTTGTGAATCAGGAGCTTGGTGATGGGGTGTTTTATCTCTTCTCTGCACTGCAGACTCCTGACTTGCTTCTCCCTATCTGGCAGGATTTGGTGCCATATTCTGGCACCACGTTTGGTGCTACATCCAGATCTTGGCAGGTCCTTTTTCAGGTGTACCAGCAAATCTTGGCAGCTCCCTCTGGAAATAATTCAATAGAACGACAGTGAGCAGTTTCTTGTGGATTAGACTCTTGCTGCAGCCTCTGCCTGCTGCACAGCTCTTCTCATTGATCCTGTTGGCTTTGTACTTGTATGCTGATATTCTCCTGTTGCTCCCCTCCTTATTAAGCAACGTCTTCTGGGAACTGAGTGTTCATCTGGTCCCTTTCCTGCTAGGCTGATGATCCATGCCTGGCCCATACAGAGCTTTTAAAGGATATTAGTGCATCTGACACCAAGCCCCTGGGCAGGTGATCACACTGTTTCACCAAAGCCCTTCCAAGGGCAGCCGGTGGTGTCTTTCATCGCTGAGGCAGGTGGTGAATGTTTCACAAATAGGTGGTTCTTGGTGGGACAGGTTCCAAGAGAAGTAGTGGTGTTTCTCTGTTGACAGATAAATGTTGAGCTCTGGAAATATCAGCAAAATTGACTGTGTGTATTTAAAGAAGAACGAACACCACTAATCTCCTGTAAAACTATACTGTGTTTTTTGAAAGGTTTCCCGTTACTAGTATCATGTATTTCAGTTTAACATCAACTCCAAACACTTCTCTCTTCTGAAAGTACTGTTCAGCTTTTCCAACCTGTGAGTTTCTGAACAACTTGTATAAAGTTTCAGGTCAAAAATCATCCTGCTTGTGGAGAAAAGCCTTTTCACTGTTAATCTCCATCCTGGTGCTTTGTTTTGTGTTGGTGACTGCTGCTGTGAAGTGAGCAAGGACTGAAGGTCTGCAGTAGTCTTGGATCCTTTGCCCCAGTGATTGTGCTCAGTGTAGAGCTCAGTGGTGTGCGAGCAGCTGAAGTGATTCCTTCTAGTGTGTGTGTTACCTTTCAGAAGTCTGTTTGCCCTGCTCAGCTAAGGCTGGCTGACTTCCAGGTACTCCAGCTCCATTGAAGTCTTGTGAATAAAACACCAGCAGCCCAGCCTCCTGCATACATAGATTTACAAAGAGCTTTGCAGACAATCCTGTTTGTCAGGAATCTCTCCCTTTGACCGTGTTTTCAGCTCGGGGGTTTCCAGTTCTTACCAGTGCCAGTAACTCGAGGTTTTCACAAGGTTTTTTTGCAGGACAGGCGTGGTAGATCCCTGCTGTAGCTCCAAGACTTACATACTTATTAATCTAATGTCTTTAAGACATTAAAATGTCTTAAAATGCCACTGTTGCTCTCTGGATTAGACCATACCCCTTCAAAAGGCAGTTAGACAGGGTCAGTGCCCAAACATCAGATCCAGGGCAACATGAAGTGGACATGAAGACATGGGAACAGCTCTCTGCCCAGGAAGTGGTTCTGGTGCAGTTATTTGTTCCCTGGGGTCTCTAATGGAACTGGTCATACTGCAGTATTTTGTGATTCCTCTGAGACATTCAGTATTTTGCACTCTGGTGCTGTCCCTTGGTATAACAGGAGACGTTGCTAGTCCTGTGAATGGGAAGAACTAAACTGTATACTAAAGCTGATAGCAAACTTTCCCCAGAAGAGCTCTATAAGCCCAGAGAGAAACCTTGCAGAAATGCTGGGGATTGATTTATTTTTGATTTCTCTGTAATGGGATATTGCTTTCTTCAGGGTCAGCTCTCGGGCACAGGAACCCTGAGCACAGGTCAGCAGCTCTGCCAGGGCTGTCAGTATTCAGTTGTCAGCATTGGCATGTGCCTTGTGGTTCCATGCTCTCCTAATAAGGAGCATGCAGGCAGGCAGGTCAGTTGTAAACGAACTCGATTTTTATCAGAAATGACTGTGCTCTGCAAGACTAGAAGGCCTGTATGATCCCTGCCTGGATTCCCTGCGTGACTGTGCGATGGGGAGACAGTCGATAGTCGAGCGTCGCGCCAGCCTTGGGAGGCTCTGTGGCCTCTCTGAAGTGCTGTGGGTGACCTGGGTGCCAAGTGATTCCACTGGCCAATACACCCCTGGGTCTGCAGCTGGCAGGAGGGATGGGCAGCAGGGTCCTGCCTGGGCTCTGATCCGGCTCAGTGCTGTACGGAAGTTGCTTCACCTCTCCATAGACTCGCTTTCCCCTTTGGAGCACACACACACATACCACACAGACAAAGCTGTGTTTCACAGTCAGCTTCAAAGCATTGAAGGAGTTCAAAGTAAATCTCATTTATCCAGACAGCACAGTTGTGGCTGTCCCAGAAAGTTTGACAAGGGGCTTTATCCCGACATGTCCCCAGCTCTTCTGTTCTGAAGTGGTTGTTTATTCCTCCCTCATCCTTTTAATGATATAAGATGTAATCAAGAGGCAGCTGAGACCCGGTTACATAACTGTTGTCGGGGTTTCTCTTTGGCTTCGTGGCCCAGTGTTGCACACTGACTTTCAGGAACTCAGGGATTTTCTGTTAACCAGATAACTCCTGAACCTGATACGATAGGTGGTTTGTTGTTGTTGGGGTTTTTTTAAATACTTGCTAATATTAATCTGGTTTAAGTTTTTTAAATCTCAACCTGGATTTTCTTGGTTTTATTGTGAGGTTGGTACAGGATTGACATGGTCTGTATAGACCCCAAGCCTGGCTCCCTCTGCAAGGCTCAATATACCTGTAAAAGCAGGTGGCTGTGCTCTTGCCAGCACAGCACCCTCTGCTATTCCCTCTGCTCTGGGCCTCCCCACAGTTCTGCCTGTTCAAACAGCTCATTGTTCTCAGTCCAACTTCTACTTTCCTGCCAAGTTTGTGCTAATCAGTGTGTTTTCTCTCCTTTTCTCTTTTATGTCTGTCCTACTAATAAAACACAGTGCAAATGGCTAAGTGAGGGAGGAGCTGTTGTTTTCTTTGGCACATGGCGGCCATCTGAGCAAAGATGGAACCAGACTGAAGCCAAAGATCGTTTGCTACTCAGCAGGCAAAGGTGCCTCAAGGCTTCCAGCCAGCCCTGTTGCCTCCATGGGCCTTCATGCTGCAGCTCCCTGTGGTGGTCCAGCAAAGATGCTCTGAGGGGCATCTTGTGGAGCCTGGTGTTTTTCCTGAGCATCCCATGGATGCTGTTACTGACTGACAGATGATTTCCTCTGTCCCTGACCACGCTGCCTTAGCACACAGAGCCCATGAATTCTTGCTCCTGACAGGCCTGATTTAAGTCCTACAATACAAGAGCAAACACTATGTGTTGCCAGGTTTATTGGTCAGACACTTGTCCCCTGGTAGCAGCCTTTAGATGGGCTTTACTTGGCCAGTTGCAGTTGGCACTACATTCCCAGTCTGGCTGTATCCAGCATGTTTGCAGTCTGTGCTTCGGTTTGTACATAATGTGTGGTGCACTAATCCTCTTACCTGGAAATCATGTTTGATAAGGCATTGCTGGTGGGAGTTGTAGCCTCTGGTCAGACACAGTTTCTTTCAGAGTGATTTCTGTCTGTGTTGGAAAAATGCTTTTATCTGGATGAATTTCAGAAAGTGTGAGGGGTGGGAAGGTCAGATATATATCACATTTTGTTACTTCAACACAGAGTTGAAACCCTAAGATGGGACCTAGCAGATGGTATAATAAAACTGCTAGCAGTTTTAGGCTTGAAGTGGAGACTTTATAACAAGAAATCGGGAAATCTAAATTATGTGTGAAAAGGTTAGATTAAGCTCCTAGATTTGAGAAAATTGAGAACAGAATTATGCTTTAAAAAAAATGAAAGAAAGGTCAACTGAAAGTAAGCAAAGTGTCTTTTCTGACATAGAAGTTGATGTGCAGTGTGTGCACTGCCCATGTTTCAGCTCTGTCCCAGGCTCCAAGAGCCAAAATGTGGAAGTAAAGAAACTCGCTCATGATGGGTGTTAATTGCAGCATGTTGTGCCAGCAAAGATCAGAGTGAAAAATTAACAAACCACATCCATTGTGAAAAATATACTTAAAGCTAAAAGTGGTGTTCAAGGTGCCAGCAACAGAGAAATGTAATTTTTTTGGTGAAGTGTTTTCAGCAATCATAGTAGAAGGGCTGAACCCACAGGCTCAAGAGTCTGAATCCAGTATGTATCTCTCTCTCAAGGCCAGCTAACAGGGAAAGAGAATTTGAAGAAAGAACTCTGTTGCCTTCAGCTGATGGTATCAAAGCATTAATTGCTGGTATAAGTCATTAGCTGTGGTTGGTGTGGAACCATAATCTAAACATTAGAAACCTGTCTGCCAGTGCTTCAGTGGGAAACCCAGTGATAAATTCTGTGGTATAAGATACGGTGCTTTTCTGTTATTTATGTTTAGGAATCCTTGTTTTGCTGCTTATTGTTAGACTTACTCCTTTAAAGCAAGGACTGTGTTGACCTCTCGTGTGTTCTCATACTTAAAGAAGCTCACCTCTTTCAGTGCTGGAGTGGCAGGAAAACATGATGCTGTGAGAAGTGTGTTCCTGCAGTTCTTTTAATTCAGTTTGTGAATCTTAAAGCCCACAAGCTTCTTGTGACTAAAGAGGAGGGAGTTAAAACCCTGTAACTTGGTGTGTGTGCTCACTGAATATCTGCAGTTCTAGCTGTCGTGTGTGCTTTACTTTTTACCTCTCTGTGGCTGAATAATCTGTTTGATGGTGTTCTCCTGGTTCTCTTTCACTAAAAGGCAGATCGGGAGCGGCGCAGAGAAATTTCCTTACTAGATGACATTTCATCGCAATGTCCGATCGTTTGGGGCAAATAACCAAGGGAAAGGATGGGAAAAGCAAGTACTCGACTCTCAGCCTGTTTGATAAGTATAAAGGAAAGTCAATAGAAGCTATCAGAACTACAGGTAAGAAGCACCCTCAGTAAGGTCCTTTTGATGTCTTCCCAAGGGTGTTGTTGCAGAGCTCGTTCAGGTTGTTGGCCCTGTGGGGAGGGTGCCCAGTGGGTCACAGCTGGGGTGCAGAGTGTTTGGGCTGATGTCTAAGCCTGTGTTTCATTAAAACTTCAAGGATAGTGCCCATGGCACTTTGTGTTGCTCTTATTGTAGAGGCATGGAGGAAGGACACAGGACAGCTGGGGGCTGTTGGCCTTTTTGTTTAGTCTGTGTCCTTGCTGCAGAGTGGGCGGGTGGCAAACTTGAGTGAAAGCCTTACCAGGGCCTTAGGCTGTGCCAGGACAGGGCAGTTGAGCTAACTGAAGTACCTTAAGCTGGTCAGACCTTGTATGAGGAGAGTCAAGGACTGAAGGCCACTGGGGAAGAACCTGAGTTGGTTTTGCAGTGGAAATGTGACCAGAAGTATATGGTGGGGTCAAAAAAATGAACCTTGCCTGGGCTGGCTCTGGATTTGGTGTGAGAATAGAAAACAAAAACCAGAATACCTTCTTAATAAATGTGGTCTCTGGTGGGTAGAGCTGGCAGATCTAGACCTGGGGACTCCTGGATTAGGTTACCAGTTGGTCTGCTAAGAGCTGGACTTGAGTGGCTGTTTCCCCGAGCTTTGAAGGGGTGGTGCTGTTTCTCCTTGGTGAAATGGAAGAGGAGGTTTTGTACAGGTAGCTAGAAGACTCTGTGAGCACTTTTCTAGAGGAGAATTATTTCTCCTTCCCTTCTTCCCTCCCACTGTGGGAGCTGTTTGCCAGCTGCTACAACAGACGGTCCTGTGGGAAACGACCTGAGTGTGTTGACATAGCAGCAGCAGTTCTGTTGGGACTGCACCCAGCCACAGTATCCTAATTAAGATTACTTATCTGGCAGGATACAACCCTCTAACCTGCTGCTGTTCCTTTCTCACTAGTTATTCCTAGACATGGCTTACAGAGTCTTGGGAAAGTTGCTGCTGCCCGGCGCATGCCACCTCCTGCAAATTTGCCTAGCTTGAAGTCTGAGAACAAAGGAAACGACCCCAACATCATTATAGTACCCAAGGACGGTACAGGATGGGCAAACAAGCAGGATCAGCCAGACCAAAAGAGGTTGGTGGAGTGAATCTCTGGTAATTTTGTCAGCGCTGCTGTGCTGTGTGTTGGACCCTAGTGATCAGTTCTTTGTTGTCCATGTCAATGTAGAACCACTGTTTTAGCTTGATCTTTTAGCAGCTGCCATATTGCCAGAGTTGTTTTGTTGCTCTCTTTCCCCTGTGATCTCACCTCTGCTGTCTCTGCTCAGTTCCAGTGCGACGGCTGCACAGCTGCAGGAGTCGCTGCCGCAGCAGGGTTTGCAGAAATCTGTCTCCAATTTACAGAAGCCGACACAGTCAATCAGTCAGGAGGTAGGTGCAGCTGGTCTCTGACTGCCACCCTGCTTCCCCTGTCCCCAGGCAGCCTGGGGATTTTCTTTAATTGCCTGCGTTGCCTTGCACAAGTAAGAACAGCTCCCGTATAATCAATTCTCATGGAATTGACCCTCTTGAGTCCCAAGTTACTGTGCTGTGTTGCATTTAAGAGTATAATTCTGTGTGTGTTACTTCTGTGTCTTTCAAATGCGTGCAAAAAGTCTAGTTGAGGTCTAGAAAAAAACAGTTAAAATGTAGGATGATTGGTTAACACTTCTAAACTATTTTAGTTTGGGTCTAATTCAAGTGTCACATGGTGACAACAGACCCAGTGCTTGCTCTCAGACTTGATAGAAAGAGTTCAGGTCATGTGGGAGAAGTCACCAGTGTCAGGACCTGAAAAAACTAGTAGCAAGTAAGAAGCTGCCCTAGAGAGTGCAGGGACCTGTCCCCTCATGCTGTAGATTTCACACTTTGAGTTTTAAAAAATTTCCCAGCCCTCGAGGTTCAGAGAAATCACAACAGGGGTTATGATTTGTAGAGAATAGTGGTTAATGCATGAGAAAGTAGGGTAGCCTTCAAGCTGAGGTGTAGCATGGAACAAGAGAGAGACCATTTGGGTAAATGCAGCAGAACAAAGGGAAAACCTGATTAGAGTGAGGTAAACGAGAGAAATGGTGTGAGTTGGTGAAGATGAGCTGAGAAGACATTAGGGCAGAGAAGAGGGTTTTTGCTGTAGCACTGTAGTACACTGGAGTGGGGAACAGCTGACTTTAGCCCCAACAAGATGCTGGGGAGACCTGGGGTGTTGAGTGGTATCTGGTGGGTGATCTGGAGGTCTGAAAAATAGGAGGTGCCAGCCAGGAAATGAGAAACAGTCGTGAAACTTTGCTGATCTGTGGGTGTTGGGGTTTCTTTGTTTGCTTTGTTTTGTTTTCAGAGTACAAATTCAGTGCCAGGTGGACCAAAGTCATGGGCACAGCTGAATGGAAAGCCAGCAGGACAAGAAGGTGGTGAGTATGATAAGCAGAAATGGAGCTGGGTATGTTCCTGCTTCCCCCAGACAGACATGAGTTGGAGTGGACTCTCCTTTCTTCCTGCCCTCCCTGTCAGACTAGTGCAGAATGGGACACAGATGTCTTGGTTACAGTGCAGAGAGACCTTACGAGTTTTCTTTTCAATCTGGATAATGTGTTGCCTGGAAGGATGCAGATGCATCTGCTCAGGTCTGCCAGTGCAAGACGTGGCTTGAACAGAATGTGTCTCAGGGCCACATGGAACCAGGGTGATTCTTGCTCTTGGGTTGCAGCAGGGAGTACTGGGAGGTGAAGGTTTTGAAGAAGAAGGGAAACATTTGCCCCCTCATCAGCATCTTCTGTCAGTCCAGAGCAACGTGTAATAAGGGTGAGGAAAACTGAAAGAAGGGAGATTCTCCCTGAGTAACTGTGCTGCTAATGGCTTCTGCTTGACTGAGAATCTGAAGCAGTGTTAGCACGAACTGGGAGTTTAGTTGTCTTCGGATGCATCCATTTCCACACAGGAGGTGGTTTCCAGCTGCACTGAGTGCTGCCATTAAAACCACAGTGAGGATAACAGCTCAGTTCCAGTGTTTTAATGTGAACAGACCTGGAACTGTTCGGTTGTCGAGTGAAATTGCAGAGAGATGTGAAAGAACTGAGAGAGCTGCTGATTGCAGAAACAGAAGGGACAAGTTTACCCTTAATTAAATGAGACCCTTAATGAGAGGATGTTTCTCAAAGGCCAAATGTTAAAGCAGAGACTTGTGTTTGCCTGAGGTCAGTGGCCAGTGCAAAGACTGTCTTTCTTTGCTTAATTGGTACTTTTCCTGTACAGTCATTTTGAAATCTGATAATCTTAACAGTGTTATTAAAGATTTTTTGAAAACTCATTCTAGGTCACACTTACCAATATAGAGTTCTCAACCCAAGAAAACAGTTGCATATGTGGCTAAGAGCAGCTTAATTAGAAGGTAATTGAATCACAAAAGCATCAGAAATGTGGCTGAAAGGACTTCTTAGGCCATCCCATGCTCACACCTCTTGACCAGTGGCATTGAATAGTTGCTTTTCTTTCTAAGCTAATACAGCAGTTTCTAATATTATGGACAAAGAGGAGAGTCTCTTGCTTTTTACTCTTTTTAAGTCTTATAGCTGTAAAATCTTTTTTTGGAGGGAGTTTCTTGAAAGACACTTTCCTGTGCCATCCTAGCTCAGTAGATTAATACATTCGAAATCAGAACTTGCAGCACTTCTCAGCCACTTCGTAGTGTATTTGGGAAATGTTCTTCTCAAGTATTCTCATGTTTCCAAAATAGTTAAAGGTGTTACATGCAGCAGTTGCAGTGTTTTCCCTGGAAATCTCACATGGGAGGTCTTGTGCAGTGTGCAAGTTCCAGAAAGTGGAAGTTACTAAAACCAATCCTTCTTGACTCTTCAGGACAAGGGAGGAGAAAGATAAATGAGACTCTTTTGTCAGATCTTCAGTACTCCCTGCTGATACTTCTGATGTGATAATTCTGAAATGCCCTTTTTAAAGGGAGCGTTATCCAAGTAACACTAAGAAACAGTTTTCAAAAAAAGCGATTCTTTTAATGTTTAATAGTGCAATAATGCTTGCAATTTCCTTTTATTCAGTGTTATCTTGCCAACAGATTTAGGAGAACTGCTGTGTTTTGTGTTCCAGTCACTGGCAGATCTTTAGAATTGACAGAAAACTGTCATTCTGGGGTGACTGATGACTTAGCAAGACAATTTGCCAGTGACTAGAAATGAACCTGACCTGATCTGACCTCTGATCTGCATCTTGAAAATGCTGCAGCAGGGAGGAGAGTGGGGATGGCATGTAACATCCACCCTTATCTGTGATCTTTCACTAATATATTGGCAGAAATCTTAACAATAGACTTCCCTGGCAGAGTGAGATCTGAGCAGAAACAGTCTGAATAGAAATGTCAAACGCTTGATAGCAGGGTATGATCTATAAACGATCTTGCAGAATTTATATCTCTGCCTCTGTTTGAATTCTGTGCTTTACAAAAATAATTGGAAGCCGAGAAAGTTCACTCTGACTTTGTTGAATGTGAGAATTGAAATGAAGATCCCAAGTGAAGAGCGTGGGAGTGCTGGGTGAGGACATGTGTTGTCGTGTTGGTGACAGCGTCTGAGAGCGTTTGGGATGTGAGCTGAGGTGCCGGTACAGTAGTAACTTGGGTTTAAATGTGCCAGAGGCCCAGATTCTCAGGAAACACGTTTCCAGGCTGATCTTGTAAGGGAGTTGAAAGAGTGGAAGGATTTTCTCTGAGTCCCACACTTATTTGTCTGACAGGTTCAAGGGCCTCAAGCCGACTGTTATCCTTCTCTCCCGAGGAATTTCCGACGCTGAAAGCAGCTGGCGAGCAGGACAAGGGTGGCAAAGAAAAGGGCGCCTTAGATCCGTCGTATGGGCCAGGACCAAGCCTCCGCCCCCAGAGTGAGTGAAGGATTGTGTCCTTCTACCTTATCCCAGCTCATAACCCCACAGACTGTGTGTTGTGCAGGGCGTGCCAGTTCACAGCAGTATCAAATATTCCATCTTTACATTTCCTTTTCTCTTTTTATGAGCTTACATGTGTCAGGCTGCTTAGCAGATGATCACAGGTCAGCATGTGGTGCTGTTGTTTTGTGGTCCAGACAGCTGGGAATGGACTGTCATCTACGATATTGTTTAATAAAAGTTGCTGTGTGATGTTGCAAAGCAGGCCCCTCCCCCCGGGCTGGTGGAGCCACAGTGAAATGAGTGCGTGGTGTGATGTGGCTTCCCTTTGAGTGTTTGTGCATCTAATTGGCATTGATTCTGCAGGGTAAGTAAGGACTGTGGAGATGGGGAGCAGAGTTAGTAGGAATTTAGGCTTATTGACAAATAAGGACACCACTGGTGCAGCAATTACTTAGTAACAGCTGATGCTGCTTATTTCTTGAAAGAATAAATGAAACTGGAGATTTTTCTTGGTCCCTGATATTTTTTCTACAACCTTAGTGTAATTAGGGCTTGACCAGAGCACGTGACATTTCGAGACTTTCTGGCAGAGCGACTGTCTGCATTTACAAAATATTAACATAATTGTTACCTCCTTTCCAGATGTCACCAGTTGGAGGGAGGGCGGTGGGAGGAACATAACCTCTGCTACATCTCTGACCGCCTCCCCTGCTGAGCTGGGCAGCAAGACCTCCAGCAGCGGGGACGGGGCCCCCTCCTCGGCGAGCGCCAGCGACCCGAAGGAGCCGTCTCTGCGCCCAGCTCAGCCCGTCCGCAAAGGGGCCTCACAGTTCATGGGAAATGTCTACCAGCCACCTACATACCATGACATGCTGCCTGCTTTTGTGAGTTACCCTTTCTCCACACCTGCGTCACGTCCTTGGTTCTTATGTGTGTGGGGGTTGAAGTTGGTGAGATGTGTTTTCTGGACTCTCGGTTGCTCACGGATCGTTCTCTTGACCTGTTTTTAGTTTCCCTGGTTTTGCCTTTGCCCTTTCATGCTAGAACAGTGCAGCACAGCCTTGCTCAGCCCAAGGAAAAGTTACCCTTTTCTCTCTAGAGCTGGGGAGGGAACCATTAGCACGTGGCGTGTTGGGCAGCCAGACATGAAATGTTTGGTTTCCCTTTGTGCGAGTGCAGCCACTGTGCACCTGTTGTAACCTAATCTGGGTGAACCTTCCCATGGCAAGGAATAAAACCAGACTATTTTGCTTTGCCTCGTTCCAGATGTGTCCACAACAGCCATCCGAGCCCCCTGCACCGCTGGACCGAGGGTCTTTCCCTGTTCCTCAGCTTCGCCTTGAGCCCCGGGTACCTTTCAGACAATTCCAGATGAATGACCAGGATGGGTAAGGCTGCCATCACTGTCCAACTTGAGAGGCAGGTTCAGGGTGTGATATGAGCCTTAAACTAGGCAAGATTTTGGGCCAAGGATGCAGTTGTGTATGTGAAGCTGCAGGCAGCCATGGGGGAAACCAAAGCAGCAGTGCTTTGCTCCAGCTACAGCAGCAGGTGAAATGTTGCGAGGCTGTAACCACTGTGTGTCTGAAGAAAAGTGTGTGATCCTGGATTGGAGGGGTTGCAACTCTGATCTGTAAGCCTTAGGAAGTGTACCCACTTCCAGGTGGTGAAGGCAAAGCAGCTTTGCTGCTCAGGAAGAGAAACTTGGATACATTGTATTATAAGTGTGTGGTAGGAAAGGACTGACTCATGAAGTCAACTCTGTGTTCTTTGCTTTACTGTTTGCTGTTTCTAACCATTTCTCTGTGTTTTCCTGTAGAAAAGAGAACAGGCTCAGCCTGTCTCGCCCAACACGTCCGGTTCGGCAGCAAATAGAGCGAGTGCCCCGGCCCACCATTATCAATGCAGAGAACCTGAAGGGGCTGGATGAACTGGACAATGATGCAGATGATGGATGGGCAGGTAAAGTGCCTTCATTCTCAAGCTTCAGGCAACATAAAATAGCCAGGATACTCCCGTGGCTCTGTTTTGCTGCCACGGAATAAAGGAGTGGGAAGCAAAGAGTTGTCTGTCTAGTTGTGAAATTGCTGCTGGTGTAAATGATGACACAATGGATCCTTCTGATCCTTCCATCACAATGTGCTCAAGGAATTGGATCTGAAGACTCCTAAAAATCTGAAAACACCAAACAGCAGGAGGTTTACCATTATGGCTGCTAGGAGGAAGAATTAGTCCTGCCTTTTCAGTTGTGGTGTTCAGTATCCAACTGCACACAGTCTGGCTTGATGTTTGTCTCCTCATTTGCAGCCCCCATTCCCAAACTGTTTGCTGCTGCTCCTCTGGGAACAGCGTAGCCGTTCAGCAGTGTGTGTCCACACTGCTCACATAATTTCTTGCCTGATCTAGTTGAAGATGTCCCTGCTCATGGAGGGGGTTTGGGCTAGATGACATTAAAGGTCCCTTCCAACCCAACCCATTCTATGATTCCCCGTACCTGTGGTGGACATTTGGCTTTGTGAGTAGTTTATGCCAAGCCTGTGTGTTCTGGAGTTTAGTGACAAAGAGGGCATAAGATTTATCAGAAAAAGGACCTATTTCTTTCCTCTCACGTATCGCTTCTCCATTCCTGCCTTCGTAGGCATTCATGATGAAGTGGATTACTCTGAGAAACTAAAGTTTAGTGAAGATGAAGAAGAGGAAGAAACTCTTAAAGATGGACGACAGAAGTGGTAAGAAGTGACTGTATTTGCACTTACAGTTTTTTCAGTAAAAGTGAACAATACCAGGATCTTTAAAAACTTGTTCTAAATGTGGTGTCTTGAACCCTCTGATTTCTTACTGTGACTCTGTTGATTCCACTGGCCACTGTTTGATTGGGCTTCAAAGATATGTGTAGGTCTTTAAGTCGAATTCCAGTTTTCCAGGCTTTTTTCCTCATCCCCTGCCCATGTCTCACCTTTATCCTGCTGCACAATGGTAGAGTTGATCCTTATGCACCTTGGGAGAAGCACATCTCTTGTTCTGGTGTTTTTTTCAATCTTTCTGTTGCGTTCAGTTGCCTTTGCCACTTGATAAGGCTGCAGGTGCTTTCTGAGGCAAGTAGCAAATGCAATAGTGAAGCTGTTTCTGTGGCAGGAACAGCTGGGATCCCAGAAGGCAGCGACAGTTGTCCCTGAGCTCTGCAGATAGCGCAGATGCCAAGCACACCTTGGAGGAAGGAAAGAACTGGAGCGAATCAGTGGGCTTGTCCCGGCCAGTCCGGAAAGTGCAGGAATCGCAGCAGCCTCCAAGGAAGCTGAATGGCTGGAGTTCTGCCTCGGAATACCAGGTAGGCTGAACTCGTGTGGGTGGACTTGTGCTGCTGGATGTGACACATCGCTGTCCTTAAGAGGCCAGTTTGACATTTTATTGGAAATGGAATGCTGATTAATTTCTCAGTTCTTGGTTTGTATCCAGCTGGAGAGAAATCCATCTGCATAGCACTTCCACTAGGGAAAAGAAGTTGAAGCTGGTCCAGTGCAGTGGTGTTGTCAGTGAGAAAATGAAGCTATTGAACCAGACAGCAATAACTCCCCCCAGTAAAATAGGGATTTGTGCCTGAGGATGGGGGGGGGAGGCAGGAGGGGATTTCCTTGGCATGGGATGCAAAGCTCAGGATAGGTTGGATTTTGCTTATTGAGGAATGTTTTTGTCTTTGGCAGAAGCCCACTGTGGGAAGTGTTCTCAGACAACAGTCCATCGAGGATAAAGAAGAAAAGGTGCCCCTGAGACAGAAGTTTGTGCACTCTGAGATCTCTGAGGCTGTGGAGAGAGCCAGGAGGCGGCGGGAGGAGGAGGAGCGGCGAGCCAGGGAGGAGCGCCTGGCAGCCTGCGCTGCAAAGCTGAAGCAACTTGATCAGAAATGCAAACTGGCTCAGAAGAATGGGGAGACCCAGAAACACACAGAGAACGAAGATGTGCGACCCTCAAACACAGAGAAAAACACTGTGCAAGAGAATGGCCATGCTTTCCGTAAAGGTACAGAAACAGTGCTTGACTCACCTTGTGAAAACTGCTTTTTTTGCTGTTGTGCTGATCCTCTTACCTGGAGTGGGGGAGTTCCTTTGAGGGAGCATTGAGAGGGCCCTTCAGCTGCCCTCGAGAGGTCAGCTGCTTCAGGTGTTCTGCAGAGTGTTTTGCATTGGTGACGAAAGTTCATTAAATAGAAAAAGCTATTAAGACAAAATGCAAACGTCTTTAGTTGCCTTTATCTGTGCTCAGTCAGCTGTGCTAGCAGAGGCCTTGTTGGAAGGGGCCTCTTGAGCTTCTCAAGATTGGATGATAATATTAAGTGCTCATGGGCACAGATCAGAAAATCAGTCACCAGTAAGTGCTGGTGGGTTTAAGGACTAACAGGGGAAATGGACTTTTCCCCCAGTGCTTAAGTAGAAGGCTGATAGCAGAGGAGGATCTGGGAATTTATCGCTAAAACAAGATGGACAAAGCCCTCTAGAGCTGTCAAGGCAAATATGTGATTGGAATAAAACTCAGCCACGTAATGCAGTCAGGACATGCCCACACCTGTGTATGTTGTGCTGTGGTGTGCACTCACAGACCCTGTCATGAACAGGCCTCTTTAAAGTTTATTTTCTTCTCTGCAGCAACCCCTGAGTTTCACACACAGGATGTGTCTGTTGGCTACCTGGAAGAGGAGACTCCTGCCCCAGCAGCATCAGCCCAAAGCAGCAGTGAGGAGGAGCTCAGAGAAGCTCCCTCCCCAGCACAAGAATTCAACAAATACCAGAAGTCTCTTCCCCCACGATTCCAGAGGCAGCAGCAGCAACAGCAGCAGGTAATAGGTGTGACTCTCACACCCTTCTTCCTGTGGACCCCCACCAAACCATTACCTTTGCTCAGTTCTCAACACTGTCAGTCTTTGAGTGGGGGTGATAAATGGGGTTTTACCCTGGCCTTTTTCAGTATTTCTGATCATGGTTGTATCCTATCTGATGGATTAAAAGAGCTCTAGATGGCTTACATGAATTTTCCATGCACCCTGTGATGTGGAACTGTTGTGGATAGGGCTTTCCATGGCTGGGAAGAGTTGTGTGCCCTTATCCTGTTAGGTGCAGGCAGCCATTTGCTTGCCAGGGGCAAATTGTGCATAGGGTGGCAAGTTGTTGGACTGCTTCTGGACTGGGAGGGAGTTGTGGAGCAGCTTCTCATTCTACCTCCTGCCAGAGGTCCTTTGCTCTCATCTGTTGCTTACCCAGCATTTTTTCCTGTAAGGGTCTTTCAAATCATTATTTTTTTTTGCTCCATAAGTATGTCTGGTCTTCGCTGTCTCATTTTCGTTGCATTGAAGACTCTTTTGGGGCTCTGAGACACCAGCCTGAACTGCTCTGTGCATCTTGCATCTTTGCTGACCTTTCAGTGCTGTATGTGCCCTAAGTGCTGTTCAGCTCTGCTCCAAGATGCTCTGAGTCTCTGTAGGGCAGCAGAGCCAAACCAAAGGACAGAATGCTCAGGCTTGAGCTAATGCAAAGTTAATTGCCGTTCTTCATAGAATAACCACTTGAAACGTGATACAATCAACACTGCTGCAAACCTTAGTGGAGAGCTCACAATTGGCTTTTGCTTGGAAGCTCAGTAATTGCTCTTTTATGGAATGTTCCCCTGTGCTCGTTGCTCGGCAGTTGACATTTTCATGATTCAGATGTACAGCAGCAAACGCTGCTTAATGTTACTCTTGAAAAGAGATGCTCTTAAACTAAAAAGAGTTGGATGTCTTTGCTGTCATGCTAATAATACCACAGGTCATTGCTACTGGAAGAACCTGGAGTTTTATTTTATTTTCTCTTATCCTCTGTGATGTTAGTGTGTACGAGGCAGTGCGTGTTTTGGCTGGCTTGTATTGCTGCTTTGGTAGCAGTGGCTCCACGAAAAGAGCAAAATAAAAGATAGTGTTGGTGTCATGAAGGAAATATTTTCTCCAAGGTACTAGAGGACTAGATAATGCAGATATAATCTTTGCATTTATCAGAGTCTTTCTTGCTGTAATGATGTGTCAGGTTCAGATTTAAGGGTGCCTCTCTCGCTCTGCAGCGGGGAATTGGCTTTTTTAATAAACAGTTACAATATCTGACACTGTTTTGTGCTTACCAAGAAAAGATGGTGGAAAGTTTGACAGGTAAGTAGATGCATTTCATGTTAATTGGAGCTGTTTACTGTTTGAAAGCCTTCTTCAGTACACAAAACTCCCTTCAAATATAGGTTCTTTTTGGACCTTTAGCCAGAGTTAAATGTCAGATCGAATTAACATCATGACAGTCCTCAACTAAAAGAAGGTGGACTGGCTATATGGGAGATGGGAAACAACCTGCAAGTGTCAGCCCATCTCTGGAGGATGCACAGGAAATGCTGTAAAATATTAATAGCTCTCTTAATTGAGTTTAGGTTGTTTTTATCTAATCTGTTCAGCTAACAGGAGTGGAACTAATATATATGCACACTAAATAAATTAGAGCTGCATTTACTGAAAAGTGCAACATCTTCTAAGGTATTTGGTTCCAGTTAGGAAGTGGTGTTTGACAGGAACCTGTCCTGTATTCATAGAAGCATTGAGAACTGGCAGACTCTGGTCTTAGAGCTGATCCCTTGTGTTTGGCCACGTAGCCTGGCCCATAGTGGTGTGACATTCTGGCTGCTCTGGTATTTACAGAATAACAACTGCCATGTTCCCAGTTGGTAGTGAATTGACCTTCTCTGCTCCACCCTCCCATCTGATCTGGGATTGAGCCTCTAATAGATGGCATGTGTTCTCCCTTGGCTGACAAGTATGTAAGTGTGATTCCTGGCACCACAACCGTTCGTGCCCAACGGCCCATCCTTTTCCCTGCAGGAGCAGCTGTACAAGATGCAGCACTGGCAGCAGCAAGTGTATCCTCCCCCATCCCATTCCCACCCTCAGCGGACGTTCTACCCACCGCACCCCCAGATGCTTGGCTTTGATCCTCGCTGGATGATGATGCCCTCCTACATGGACCCTCGCATGGCCCAGAGTCGCACCCCTGTGGATTTCTATCCCTCAGCCCTTCACCCTTCAGGTGAGGTGTTTCCAGTGTTTGTCTTGGCTGTTGAGTTGGTCCGTATCTAGAAATTGCTGTGCATCACCTGTCTTACCTCTGCCCAGACTTTGCACCTGGCTGGCATCCCTTCTCTAGGGATGAGAAAGTCGCTTGCAGTGGGAGGTGGTGAGGAAACAGAGGTTGAGAGGGGGTTCACGTGCCTGTCCATCCCCTGTGCTGCAGTGGGAGACCTTCTCTATCTGCTTTGTGACCTTAGCAGGTGTGACTGGTCTTGCCCCTTGAAGGAAGGGGTAGTGAGTCCTCTGATCTTGCCACTTGAAGGAGAAGGATCAGTTTTGGAGTTACTGTGATCATGTGAAATCTTAATAGACCTCCTTCAGGAAATGTGAAGGAGAAACCCAGTAGTTCCTGAACTGTGTGCTCTTAGCACCTTCCTATCTTGTTACTGATCTCTAGAGGTGTGAATGTAAACATTAGGGTGTATAAATCACTTCCTTGAGATTGTGGTTTGTTTTCACACACCTGTTTGATTCCAAGCCAGTGATGCTGTGTAATGTCTGTGCAGGCTGGGTTCTGAGAACTGTGTCACCTTTTGTATTACTCCAGGTGCATTTCCCAGCTGTGCATTTTCCAGGCATTTCCCCTCTACCAGAGAGGTTTCCATGGCTGCAGTCACCTGCTGCCCTAGAAGGAAGGGGAAAGCTAGTGGGTTGTTTAATTCTTCTTGTCTGTCTGTGAGATCCTAGTGCTAATGGCATGAACTCTGTCGTGAGCAGGAATTATGAAGCCCATGATTCAGCAGGACTCCATTGGTGGGAGCAGCTGTCGGTCTGAAGATCAGAACTGTCAAGCAGGGCAGGCAGAGAGGAAAACTGCTCCCTTGGATCCTGTGCCAGTGTGGGGCCAGGACAGCTACACATCTCTGCAGAGCAAAGGATACTCCCTGTCACATCAAAAACAGGCTGACAACATGAGCATGGAGGGACTGCATGCCAGGTGAGTGTCCTCATCTCCTGTCCTCATACATGCTGTGGTGAGAGGTGCTGCCATAAGTCATCTGCTAAAAAGCAGGTGTAGAGCTGACCCAAAAGATATCTCTGAACAGGCCCAGGCACTGATCTGGTAGCACTCTTACACTGTTGAGTGTGCTTAAAGACTGAGCTATTCAAAGGTTTTCTGTCTGATGCAGTCAAGGCTGACCAGCTTGGAGCCTGTTCAGTAAGGGAGAGGCACTTGTCACCTTCATGGGAGGGTACAGAAAACAGCTAAAAAATTCTGATACTTTTTAGTTGATCTCCTAGTTCTTTTTACTTTCTAAAACAAATTCCATATTCTCAGATCTCCACATATGTTGGAGGCTGAATCTTCCTTCATTTTGTAACTTTGCTGCCCATCTTTAAAAGATGGAGAATTGCTTTCTTTATCATGCATTGATTTGACAAACCAGGCAGTACAGCCTGGGGCCACAGCAGATCTGCCCAACATTCTGGGATTTATAGACTAATTTAAAATAAACCTCACTTTATTCATTTATTTCTATCTCTTGTGCCCAGCCTGGGCCCTTGGAGATGTGCTGTGCTCTGCATTACCTGACTTCCATTTGTTTGTTGTTTTCCTTCTCAGGAATGACAGTTACTGTGCTGCTGGAAGGCCAGAGAGTCTGAGCACCCAGCGAGATCTCTTTGAGGAGAGAGGGGAGGAGTATTTGAATGCTTTTGACAAGAAGGCTCAAGCAGACTTTGACAGCTGCCTGTCTTCTCAGAGGATAGGCCAGGATCTTCTGTTTCAGCATCAGGAGACCGTGCAGGAAACCTGTCCTGGCAGCCGCCATGGAAACTTGAGGTGTTCACCCCTGGAGCCTGACTTTATCCAGGCAGAGAAGAAGCCTGAATATAATGGCTGGGATATCAGCCACCACCAGAAACCTGCGGAGACTGCAGCAGAAGTTGCTGAGGAAGTGCCCAGGGATGAGCAGACGTTCAGTGCTGACCCCTGGAAGAAAGAAGGAGCCAATACCAAACAGGCCACTGAGGAGACATCAGAGTGGGCTCCCGAGAACCGCAACACCGGTGGTCAGCACCAGGAGCAAATGGGGAGGACACGGCGATCCGGCCCCATTAAAAAACCAGTCCTGAAAGCCCTCAAGGTTGAAGAGAAGGAGAAGGAGATGGAGAAGGTTAAACTGGAGGGAGAGGACACCTCACGCCCACTGAAGGAGAAGGCTGCTGTTCAGAAAGTAGAGAATGAGTCAGATGACTCTGCAGCCTTGCTGAACTCCACACGTTATCTACTGGATGATAAAGGTTCTTCCCAAACCAGCCTGGCACGAGAGGCTGAGAAATCTCAAGAAGAAGAAGAAGAGGAGGAGGAGGAAGAGAAGCCAGAAAGAACCTGGGAGAACAAACTATCCAGAGAGACCGGTGATCTCCCGCCCACAAAAAGAAACAACTGGATCTTCATTGATGAGGAGCAAGCCTTTGGTGGGAGAGGCCAAGGGCGTGGGCGAGGGAGAGGCTTCAGAGAGTTCACTTTCAGAGGCCGAGGCACTGTTGTGAGCAGCCGAGGAGTCTACAACAACCAGAGGAGCAGCCGAGGGCGAGGGCTCCGGGAGTTCAACCAGCCAGAGGACTTCCCCAGGGGGAAGCCAAGGCGCCGGATCGCGAGCGAGACGCACAGCGAAGGGTCAGAGTACGAGGAGCTCCCCAAGCGTCGCCGGCAGAGGGGCTCAGAAAACAGCAATGAAGGCTCTGTGCTGGACAGGGAGGACAGTGATCTGAAAAAGGGAGACTTCAAAGAGTCTTGGAGGTCCAACAAAATCTACTCGGATGATCACAGTAGCCTGGATCCTAAGATGAGGGCTCCGAGAGCGTTTGGGAGGTCGCTGCCACCAAGACTGAGCAACTCTGGCTATGGGCGAAGGGGTTTCATGGGTAAGGAGCCCACCCAGTGGCAAGGCAGGAGTGGGGGAGCAGGGTGGCAGGAGTATAGCCACACCTCTCCGTCGGACACTTTTGGGAACAGGCAGCAGTCTGACAGGGACTACATCCAGGATTCTTACAAACACACGGATTCCTTCTCCAGCCGGGTTTTTGATGAGAGTCATCTGGATGACAAAAGGCACTTTTTCCAGGAGGATTACTCAGCAGATCAGGAGAACATAGAGAACAGGCCGTTCAGGAGGCGCCGCCCCCCCCGCCAAGACAAACCCCCACGCTTCAGGCGCCTCAGGCAAGAGAGGGAATCGGTGGGGCAGTGGAACCCCGAGGAGGGAGGCCCCAACCTGCTGCCCAGCCAGTGGCCCAGCAGACCCAAGCTGAGCGCAGAGAAGAGCAGCATCTCGGGCAGGCGCTCTCCTGAGCTGTCCTACCAGAACTCTTCAGACCATGCCAACGAGGAGTGGGAGACGGCATCTGAAAGCAGTGACTTCAGCGAGCGGCGGGAGAGGCGGGATGGAGTCCCCGAGAGTGAAGGCCAGCTGGAAGGTGGCCTCAGCACCGGGAGCTTGGGAGAGAAGAGGGAACTAGCAAAGAGAAGCTTCTCGAGCCAGAGGCCACTGGTGGACAGGCAGAGCCGCAAGGCTGAGCCAGCAGGGTTTGCAGAGCAGTCTGTCAGGACTGGTGTAGGAGCAGCTTCCAGATACGAGAGCCAGCAGAACGGGACCCTGATAAAGAGCAAAAGGTAAAGTTGCTTTCTGATCTGTCACCTGATATGCAGATATTGAAGGAGTGGATATACACACCCCGTATGTTTTCTTCTTGCCACTTTTACTTGTGTTCTAATGACAAAACTAAATCCTTTCCCTTCTTTCTGTGTAGGTCTCCAGAAGAAGGAGGAGGCCTCGGTAACACCAGTGGTGGGAGCAGCCACTCCATTTACAGCTTGGATAGGGGCTCCCATGCTAACTCAGAGAGTGCTGAGGGGCCAGGTAAAAAGCCAGAGAAGGAGCCCAAATCCACTGCACAAAGAGCAACTGAGAAGGGAGAGGCCTTGTCACAGTTTGAACTGAGTTATGGAAGTGAGTGTCTTCATTAGTATGTTTTTTTAAAGGGGTAATGCATTGTGGCTGACCTCAAGGCCGACCACTTCAATCCAGTGTAATTTTGAATATCAGATTTTTTTCCATTGATTTGCACAAGTAAATTCTAGTGTATCTAAATAGGGAAAACATGGAAGGTAAAGATGGTGCTAAATTTTAAACCAAACTTTAACCAGATCTGACAGTGTGTCTCTAATGTTTCTTCTACGGAAAGTTTGGCTTTAGGGAGAATATTTCTCTCTAAGTTGTTAGTGTATTTTGGGCTTGAAGTTTATGTAGTGTGAAGGAAGTTGAGAGAGCATCCAGAGTGGGGGAATTTGAGTCTGGGCTCATGGCAGGGAGGCAAGAAACGAGTATCTCTGAAAAGAGAAATACCACTATCGTGGCTAGTTTTTGAAGCTGCAGTGTTGTTAACTGAACTTGTTTGCTTGTAGCATGGATCCTCTTTGGAGCGAGCTCTTTAAATTACTGCAATTATAAAGCTTTACATGCACGACACAAGTGCACTATTTTTTCCACTGTGTGCTTTGTTCAGGTACCATCATGGATAATCGGGTGTCAAGCACAGCAGAAGAGAATGAAGTGGGTTCTATGGCAGGTGAAGGCTTCATTGAGGTTCTTACTAAAAAGCAGCGTCGTTTGCTGGAAGAGGAGCGCAGGAAGAAGGAACAGGCCGCTCAGGTGAGGAATGGGAAGCAGGAAAAGTTGGACCTGTTACATTGTTTGGATAGCAGTCAGAGAAACAGGACCTCAAAAAGCGTTTGGATGAACAGAAAAACACAGTTGGCTGAAGTAGTACAGATCCTGTCTTAGGCCCCTGAAGCATATTTAGGCTTGGGTTGGTTGGTCTGAAAAAGAGGGTTTGATTTCTGACTCTTCTTGGCCTCTAGCAGAATTGTTAATTGGGAGTTAAGGAGGGTTTTTTGGAGTGGTCTTCATTCAGAGCAACTTGGCTCAGTAAGCCAGCATGAGCTGTGAGGGACTTCTGCACTCTCACTGTGTTATTGCTATAAAAAAAAAAGCATGCTGCTGAAGGCAGGTTTCTTCAGGGGCTTGTTAGACTGGGGGAACCTCCCAGTCTGACACCTGGGCCTTTCCTGTCACAGGCACCAGCTAAGGCCCGTGTTCTTCAGTCTCGCATTCCTCCTCGGTTTGCTAAGAAGCAGAACAGCCTGTGCTTGGAGCAGAGTGATGTAACAGTGTCTGGAAACAGCCTGGGCACAGAGATCTGGGAGAGCAACAGCCCAGGTAAGTTTGGGTCTGTTTGTTCCAAAGGGTTTCACAGAGCTGGGGAATCCTCTGGGGTGTACAGAAAGGATGGGGTCCATGCTTGAGAGGAGACAACCCTCTCCTATCTGATGCTGGAAGTGGGAGGGGAGGTAGCAGACATCTGGAGTAGCATCTGTTCTAAGCTGTACTGTTCAACCATCCTCCTTCTTTGTTGACCATGTTAGTCTCCTAATCTATTTCTTTTTTGTGTCACATCCAGATTCTACTATACAGCATTTTCTATCCAGTTGGGCTGGATCTCTTTTAGCTGTTTTCTTGTTTTGCCTTCCTGCATTTTCTCATCTCTAGCCCTGAATAGCTGGTGCCTCCCTTGTTTCTGTCTGTCCTGTCTTTCTCCTGTTGTCATCATGTTCCCTAAGAAATCTCCCTGTTCTCTACCCTCACTCCCCATACCCTGTATTCTCTGCTGCATCATATCTCAGATGTCTGGGCAACACCAGCTTTCTGAAGTGGTTAAAATACCCTTTCTCATGTCTAGAAATGGAAGGTTAATGGTGTAACATGCACAGTGTACATGGTGTGCTCACAGATGTTCTGAGCAGCTGAGCCCTGCCCTCCATTCTCTTCCAGCTCTTTCCGTTCAGTCTCCTGGCAGTGATTCCTGGAGCAAGCCTGTAAATACCTTTAATGGCACTGAGTCTGGCACCACTGAGGTAAGTGGCATCTAATGTGCCCTTCAGGTATTGTGTGGATAAAGTATTAATGCAGGTGGCTTTTATGCGTTTCATTGCTCCATCTGTGCTTAGTGACTCTCAGCTCTGCTTGTGCCATTTTAAACTGTCTCTTTGCAGTTATAACTTGAGCTTGATGCTGCTCAACTCTTGACCCCGAGGGCCAAGCGCTGCTTGGTGTTATATGTGGGTATAAATCTGGAGTAACTGTGTGGTAGAGCTATTCCAGGGTTATGCTCATCACTGGATGCAGGCTATGGTTGAGGAGGATGGAATCCCATAGGTCCTGTTTGTGCCTCATGCCTGTGAGCAGTGTGTGAGCCCTCCACTTAACGCAGGGAGGGCAGAGGAAGGAGGTTCCTGAATGCTTCACCTCTGGAGGCCAAGAGTTCAAATTTGCTGTGGGTCACACATGAAATGAATTAGGCAGTGTCCTCCTAGTCTCTGTGTGTGACACTTTTTCCTTACTCTGAAGCCATGGCCTGTTTGTTGCATTGGTTCACTGTCTCAGGGCCATGTAGAGCTGAAGCAGCGGCCAAGGGGTGCTGCAGGTCAGGCCCAACTCCCTTGCAGTTCACCAAGAGCGTGATTTGAAAGGGGAACATGATCTTGCTGTTTTCTGGGATATTTTTTTCTCCTTTGTGGAGCTGGGTCGGTGTCCGGGGCTTTAACACATCTCGTGCTTTGCATAGCAGGGATTTAAAGGCAGCCAGGGGGATAGTGGCATTGACTTGAGCGCGGAGTCTCGGGAATCCTCCGCGACCTCCTCTCAGCGCAGCTCTCCATATGGCACCCTCAAACCAGAGGAGATGAATGGGGCTGGCCTGGTGGACCCAAAGCCTGACTGCCAGAAGGAGCAAGTGCAGAAGCAATCTGATAAAAAGGTAATCTGGATTTGCAGCCAAGCCAGAGCGCAGAGCGAGAGACCTTGTGAAGTGGTTATGTTCTTGATAGCATTTTTTAAGGCTTGAGATTGGGTTATTCGGTCTTTGTGTCTCAGCTTCTCTGCTTTCCTGTTAAGGATTCAGATCAAGGCTCAGGACAGAACAAGGAACACAAGCCTGGACCAATCGGCAACGAACGCTCCCTGAAAAACAGAAAGGGTTCGGAGGGAACGGAACGGCTGGAAGGGAATATTCCCCCTGTTAATGGGGTGGAAATTCACGTGGATTCTGTACTTCCTGTGCCACCCATTGAATTTGGAGTGAATCCTAAAGTGAGGATTGAATTTAATTTTATCTTCTTGGTGATTTGAGCTTGTTGAGACATGACAGATGGTTTGAGGCAGAAGAACTATTTAGAGGAAGCATCCAGCTGTAGATTTGCCTTAGAACTTCGTTGCTGATACAAACCAGGTACTCAAGGTGTCTTGGGAAACATGTAGTATCCACTTGAAAATACTGTCCCAAGGACCAGCTGGGGTGGTAACAGAGGTGAGGGGAAAAATTATGGCCATCTGAGCCTCCATGTGCCTCTGGGGGTTGCCTGCTGCTGAGTGCTGAGAAGTGTCTTCTGTTCTCTTCCAGCAAGGCTTTACTAGAAGACAATCTTTAGTTTGTAGTGCCATGATTCAAGATAGAGTCATTAACCATGAGAAGTGGATGGGTGGGCCCATGGACCTGGATTTGAATTTTGTGTGTTTTGCTTTTTCAGGACTCTGACTTCAGCTTGCCACCTGGTTCTGCCTCTGGCACTGCAGCTAACCCTGTCACCAAATTGCAGGATGCCTTGGCCAGTAATGTAAGTATTTCTTCTTTTTGGCATTGATTCATTCATTGGAGATACTCTTTATTTAAGCCTCAGTTGCTTTCAAAGGGAGCAGATGTATCTCTGCAAATGAAAGTTACTGGATCAAACTGATGTTTAAGTGGAAGCTGGTATAATTCAGCATAGAGGGGTGTCCTTGCACAGAACCAAACCTTCATTTATTCTGAGAGCAAAATGGGTCACAGTTGAATGTGATACTTGACTCCTGCAGTAGCGCTGGGGATTGAATCCTTTGAGGTGTAGTTACAGGAGCTGCCAGCTGAGGCTCTGCCAGCCTTGGTGGCTCATGACATTGTCCTAAGAGCTTACAAATATTCACCCTGCACAACTCTCCCCCCAGGCAGGGTTAACGCAGTCCATTCCCATCCTGCGAAGGGATCATCACCTCCAGCGCTGCATCGGCCTGAACCCCATGTCCTTCCCCACTGCAGACCTCACTCTTAAGGTAAGCAAGCTGGCATGTATGCTTGGCTTAGGTGTGGATCTCCGTGGGAAGAGCAGTGAGGGTGGAGAGGTCTTTCCCAGAGTGTTCTGTTAAGTATTGATAAACCTTTAATTAACTCCTGTAAAAGTTGTGCATATCTGCTATTTGATGTGAGTGCAAGGCCCTCTCTTTCAAGTCCTGGATGCTGAAGTCCTTGCTAATTGTAGAACAAGTGTAACAGAGCTTTCCTACTATTCCTGTAGCTGGGTAGGATGGCTGGTCAGTGATGCTGGGTGACTGATGGTTTAAAGAGGGGGAAACAAAAAAACAAACAAACTCCACCCAAATGTACAAACAACAGCAACAAGAAAAAAACAAATAAACCAGAACACAAAACTCTACCATCCCAAACCCCAAAAGCTCAGCAAATACCAGGGGGTTTGAGTGTTTGTGAAGGATGCTTGTCCCTTGACCTGAGACCTGCCAGCTTTCTACTGTGACTAGACAACAATGAATTTGAGCTCATAAGTCACAGGAGCACCTCTAGGCTTTGGTATTGTCCTCCCCATTTGAACTGTCTGTAGTTATTGTCCTTCATTTCCGTAGATGGAGTCTGCTCGTAAAGCTTGGGAAAACTCTCCTAGTTTACCAGAACAGAACTCCCCAGGAGGTGCAGGCTCAGGCATCCAGCCTCCTTCCAGTGTTGGAGCTTCCAATGGCGTCAGCTACAGTTCTTTTGGTGGAGTTTCTATGCCTCCCATGCCTGTGGCATCCGTAGCACCTTCTGCATCTATTCCAGGTACCTGCAAACTGCAGCAGCAATGTTTGCATTGTTGGGGTGGTATCTGGGAATCACCCTCTGATTCTAGTAAATGAGAACACAGAAGAGCTTCCATGTAAAGTAACTAACTAGCTGGTGTTAAATGGGTTCTTAACAATTCAACCAAGACAGAAAGAGGAACTGTCTCCCCACTTTGAAGAATGTTGAGTGTGACTTGTACAAACTTAGCACAAGGACAACTTACCCTGTGTAGTGGCAAGTCTCTCTGATGTCTCAGTAGATCATCCTTACCATTCACTTTGTGTGCTCAGTAGAATAGATTGGAAGAGACCTATGGCTGAGAGACTTGCAACAGTCCTAATATCAGTATCAACCATTCCTCTGCTTCTTCTGCCATTGAAGTCACAGGTTCTGAGCACCTCCTGCTCTTCATATGTAATAACAAATTGCTTAGAGTTCACAGAACTCTAGGAGGTGGGAGGGTGTTGCTGTTCTTGAGTTAGAGGAAAAGGTTAAGCTCAGTCATGTTAGATAGTGTGTATAATTAGGGAGAGCATCTGGGAAGAGCAAATGTACTTGGAATTTCTGACTCCTGGGTCCCAAAGGGCTTCTCATGTGTGCACTGACTTTCTCACGTCTCACTTCAAGAATAGAATGGAATGTGTAGTGACTTTGTTATTAGCTTCCATTGGGAAAACAGATTGTTCCAAGTCAGGTGGCTTCCCTCCTCACCCACTCTAATCTTGGTTCTAAATCCCATGGTTCAGATCTGCAGAGAACCACAGGAGTGGCACAGCAGTTACTACCTGGTGCCACCCTTGGGGTGAACTCAGCTTTTAGATCTGTTGTGTGAAGGTCTCAAACACCGTGTTTGCTCTTTCTGTCCCTCCCAACTGCAAAGATGAGGTGATTGTAGAGCAGGTTTCTGGCATTTAGGAACAGTTTGGAGTATAGTTCACCAATTCCTGAACTGTTAGTGTCTGACTCTTCTGTGGAGGTGGGAAACCTCGGTACTATGTATTGACTTGCTGAGAGCTTGGAAATAGTCTTGACCTCCACGTTTCTAGAGTGTGCCTGTATCTTCCCTGTACCTTGAATTTACAGCCTACCTTCTCTGATGTTCAGGTAACCATATTCCACCCCTGTATCTGGATGGCCACGTGTTTGCAAGTCAGCCCCGCCTGGTCCCTCAGACGATACCTCAGCAGCAAAGCTACCAACAGGTAAGGGAGCAACACAGCTTGCAGATGGTTTCTCAGGGAGTCTTCAGGGTGGCATTTAAGAAATTAGGAGTAATTTATCTGTATCATAGCCCAGAGGAGCTTGGATGTGGCTCCCTTTAGGTTCCTTGAATGCTGCTTCCCACTGCATGCCAGAGTTAAGGAAACTGAAGGGAGGGAGTTGAGGAGTTTTCCCCCCTTTTGTACCAGTGCCCTTGGACTGGGTTTAACTGAGGCATCTGTGTGAGGTGAAGTGATTTTCAGTAGATTCCACAGCCAGTCAATACTGATGAGTCATTTCACTAGTAAATAGGGTGTTGATAGTGTTGGGAGAGCCCCCTTCAAGGTAAGAGTGCGGCAGGTGAGAGCTGGGATTGTCAGTGCCCATCCTGTGTGTGGAGCATGTTGGTTCCCTCGCATGTCCATCAAATGCCTCCTTCAGGCATCAACCTCTTGGAGCCTCTGCAGTGTTTTCCCTGGCAGAGTGCTGCAGTTGTGTGGAATGATGCAGGGGCTGGGTAAAGGCAAAGGGTAGGTAATTTTCAGGCAGATTGACTCATGGAGAAAACTGATGGATTTTTAACAGCCTGGGACAGTTTCTGGCTCCTCTTGTACCTCTTAGTCATACTAATTTCTTCTGCAGGCTGCTGCTGCTCAACAGATTCCCATTTCCCTCCACACATCCTTACAGGCCCAAGCTCAGCTTGGGCTGAGGGGTGGTCTGCCTGTTTCCCAGTCCCAGGAGATGTACAGCTCCATACAGCCCTTCAGGTAACTGCTTTCGGTTTTCATTTCCTTGTGGCTTGCTCTCTTATGTTCCTGATGTCTGTGTGCATTGATCAGATATTTCACACTTACCTTTTCTTTCCTGTTAGTTGGAGTGATGTTTCCTTTCACCTGGGCAGTGTTAATAGGGGAGAGCATGAGAGTGAAGTATCAGAATTAGTCCTTCAGTGCCTCAAAAACCTAAACACTGAGGTTTAAAAAAAAAAAATTTTTTTTCTTTTTTTGCTAAGAATTTTGGAATCTTTAATTTCTGATTTTTTTTCTGCTTTGCAAAACTACTGCAGACTTCTGGTAACCTGAATCCTTCTTTAACTGCTTCTCCAAAGGTTGTTGTGCAGGATATTGAAACATAAATTTTGGATACTACACAATGTTGTTCTGTTGAATATTCCTGCAACACAAGGACACGGTTGTAAAGGCTTAAAAGTGGAAATAAAAAACTCTTGTAACTAAAATGGAAAGTGGTATCACAGCTTATTTCTAAGCTGTCAGTTTAGTAGTCTGAGAACTGATGGCAGGCCAGATTTGTTTTGACAGGGTGTGTTTGTATAGTCTCCAAAAGTTTTCTGCGTAATGACTTGAGCGTGTTTCTCTTCTGCAGGTCTCAGGTGTATATGCACCCCAGTCTGTCTCAGCCCAGCACCATGGTCCTGACAGGAGGCACTGCTCTGAAGCCTCCCTACTCTGCCTTCCCAGGCATGCAGCCCTTGGAGGTGGTGAAAACCCAGTCTGGGTCCCCCTATCAGCCCATGAACGGAAGCCAGACACTGGTTTATGAAGGGCAGATAAACCAGGCTGGTATGGGAGCCTCCCAGATGATGGACTCTCAGCTCACCCAGGTTAGGAGCAGGGCTGGCCAGCCACTCTCTTGTCCAGGCTTTTTCACAGCCACTTGTCTCTGAGAATGGGTTGAAATGGTATTTGTCCTGATTCATGTGTCTGTGTGAACTGAACTCTTTGCAAAGAGGCAGAAGATTTCCCTGAGACACCCTGTTCTGTGAACCATTGTTTTAGACATGCAGCACCTTATTTAATGAGATTCCTGCTAATGCCTTGTCTGTCCCTGCTGAGATGTGATTTTGTAAGTCGGGAGTCAAACCTTGCAGTGCTGCCTGCATAGCAGTTGTCCTAAAAGTACCTCTTCTGAAAGCCAAATCCCAGTCATCTCCATGTTTAACTCAGCTTCCAGAGTAACTAGGAACTTGTTTTAAAGGCTCATCCGTCTTCTCAGTTCATTTCTTATCCAAGTCTTATTTACAACTTCTGCTGATCTGTTTGGCAGAAACTTAACAAGAATTTCAATGTGTGAAAAAGTTTTTCTAAAGCATGGTTCACATAAAGACATTGAATCCTACTGTGAGCTTAACTGTGTTTGTGGGCATGTGCTGCGAATTCTGGAGAAGTTTGATTCTTTTATTAAACTCATCTTAATGTTTGTTTTGTGCAACATGTTAAGGTTTATTTTTTGTTTCAGAGGGATTTTTATGTTGTGACTGACGTAAAGAGTTAATCCTGAAAGTAACTTAGGTGAGGAAAATACAGAGAATATTGGCAAACTAAATATTTGAAGAAATGGCCTATCAATCATCAGCGAGTAACTTGATCTCTTTTGCCAGCCTTTGATTGATATATTTATTTATTCCAGAATGTTGTCTTAGAAAGTCCCAAATCCAGCAACTGTTAGAAAATCAGAGGGAATGGGAGACAGTCCTGAGCTACATTATTTTTTTTAATTACTCTTAATTGCTGCCGTCATTGGTTTGAAGCTCACTGCAGAACATAGATCTGAGCTCCTTGTCACTTTTTGGGGACTGAACCCTAGAGACTGTTTTGGTGTGAAAGTATAGGAGACTTTCTGGTTTGGGCAGCAAAGGTGCAAACAAAATGTGTGACCTGAGCTGTCTGACATTGCCATCATATCAAGGGAAGATACACCCATGCAGTGACCACAAGGAGAACTGAGAAACTGGGCTCTAGACAAGGAGGAAAGCCCTGTATCCAAATGCAGTTATGTTAACTTAATGGCATGTTAAAAGCCCAACTGATAAGGGTGTTGGCAGCACTGCCAGAACATCCATTTCAGTGTGAAAGTCCCTCTTTTGGTGATTTGTATTTATTCTGTGCCAGTCTGCACTGCTTGGGAGCTTCCTTTTAGCAGTGCTGTGCTTTCAGGGTGTTGGGAGGCAGTGTGTCAGACACAAGACTGTTGCTGCCATTAAGGTAACTGCGTGTCCTTGTCACACAGCTGACAATGCCTGTGCCTGGCTCTCAGCTCCCTCTGCCCCGCTACGGCTCTGGCCAGCAGCCCCTGCTTCTACCACAGTCCATCCAGCTTCCTCAGGGGCAAAACCTGCCTGTGGGAGCTCCCCGAAGAATCCTGCCTCCTGGATCCCAGCCTTCTGTCCTTGCTGCCAGCAGGGAGGTAAGGATTAACTCCTGGTGCTCATCGGAGCATTCAGTAACCCCTTCTGTGTTGAAGTTTTGCTCCTTGTTAAGGGGGAGAACAGCTTGTTTGGGATCCTTAAACATCCAAGCCAAGAATTGTGTTAAACTGAAGGAGCCCTTTACCCCACATCTCCAGCGTTCAGGCCAGCAGTTTTCAGGTTTTGCTGCTGGTCACCATTCTGTTTCCAGGGAGCCACATCCTGCCTTGATCCGGTTTGGAGTCTCCAGTTTTATTACATGTTTACACAGGTTTCCCCAGAGTGCTTGAGGGGTGGTGAGCTCCAGACACAGTTGGAATACTGCCCAGATATTTCACTCTGTTGTGAAGCTTGTCCATTTGAGTAGGTATATTAATGTCATGTCTGGTTTGATGGATTCATATCATAAGTTTGTCTGTTATAGGGGAGAGAGAGCATAGTAATTAACTTCCAGGTTCTGTATTTGCTTGTGCTGCTGGCTTGGTGGTTTAATACAAACAGATTATTTCACTTACAAGCCTCACTTTCTTCACCTGAAAAATATTTCTTTTAATAGGCACGATGGGGAGAAGGGCAAAGATTTGGTTTAAGTGTTTATCTGAAGTAACAAGTGACTTCTGAATGCAAAGATGATACTCTCTCTCACTCATTTTCCTCTGTAGTCCTCCCAGATGGAAATGAAAGGGTTTCATTTCTCCGATGGTAAACAGAGTATGTCCTCTGGAGGGTCTGTACCATCACCACATACCTACAGGTGAGATGTTTACACCACTTGGGCTCTGTAGTCAGGATGGGGGAGAAACAGCGTCTCCCTTTGCAGGGATGTGGTTTATGTATCACCTCTGTACAAGATCCACTTGGGTTTTCAGGTGTGGACTGTGCTTACTGCAGTCCAAATACGTGTAGCAAAATGCATGATCATGACTTCCATTTTGGGTTTGGGCCAGTGTGGGAAGTGCATAAAGTTACTTGTTCACTGAGTCTCAAAGACAGATTGGAATTGGTGCTTTTATGTATTCTTGTGAAGGTGGAAAATTTGAGGGTCATTGAACAAATTTTTTTTGATTTCTAGCGTGGTCCTCAAGATAGGAGTGCTCATGTCTAGACATACCAGACCTTCAGGTCATGGAGGCTTTTGGGACATGCAGTTACTTCATTTTTTTTTTTCTCCTACCCAAGCCTTGTGTTGCCTTTTAGAATGTGGAGCTCAGTGATCTGCAGAGCACAGACCCATGCCCTGTCTACTGCTGCTTTCTGCTGTCTTTTTTTTTCTTTCACACATGAATAAGGTTCTCATTCCATTGTAGAATTTACTCCATGAATGTTGTCGACTCTTCGATTTCCAGGCCTAGCTCTGCCAGCCCAAGCGGGAAGCCGTCGGGACCAGCAGTGAGCATGGGCTCTGTGCAAGGACACTACGTGCAGCAGGTAGGGTGCTGGAGTTCTCTGTGCAACCAAAAAGTGTCTGCTCTCCTGCACTGCCTTGGGCTGCAGAGGAGAGGCAGCAAGGGCCTGTGTGCTGAAGCTCGATGTGGGAGCTGTTATTTTACCCGCAGGGAGAAGGGAGAGTGGAGTCCAGGAGTAATGCTGTGTGATTTGAAAGTCAGGAAAGATTAGAGGATTACCTGCTCTACTGTGGAGTTTTTATGGGTTATTTGCATTGCCAAACATGTGAGATACTTTAAGACTCTTAAATGTGAGGTGTTTTAGGAGCAGATTTGATGTCTTGAATGAATGATGGTCTGTCTGCCTAGATGTGTCTGTCCTAGCTAATGCATTGGTTTTGTGTGTCAAAAGGCAAAGCAGCGGGTGGATGATAACAAAGCCAGTCTGGGAGCAGTGAAGCTGCAAGAAACAGCCTCCTCAAGCCAGATGAAGCCAGTGCGCACAGGAGCGATCAAACCTCAGGCAGTCAAAGTGGAGGAGAGCAAGGCCTAGGAGCACCTCTGATGCCCAGCTGGTCCTGCTGCCTGAGAGGCCCTGCAGCTTAGACTGGACCCCACTGGATCTCCTGAAAATCTCACCAGATCTATCCCCACCCCACACTGACTGACTACAGCGACATCATTCAAGCCCCTCTCCCAACAAAGCAGTTTGAAACAGTGGATATGACATTGACCTGCTTGCTTTAAAACAAACCAATCATGTGACTTTTAAGTGGCTTTAGCCATTTTTTTTTTTTTTTTATTTCCCCCTCCCCATGCCCCATCCACAGGTAGCTGTGATTGCTCACTTGGCAAAGCCCATCCTTCTCCTTCCCTACTTCTGTCTCAGCAGAGTGGCAACTGAGGGAGAGGGGTTAGTTTGAGGTTTTTCATTTTAAAGGCAGCTGAGGTTTTTACAAAAAAGCTGTATCTTTGTTTATAGCAGAACTTTTATATGTTCTCTCATTCCCCTCCCTTCTTTCTGCTTTCCTCATTCCTTTCAGAAAAGAATTCCCTTCAGCTAAAATGATGTTCTGACAAAACTCTGCTTAGTTTTGTATATGGTTCTGTGCTACGTTGAGAGTTTGAGTTTGTTTGGGTGTATTTCCCCAGATGATTTAGCCTTTGACTATTTGATTAAAAAAAGAGGACAGTTATGGCATTTGTTAATTTTTCAGTATTTTTGTTTTAAGCTAGAAGCAGTGCTTGCATTAGGAGTAAATGTATACTAAAGGCATGTAGTAGATCAATGCATCAGTCCTGAAACTTGCACCACTTCAATGTAGTTTTGGGGTATCTTGTACACAACAAAATGTGGCATTTTCACTTTAAGGAAGAAAACCAAACAAACCACCAAATTTCTGTTGCAAGTTCATCTGGATCTAGGTGTTTGGTTTTCCCTTTTTGTGGGTTTGGGATTTTTTTTAGCGACTGCCAGACACACACACCAAAATGTAAGTCACAGATTTACGAAATATAAAATTTGTTAAGGAAAAAAAATTCTCATAGCACATGGGTCAGAAGAGTTGGCTAAAGCCAACGGGTCTGTATGGACTACTTTTTGTAGTTGTGATGCTCGAATTCTTTGTGTCTGCTGCGACTTGTTCTATGTTGTGTTCATCCCTCGGGGCTGTTCTCCTGAGCTTTGCTCTTCTCCCTTTTCCCCGAGTCTTGCTTTCTGTTCCTCTAACTCATGGCTTTCTGTAAAATTTGCCTAGAAGCACGTTGGTAAGAGAGCCCCTCTGCAAGGCAGCCATTTTAGCACATTTGGAACCTCCTTTTTTTGTGTTGGAAGTACTTGGTTACAGAGGCAGTTTGGAATCATCCTTCTGCTCCTTCCCCGGGTGAACAGCAAAGGGTTCTTTACTCCTGATGCATACATATAGTGTGTGTACAGCATTGTCACCTCACCACTCCTCTCCAGTGTTTGATGATCTGCAAAAGGATGATCCCAGTGGGAGAGGCTGGGTTTTATTTCTCTGGCTGTTTGGTTTTGGTTTGTGTGTATGTGTGTGTGTGTGTGTGTGTGTGTGGCGTGTGTGTACGTAGATCTTTTAGGATGGACTTAACAAGTCCCTGAACGGGCTTGGAGTCTTTCACCTGACGGTAGTCTTAAGTAAAAACTACTTTCAGCTAACTTGGTTTGTGTTGTTTTAGCTTTTTCAAAATGTAAAGTAGGCTGGTCACTCTAAAGTGAGGGACAGAACCATTTTTGGAGGTGATCGCTTGCTCATGGGCTGTGCATTGGCCTCTGCTGGGTGGCAGAAAGTCATTTGGTGGTGGTTCCAAAGAAGATATTTTGAACAAAGAATGTATTTGGGAAGGGATCTGAAAGGTTGTTCTTGTTTCTTCATTTGCTTTCCTCTCCCCCCCCCCCCCCCACTTTTCTGGAAAAGATCCTTTGTAACTTTCTAAGGATGCATTTGAAGTTTTAAGCTAGGCATAAATATGATTTTTATACAGTAGCTTTAAAGAGCTTAGAAACCTAAACTAACTTAGACATAGTAATGTCCCCTCTTCACAGGTGTCCCCATTGATCATGGCAGAGAACCCGAAGGGAAAGGGATAGGATGGTACTTTAAAAAAAAATGAAAGCTCTTTTTTCTTAGGTTTTATGGTTTTTTAATTTCAGAGCAGAGTGTGCCAGCATCTCTCTAGCATCCTCCTTAAAGTACAGGGTTTGAGATCTAGCGACAAATATTCCCCTGACCTTCAGACATATCCCAGACCTGCATCCTCATCTGCTAGTCCTGCTCCCAATGTTTTCCAAAGATTGCACCACCAGTAAGTCATCCCACCCTCCTTTCTATTTCCTCCCTTGAAATATCATGAACAACAGAATTGTCTGTGGGTTTTTTAATTATCCTTCTGCCCAGCTGGCCCTAGCTAATATCAGCCCAGAATCTAACTGTAATGGCTAAAGAGACTTACCTGAGCCCCCTTCTTCTCATCTCTTCCCTGCCCTAGACACACTACTTCAGCTTTACAAAGACACTAACCTCTTTCCTCCCACCTGTATGACTTTGGAGTGGTCAGACACGTTGGGAGAAACTGGGTTACTGCTAGATCCAAGTTACTGCAGTCCCTCTGGTGTAAATGCCATCAGAACTACAATACTTCCTGTTGGAAAAGGTCACCCTTGTTTCTCTTTTAACCCCTCCATTCCTTCCCCCCAACAGAATAAAACACTAGAATTTATTTATACGTATTTGATGTTGTAGGTCTAGGTGAAAAAGTAATTGTTTCACTGCTCTATTTATATATTATGTCTGAATTATTCTGTGCAGGAAAGGCCAAGAAATGCATGTGAGCTTCATTCCATTCCTCACCTTTGCGTGACTGTCAGCTGCAGTTGGCAAGACTCTCTCTCACTTTAGTGGAGTTTTGTGTGATGGAAAGCAGTTTTAGAGCCCAAATTTCTACAGTGCAATATCCTTCTCTGGCATATATATTTTCGTTTGTTTGTTTAAAGCTAGTCCAAGGTTAGTGCAGTTTGTGGTGCTCTGGAGTCAAAAGGAAAAGCCTCTGATTCTCAAGGAACAGAAATGCCAAGGGTGCTGGTACGCTGATACAAATCCGGCTTGGAGAGGAGGAGAGTGAGGAGGAGAGTGGAGATGCACAGAAATGTGTTGATGCAGTTGCAGAGGGTCCTTCTCCTTGAAGGGTTTGGGCCCTGATTTATTCCTTTGTGAGTTGCTTTTTGACTGGAAATCAGCTACCAAATTGCAGGCTCCTTGTGCTAGGGAAGGTGCAGGGTGCAGCGGGAGGGAGAGGTGGAATCCACCTTCTCAGCAACAGTGGGCGAAGCAGAAATATTCAGAGGCTGACTTTGCTGCTGCGTGTCCAGCAGAAGGTCTGAAGCACGTGTGTGATCCGCTCTTTCCCTCAGTGATTCGTGGCCAGCAGCTGCACTCAGTGCTGCTCTCCTCACCTCACCAACACCTCAGCTGCTGTTGGCTCTTAATTCAATAACAAATAAATATTGAAGTTGTGGGGGGAGGCAGGGGAAAAAAAAAGGCACTCCAGTTTATTTTTAAATGACGAGTGGAAGCAGCACAGTCACCAGTGACACCGGTCTTGCTGTTGATGTCCCATCACTTGCTCCTGGCTATGCCAGCTGTGCAGTGTCAGCACCTCTGGATGTGTTTGCTGCCCGTTGCCCTCCCTGTGCGTGTTGTGCTCACGCAGAGGCACTCACTCCATCAAGACCTTCCTTGCAGGAATGCTGCAAAGCTTCAAGCTGCCCTGTGGTTCCTGTGTATTTATAGATTTAAAAATGAGCTGAGCAGTTTTGCTGTGTCTCACCTGGCTCCTCCGTTCACTTTGCAGCCAGACCCCTGCATGTCAGGATCTCCCTCTGTTGCTTTTTGTTAACCCTCCCTGGTTAAGCACAGATTAATTCTTTGTACCACGGGTTATATTTGACTCAGCAGCCCAGTTTACTCATAAGAGAGTTGCATTTGGGAATAAGAATTAATTTACAGGAGGTGCTAAGTTGTGGCCCATGGGCAGAGCAGGTGTGTTTTGCTGAAGCGGTATAACTGGAGAGGCAGCAGAGTCCGGCTGGTTTTTGTTGTTTATTTTAATCCAAAGACCACCAGGTTTTTCCCAGTGGCCACAAACACTCCCTTGGGTTTAATAGCTTGTCCTGGCTGCTCCAGATGTCCTTGACTGTCCCCCCAGGAATCACAGCTGCAGCACTGAGGCGCTCACCCTTTAGCATGTCTCGAGGCGTTGTCCTTAGCTGGAATCCTCCCTCTGGTTCTGTATAAATTGCATTTGTTGTTTCTCAAGGGGATATTGTCCTCCTTAAAGCTTTTAACCTCATGACCTGTATAGTAAATTTTTTTTGGCCTTTCCTCTCTTTGTCTTTTCATGTAGACCAGATATTTGAAAGGGCAGACGATGGATAATTGTGTAACGTGCAACCTGTTTATATTTTTTGGAAACTTTTACTCGGACCGGAATTCGAATCACGGAATCACCAGGCCAGTTGCGGCACACTCTTTATTGCCCTTCTCCTCGTTTCAGTACCTATTGTTTCTCCTTTCAAATATGTGATTGTATTAGCTCTTTCCATATGAAAGAATTCTCCTTATTTAAATAAAAAAAAAATTAAAAAAAATAAAGCAGGTTATGCTTTTCTCAAAAAAATCCCCAGTCACTTGTCTCATTCTTTTCGTTAGAATTTCTTCACAGAAAGGGTGATTGGACAGTGGGATGGGCTGCTCAGGGACAGGGTGGAACCACCATCGCTGAGGGTGTTAAGGGAACACCCGGACGTGGCACTGAGTGCTCTGGTCTAGTTGACAAGGTGCTGTTGGATCATACGTTGGACTCAATTCCAACTTAATTGATTCTGGTAGATACTTGGGGGTTTTTAGCTTGAATGAATGGAGGTGGCCACAGCACTGGTGTCCCAGTGCAGGGACGGGGGGGGTCACGGCTCTTGGGACCCCGCCATGGCGGGCCCTGGGCCGGGCCACCACAGGCGGGGTGTTGCCATGGCAACCCATCCGGGTCTTCCCTTGGCCCCGCCCCCGAGGGTGTCACGTGAGTTCGACGTCACGTCCGGCGCCGCCAGGTAGGGGGTGGGAGGAGCGCAGCGCACGGGGTGGCCACGCCCCCCGGCGCGAGGGGGGCCCTGAGGGATTGGGGGGATTGTCCCGGTCCTGGTACTGATCCCAGTCCCGATCCCAGTCCTAGTCCCGGTCCCTGTCGTCTTCCCGGTCCTCGTCCTGGTCTTGGTCTTAGTCCAAGTCCACGTTCTCGTCCCGATCCCGGTCCTGGTTCTCATCCCCGTCCCGGTCCTGGTCCAGGTCCATGCCCTGGTCCCGGTCCCGATTTTGGTCCTAGTCCCAGTCCTGGTCCTCGTCCTGGTCTCATTCCTGATCCCGGTCCCTGGCCTGATCCCGATCCTGGTCCTAATCCTGGATGGTGATCCCGATCCCTGTCCCGGCACTGCGGTGCCGCTGGTCCCGCGGCCCCCTCACGTCAGGGCCTGGGAGGGGGGTTCGTGCCTCCTCTGTCCCCCGCTCCGGCTCGGAACGGGGGATGGGTGATGCCCCCGCAGGGTGGGAGGCCTGGTAGCGGGTCCTCTGCCCCTAGAAACGCTCCAGGAGGGGTCCAGGGCTGGGCACAGCCTGGGTGGTGGGTCCTGGTGACCCTCTAAGGGTGAGGTGTGGGGTCAGTCCTGCTGCCCCCCGGGAGCTCCTGAGGGGAGACAAGGCTGGGCTGGGGGGTCAGTGGTGCTGCTCCCCCCTCAAAAGGGGGTGCGGAGCCTGGTAGAGGGGCTGGTGGTGCCCTGAGGAGGAGCACGAGGTGGTGCTGCACATCTGTCCCGGGGCCAGGGCCAGCCTGTGCCGCAGGGATCAGCACAGTCCTGGCCATCGTGTGCTCTCGGGGAATGTGTGAGGCGGTGACAGAGAACAGGTGGGAGCAAAACTCTGCCAAGGGGCCCCTGAAAAAGTGCGTTCTCTGTGTTTGATAGGCAGAGAGAAACCAGGCCAGTGGCACCGCTCTGGAGGGTGGTGATGTGCTCACATCTCACTTTGTTCTGCCCTGATCAAAGCCACGCAGATGGATTTGTTCTGGTAACTTTCAGTTTTGTTGAGGTGAGTGAGGAGACACAGCACTGATTCCCTGCTATTTTCTGACCTAGCTTTCAGCAGTTCTGCTTCCTACAGCACCTACATCTGTGCTCCAGTAAGCAGCTTTTTAAAGCAGAGGGTGTTCGTGGGTTCTGCCTGTCCCCTTCCCCACCTGCAAAGAAATATCTCTGTTTGCAAGGAAATAACTATTTTTTAAAGCTACCTGAGCTCTAAAAAGCTCAGGTACTGAGCTCACCTGGTGCCTGAGCACCTGGTTTGTCCATCACTAACATCAGAATTTGGGCTGGGAGCTTTGCTTTGTACAAAGTAGAATATAGGCTGGAATTAAGCTGTTGTGTTCCTGCAGAACCAGTGGAAGAATAAGCAAGGTTTCCAGCTTAGGACTGCAGGCAGAAGCAGGGGAGATGAAAAATGTGTCAGTTTAGTAATTTGATTTTTGCAGTTACTCCTGCAGATCCAACAGAAACACATGAATTTGGAGAGCAAGAGAACTTTGGGAAATGAGTTACCATGAGCTACTTGTAGCAGAAATTGGAGTGATGCTTTCTGTTAAGTGATGTTCAGCTCACTGTGAGCCAAAGGGTGATGCTGCTCTTCTCTTCTGCTCCAAGGTTTGGACACACCTTTGACAGGATGTTGGGGTTTCTGAAGGAGCCTGTTGTGGTCACTGCAGAGATCAATGTGAACCTCGTGGCCCTGACTGTGATGGGATTAGTAACTCGCCTTTGGGGCCTCTGTTATCCACGGGCTGTGGTGTGAGTAGAAGAGTTTATTTTCTGCTTGATTGACACAGGCTTGTTTTTTAAACCTTTATGAGTAAGAATGCAGGAGCAGAAGAGCAGAGCTTGACTGATGTCAGCCTCTGTAAATCACAGAATCATGGAATGGTTTGGGTGGGAAGGGACCTTAAAGCTCGTCTCATTCCAACCCCCTGCCATGGGCAGGGACACCTTCCACTAGCCCAGGTTGCTCCAAGCCCCATCCAACCTGGCCTTGGACACTTCCAGGGATGGGGCAGCCACAGCTTCTCTGGGCAACCTGTGCCAGGGCCTCACCACCTTCACAGGGAAGAATTTCTTCCCAATATCTAATCTAAAGCTACTCCCTGTCAGTGTGAAGCCATTCCCCCTTGTCCTGTCACTCCAGGCCCTTGTAGTCTCTCTCCATCTTTCCTGTAGTCTCTCTTCAGGTACTGGGAGACCACAATTAGACCACCCCTGTCCCTTCTCTTTTCCAGGATGAACAATCCCAATACAGTGATAGTGTTTCCCTAATACAACTTCCCAAGGGGAAGGTAAAGGTGCAAAACCTCAGTGCTTCGTTAACTTTCTGCCAACAAGTCAGTATTTGCTTTCCTATTGTCCCTGCAGGATAATTCCAGTTAGATTTGACATATTTCTGCCTTTTGTGTTTCAGTTTTGATGAAGTTTATTATGGCCAATTTGTGTCGCTCTACATGAAGAGGATCTTCTTTGTGGATGACAGTGGCCCACCTTTTGGCCACATGCTGCTGGCCTTGGGAGGTGGGGTCTCCTGGAACTGGGAAGTGCCTGTTGCCTGTTGCTGTGGGAGACAGAAGTGCTGGTTAAAAATGAGTTGTCAGATCCAGTTACTGGGGAAAAGCACAAGGCAGATGTGAGATTTTGATGTGGAGAGAAGTGGGTTTTCTTTTATTTTGTACTGTTAGGAGGCTGTTGTATGAGTAGAGTGGAGGTGATGGATCCATGTATCCATTACCTCACTATTATCCAATCCTTTGGATAAAGTGAAGGGTGAGATGAGAACTGCTGGTGACAAGACATAGACAACCAACAGACTCTCAGGCCTGAGTTCCTTTCTGTAGCTGAGATATGCACAACATGAAAGTGTCTGTATGGGACGGGGAGATTAAATATACATCTGACTTTGTCACTGAGAATCTGTCGTTCCCAATTTATATTCTTTGTGCCTCTGCACATTCTCAAGCACTGCTGCAGGCAGATCACTGTCAAAGAGGACCCTTTTGGGAAAGGGGGCCCTCATGCCTGGAAAAGCTGTGTGTTTGGGAAATGGTTCCCAATTTAGCAGCAGTTTTTGTACTTGTTTTGAGACTGGAAGTTCTGAATTGTTGCTTATGTTGTAGGTTACTTAGGAGGATTTGATGGAAACTTCTTATGGAACAGGATTGGAGCTGGTAAGAGCTGTTTTTAACTGACTCATTCTTTTGAGAAAAGCTGAATTTCAGAGGCTGACATATTCCTTTTGCCTGACTAGTGAAAATAACACTTTACCTGACACCTTCCCTTCTCCTTTTCAATAAGTCTTCTGCAGGTCTCAAACAGAAATACAAGGCACTGTGATTCCAGATTTTTTAAATTCAGCTAAAACAGCTTAAGCAGTACAAGGTGGACAATAAATTAGCACAAGTCAGCGTTAGATTCAACAATTAAGGAGTTCTGTAGTGGTCTGTGCTCTCTGCAGTTAAGTTTCCAGTCGGTCATTGCTGTTGTCTCCTGTTCCAGAATACACCATGAACGTTCCTGTGTGGTCCCTGCGGCTCCTGCCAGCCCTGGCTGGTGCTCTCTGTGTGCCTTTAGCCTACCAGATCCTGGTGGAACTGCACTTCTCCCACTGTGCTGCACTTGGAGCTGCTCTTCTGATCCTCTTAGGTAAGATTATTCCACTGAGACCCATTCTTCATACGTGGGGATGAGTCCCTTTTCCCCTCAGGGATTTTTAGGGTGCACAGAAGGCTGGAGGAGTATCTCCTCCCCACAGAACACTGACAACATATTGGAGCCCACATTCATGTCTGGCCTGTGCTGAGCTCCCTGGCCCTCTGTATCCTCACAGCTCTGCAGCAGGCTGCCCTTCTGGGCTTTATACAAGTTCACTTCAGTACTAAGCAAAGTGAGCAGCCTTAACAGCCTCACAGAAAACCACATTTCTTGTATCCAAGGAGGCCTGTACTCCCTCCCTCAGTGGTTTACAGGATGAGTTGCAACATATTGGTTTTTAACAGCAGGACAACCCTGCTCTCAGTCAGAGCTCATCTAATTTCTTCATCTGCAAACTGCAGCAAACCAGCCTGTGTCCTTAGCACTGTGGTTTGACTCTGTTCTGGTGTGTTCAGCTCAGTTCATTTTGTTTCTCTGAGGGGCTGTTGGCAGCTGCCTGAAAGGGCAAGAGCCTCTCAGCAGCCCTTTAGCAGCCTGATAAGAGAAACCTCTCCTAGCTACTGACTGCTCTGATTCTGGCTCCTTGCAGCTCCCTGTCTTGCAGATTTGTTGTTGTGCTCATTGCCTGCTGGACTCACTGCCCTGACTGCCTTGAGAAGCACCTCTCTGCATTTACCAGCATTGATTTTCTTTGCCTTTGTAGGAAGCACAGCAGCTTTATCTGCCTCCTGCCAGAGTTTACTGCTTGCTCACCTCTTTGTCTTGGAGACAGTTATGGCTGTATGCTTTGCTCCTGCTGGAAGGTTTTAGTCCCTTATAAACCCAGCACCTCCCCACTACAGCCAGCAGGAATTGGCTGTCCCTGGAGGGCAGGTCCTTCTGTTGGATAACAGTGCAATTGTCTGAGGTAGCATTTGCCTGTAGATAAATTTCTCTAATTTTGTGTCTATCTCTCTTTTCCCACAGAGAACTCTCTGATCACTCAGTCAAGGTTCATGCTCCTGGAATCAATATTGATTTTTTTTATCCTACTTGCAGTTTTGTCCTACCTGAAGTTCTACAATTTGCAGAGGCACAGGTAAAGCTGTCTCCCATCCTTTTGGATATTCTTGTGGTGACTTTTTTGGTCGCAGACTGTGGGGTTTTTTTCTATAAATCATTTCATCACTTTGTAGTTGACTTCATCTGTCTGTAAAACCCAATGCTTTTGCTGCTCCAGAAGGTTTTGCAGCAGCATTAAAGACTGTTTTAACTGTTAGCAAGGTTGTCTTTTTTTTTTTATTTTACAATAGAAGTAAAATCCCTTGGGAGCACTTCTTTGCCCACCCATATTTTTATTGGAAGGTAACACTAAAGATAACAGGTCACTTAATGCTCCTTTATTACTGTTTACATGCATTGAATTTAGAGATACTTGTCTTTTTTGTTCTCTGATCCTTGCAGAGGATAAAGTAATATTTAGTGTAGTAAAATTATCTTTAAAGCAAACTCAGCAAGTGATTTAGTACATTTATCTTTAAGATCCTTCTCTGGAAGGTGGTGGTTTTGGCTCATGCTGACTGGAGTAGCCTGTTCATGTGCAGTTGGGTAAGTGATGGTGTCTTACTTGGACTTTATTGCCTCCTGTTCAAGGGAAAGTTTGAATATTTATATCTTATATTAGGTAGTTGTGTAGGTTTTAACCTTGTTCATTTTTTATGCACTTTCTTCTCAGAGTGAAATACATGGGCCTGTTTACCTATATGCTGCTCTTGGCCATTGCAGGGCTGCACTTCTGGCACATGATAGGAGACCAGACCTTGTCAAATGTAGGTACTACAACATGCAGGATATACTGTGTAACTTTTCAGTGCAGGAAGCAGCCAGGGGCCCACAGATAACAATGCTGACTGTAGCTGGGTTTTCTGCTAAAATTCCTTGTAGGGAAACCCTCCTTTCAAAGAACAGTTCCCAGGTTATTTGCTGGGGAAGATGGAGTTAAGTTTAAGAAAAACACTTGTGTGTGTGACTGGCTTTTCTGCTCTCTTCCATGTCTTGGTGATTTGTGACTCAAAACCTACACTGTCTCACATACCTTTGGCTAGCTGCAGTTCACATCCTCAGTGGAAGTTATCCAGTTGTCCACAAAGTTACAGCTGAATGAGGAGGGTGGGGGAAACCTAGAAAAGGCAAACAAAACAAGCCAAGTGCACTGTTGTTTTTAATATTTTTCTCATCTGGAGGATGAAACCAGTGAGTTTTCCCTGTTCCCCCAGGTTTCCTTGCTGTGCCATTTTCTAGCCCGGGGACTGGCCCTTGTCCTGCTCCCAGTGGTGATGTACCTGTCCTTCTTCTATGTCCACTTGGCTCTGCTCTATCGCTCTGGGCCTCACGACCAGATCATGACAAGTGCTTTCCAAGCCAGCTTAGAGGTAAAGGAAACGTGGCCACAGAACTGATTTATTAGGGAGAAAAAGGGGAAAGCTGTCTTATGTTCACTATTAGAAGAAAGGTGTGCAATACTGTTCCCTTGATCCTGCATATTTGTTCCTTTTATGTCATTTAACCACTTTGCTGCTGTAGTACTGCTTTAAGATGAAGCAATAATGACTGAAATCCTAATAACAGATGAAAAGCTGTTTTCCCAGTGAACCAAGAACAATATTTTCACTCTTCTGCAGAAGGTTTGTCCCTTCTTGCAGGAAACTCCACAGAAGTAGATACAGTACTGAACTCTTGAGTGGTGACACGGTATACTACAGGATAACAGTATGATTTTCTATAGAAGAGTGCTTAGTCTGTCCTTTAGAACAGCACGGCTTTAGGGATATTCCCTGACACCCTGCAGCCATTTAGGCATTGGTGTATTTACTGTCCTCTGAGTACGGTGTTGTGAGACTTGACTTTTGTAGATGAAACCAAATGAGAAGGCACTGTGCTAAGGTCTGCTCTGTTAAAGCAACAGGGGACTCATAATAGAACTTAAACAGCCTCTGAGTTGTTTCTTCTTCTTTCTACTTATCCTGTCCTTACCCTTCTCAGGGTGGGCTGGCTCGGATCACTCAGGGCCAGCCCTTAGAGGTGGCCTATGGCTCTCAGATCACCCTGCGGAACGTGCTGGGCAAGCCCATGCAGTGTTGGCTCCACTCTCACACGAACACTTATCCCATCAGGTGAGGAATCTGGGTGAAAGTGTGCTCTGGTGCTTCATCTGCCAGTCCAAGTATTGTGGTTTGTGTCCTGGCAATGGCTTCATTAATGCTTTAGATTCCCTGTGCTCTGCAGGAAGGAGCCAGTGATCTGGTGCTGGTTTGTCTTGCTGGTGAGCACAGAAATGTGCCCTTCCACTTCTGTGGGGTTTTTAACTCTCTGTGCAGGTATGAGAATGGCCGAGGGAGTTCCCATCAACAGCAGGTGACCTGCTATCCCTTCAAGGATGTGAACAACTGGTGGATTGTCAAAGATCCTGGAATGTGAGTATGTAAGAGATTTCAATGCAAGCTACATGCTTCCAGAACCTAACCAAGGTATAGCTTGGCTTGGACATAACTCTTCTCTGCTTATGGGTGCAGAGGCCATGTGTGATCTGAGTAAGTGATTGCAGCTGCAGAGTTGGTAAAGGCAGCTCCTTGCAGGATCCTCCTCAATGTGGTAAAAGCATTGAGGACTCTGAAATCCTGTCTGAACTGCTCCTGCCAGAACGTGGGCTGTGCTGTGCACAAGGGAAACTTGAAAGACTCACAGGACCAGTGTAAATTCTTCAGGTGCTTTGCATGAAAGGGGAGTTCTGCTCTTTGAAGTGTGTGAGCCATGGCATTAGAGTGTCTTGGTGAGTTTTATCAAACTTGGATGAGTCTCAGAAGAGAGTAGAAATCACTTTTGCAAAATAAGTAGTTCTTTGTATTAAAAGTGTTGGATGAGCTTAGAATCTGCTACGTGGGGAGGGATTCCAAGTGGTACCTGTACCTGAGAGGCCTGGTTTGTGCTGAAGTGTTTTGCCACTGTCACTGTCAGTGCAGAGCAGGACTCTTTGTTCTTGTTTTGCCAGTAAAAGCCCTTGAGTGATATAATTTCATATTGATCAAAAGGTTGCTTTTGTAGATTTCTTATGTTGCTCTGGGAACTATATAAAGAGTCCTTGTAGAAGGGCTGTGTGTCATTATAAATCATATCTATGTTGAGAAAGTTTGTCCATGGTACAAACCTTTCAAGTAGGGACTCTACCAGAAGTATAGAAACCTAATATATTCTTAAAATTCTTCAAACTCAAGACTCCTACAAACAGGTGCAAAGTCCTTCTATAGAACAGCAAAATACAGGCAGCAGTTTGGTGAACTGCAGTGTTCCCCCTTGCCATGACCCTGTCCAGAAGGAAGATGAGAGTTTGGTCTGCGTGGTGGAGAAAGCCATTGATCTCTCTTATAATTCTGCCAAAGTGACATCAGCTGTAGTACAGCACTTGTGAGACTCACTGAAGCACTCACTTGTTCCACAGAAGCCACCAAACAGCTGTGGGATGGGAATAACCTTAATTCACTCCTGACTGACCTGGATTCAGACCACTGACCTAATGCCTGCGGTGTCAGTATCCCATTACTGATCCTCTGACTCACTGTGCCCTTAACTCACCTTTCCCTTCATGAGCTTTGTTTCCATTCTGGTACAATCTATATATTGCTTTAATTTCTCATCTTCCTGCTTAAATATCTGCCTGCAGCTTCTTGACCTGACACTTTGGTCACAACAAGGTTGTGTTATATATAAAGATATATCAAATTTAACCATTTCCTCTTGGGTGTCACTTCACCAGGCAGCAGCTGGTGGTGAGTAACCCCCCCCGGCCCGTCAGGCATGGACACATTGTGCAGCTGGTCCACGGCATCACAACCCGCTACCTCAACACGTAAGTCCCTTCCTCTTCCTCTGCTCTGCCAGTCCTGCCTCACTCTGCTGTGTTGTCTCTCAGAGTAACCCTTCAGGGGGTGAAGCACAGTGACCTTGCATTCAGATGTGCCATAAACTGCCTGTTAGTCAGACAGTGCAGCAAGGAGGGACCTCGTGTGGTTAGTTCCATAAGCCATCCCTGTGGCCCAGAGGGAGGATGCTCTGTGCTTATTTATTTTTTGCAGCTGACTTGGCAGTGGGATTTGATCTTAATCACAAATTGCTCGGTGGCTGTTCACTGTTTCTGGTCCTCTCTATGAGGGACCGGTGATGGTTTTTCCCGTGTTCACATTTCATGGTAGTTCTGCAGATTCCTAAACAGAGTCCCTTCTGTGAGCCTTCATCCTTCACTGCCCCCCCTCCAGGCAGGTGCAGGGATTTAATATTTTGTGTAACTTAACCCAGAGACAACTCGATTTTGTTGGCATACTCCTGCATGAAGGATGTGCTCTGGAAGTTAGGAAGATGTGTTGGAGAATCCAGTGTGCTGTGGCTCATTGCCACAGATTCTTGCCTGTGTTGAAAGCCTGCAGTATGAAATTGCCTCCTGACTGCTTCCCAAAGGGCATCTGCTTGAATATCACTCAGATTAGGAAGGGGGCTGCTCTGAACTTGGGTTTTGCCATGTCCCTTCCAAACCTAATTTGTTCATTATTGGAAAGCCCAGTGAACAGCGTCTCTGTTTGTCACAATCAATCAGTGCTTGTTCTTCAGCCTGGCATCACAGGCATCTGCATTGGCTTCCTCTGAGCCTGTTCCTGGCAGCTCTGGGTTTTGGGGAGTGCTCTCTCTCTCAGAGTAAACAGTGCAATCTGTATAAGAGAGTTACTTTTCACTTTATTACTGAATCCAGTCTAAACCAATCCCATATGGTTTTGCTTTTTATATGAATTTGGGAAATGGTGGTGGAGGATCTTATTTTACTTGTCTTCTAGGCATGATGTTGCTGCCCCTCTGAGCCCCCACTCCCAGGAAGTTTCCTGCTATATTGATTATAACATCTCCATGCCAGCACAGAACCTCTGGAGAGTGGTGAGTGGTCAAAGGGAGGGGAGGAGCTGATCATGTTCCAGCAGAAACAGCTGGGACAACATGACAATCCAAAGCCATCTTTCTGTTGTAGGAGATTGTAAATCGGGAGTCTGACACAGATGTGTGGAAGACAATTCTGTCAGAAGTGAGGTTTGTTCATGTCAACACCTCTGCAGTGCTAAAGGCAAGTGGGTTTATGTTTATGTGCTACAGCTTTTGTTTCATGCAGTGCTTGTATTCTCACAAACTACTCATCTCTCTGCTCCCAAATAACTAAACGACTACAAAAATAACCAAATAAGTAAATAAAAGGAAACAATAAACTTGCTCAGGGTGACAAAAAACCAGCATGTGTTTTAGGTAGTCGTATTTCATCCCTTTTTAGCATCAGAGCTGTCCTGCTTCTCAGGAGGTTGAGCACTGTACACTGCTGAGGCTTAGAATTTGATGCTGAGTCTGAGTAGCACGTGACAGCAGCTGGAGTAGTTAAGGATCTTTTTCTTCACAGAGTTTGCCAGAATCACTGACTTTATGGCTGTAGCATTTGTCGAGACAGCACTGCATGGTGACTCTTCACATACACTTTCTAGCAATCCCTTGCTGGCCTCCCAGGCAGGGCCTGGGAACTTCCATCCTGAAGATCAGGTTGGCAGCACTGTAGGTTCACAGCCATCTTTCACTTTCAGCTCAGTGGAGCATCTCTGCCCGAGTGGGGATACCGGCAGCTGGAGGTGGTTGGAGAGAAGCTGTCCAAAGGCTACCACCAGAGCATGCTGTGGAATGTGGAAGAGCACAGATATGGGAAAAGTAGGTCTCAGCAGATTTCTGTGACTGGGGAACACTTCATGTTGATGGGAAGGTGGTACTGTGTGTATGTGTGTTCAGTTGGCCCTGTCATGATGTCAGAATCCTTACAAATTCCCTCAGAGTGCTGTTGCAGTTGGATGATGTATTGGAGAAGGGCTCCTGGGAGAGTGAGGAGCCAGGAGTATATCCTGTGTGCTTCCCTTTCTAGCTTTCTGCCCGTTATGTCGTTATTTCTGAGCTATGCTGTTTTCTTCCAGGCCAAGAGCAAAAAGAGAGGGAAGTGGAACTCCACTCTCCCACACAGATGGACATCAGTAAAAACCTCAGCTTCATGGCAAAGTTCACAGAATTGCAGGTGAGTGTCTTGTTATTCCCTTTATCTTTCCTCCTGGTGCAGAGTAGAAACCTGAGCGTATCTGCAGACTCTGAGCCTAAGGATCCATTGTTTATTCCTTGCTGATAGTCTGGCTTCCTCACTGAAAAAAAATATTTCAGAATGCACTTATAAGGGCATTAGAGACCTGTGCTGTTCAGTAATGAATACCCAAGTGATTGTGTAACAAAAAAGGGGGAGGAAAATCTGTTGGGCACCCAGAAGCTGCATGAAACTGAACTGTAATGTGTGGTACATGGAAAGTGCATTATATAAGGACAAAATAAAACCTTTGTATTGATCAGTATCCATGTGAGACAGGCAAAATCTTTCTCCACTCCCAGGTTAGGAACTTAGCATCTTATATCTGGAACTGTTCAACCACCTGTTGCTCCCATTCTGAAAGCTTTCTGTTTCCTTTTTTTTTCTAGTGGAAAATACTCACATTAAAAAATGAAGACACAGAACATAAGTACAGCTCCTCTGCTCTGGACTGGATCACAATGGACACAAATATTGCCTACTGGCTCCACCCCACCTCTGGGGTAAGTACAAGAGGCAGAAGTAACTGTGAACCGGGTGAGAAAGGAGACTTCAGTTCACATGTGAGCTCCAGGAGTGGGAGTCCAAGCAGGGCTGCAGTTCCAGCCAAGGACTCTTCCTCTGCTAATGTATTTTCCCTGAGGTTTGAGGTTTTTATTTTATGAGATACAGCTTTGACAGTAGTGACTTTTAATTAAATCATGTCTTCTTGAACTTTTTTTTAAAGGTAAACTGCAGTATAATAGTTTCCATTATTGATTCTAATTTAGAAGATGAGTTCATCTCCAATAGCATTTTTCAAATGCCTTCCATTACAAAAGAGTCTCAAAGCAGCAAAGTTTATCAGCCAGCTTTGTTTCAGGTTACTAGCCAGGCACATTCTGAGGTTTAATTTAGCAAGTATGTGTATGTAATATTTAAACTTACTTAAAAGAACCACTGCATGTCCCTGCTTCTGGCTGACCATCATCTATCCTGCAGGCCCAGATCCACCTCCTTGGGAATGTTGTCACCTGGGCTTCAGCTAATGCTGCTGCTCTGGTCTACATGTGTCTGTCCCTGTGGTACTTGATCCGACGGAGGAGGAGGATTTATGACATCCCTGAAGGTCTGATTCCACTCCGTGTGTGTGTCCAGGTGGAGGGTTGTGGCTTGCTCTGCTCTGAGATGCCATCTCCCATCTCCTGCAGATTCCTGGCAGCTCTGGGTGTCAGCTGGGGGTGTCTGTGGTGGAGGCTGGGTTGTGAACTACCTGCCCTTCTTCCTGATGGAGAAAACACTTTTCCTGTACCACTACCTGCCTGCCCTCACATTCCAGATTCTCCTGATTCCCGTCGTGTTACAGCACCTCGGTGATCATCTCTGCAGGTATTTGGCTTTAACAGAGACAGTTCTCTTTAACAAGGGAAGTGACACAGTTCTTTTCTCCAGGGCTGTCACCTGGACAAGCTGCTGCAGGGAGAGCAGTGGTTTTTCCAGCAGAGGCCACACTCTGTCATTTGCCTTTAGAGAAACAGGCCAGGTGTAGGTCTTCCTTTTGGATGAAGTGTTCGTCCAGCTTTGATGTAACTTGACTGCTCTTTCCTGCTCTCATCCCAGGTCTGTGCTGCTCAAGAGCATGTTCAGTGCACTGATTGTAGCCTGGTTCTCCTCAGTGTACTTTGTCTACTGCACCTTCAGCCCCGTGACCTACGGGCAGCCCGCGCTGTCCGTGACGGAACTCAAGGACTTGCGCTGGAAGGACAGCTGGAACATCCTCATCCGAAAACAGTGACCACTACAAATCGTGTTACAGCCAAAAGGAAACACCTTTTGTGCAAAGCCAAGGATTTATTGTTAGTATAACTGAAATCTTAACAGTCGGATCAAGTAATTGATAGTAGTCCAGATCTAACGATTACAGGAAAAGAAAAGAGCACTGTTACAGAAAAGCTCTCAACAGGAATACATTTATGAGCACAATTCCCAGTTTCTGCCCCTGTTACATTCACCCTTCCACTGCCCCTCAGGGCCTGAAGGTTGCTGACTTCAGGCAACGGCATCCCAGGCTCCTTTGCTGGGAAGAACATGCTGCAACAATTTCTTCTTCCTCTTTCTGACAGTGGTGGTTTCTTCCTTCTTTAATTGCATTTCACAGAGGGCTATTTCATGTGTTTCCCAGCACCTTGGTCTACAATTCCATGATAAAAGTTATGAAAAATAGGCACTCTCCAACACATCAGATATTTTTCTCTTGTTACTCCTAAAAAAAAAAGGTTTTCCACGCTCTGAAGCTTATCCATTCTTTAACAATCAGTAACTGGCCCTGCAGCCTTCAGCACCATCCCATGACTCTATTCCTCAACAATGCATTATTTGCCCCCACTTTCACTGCTCTGCTATCATCCCTATTTATGTAAATACAGCATTAAGCCACATTTATAAATAGTTCATTCTGCATAGAATAATGACTTGTTACTATTATCTATGTGTAATCATTTGGCATAACCATCATTTTTAAGAAGCAAAAATAAAAAGACATTAGAAAATTACTGTTACAGCTAAACAAGCTAAAACAAGGCTTTGGGCAAGCCAGGAAGTCAGCCAGAGCCAGAAGAATCCTCTGGCCTTGTGGCATTGATGTGAAGCCTAAAGGCCTGTTACCAGCCCTGGCTGTATTGTATTTACTGGGCTGCAGGGTTACACCTCAAATCCCACGGGAAGAGGAACTCTGGGCAAGGTAGGACTGATCCTGCTGAGAAGGAAACCTGCTCTAACTTGTGCACGTGGGTTCAGGGTAAAAACACTGCAACCCAAACCATGGCCTGTTCTAGCAGAGGAATTCACAGAGGAGGGGGAAGGCAGAGGTGAAGGACTAGGATTGCCCAGTGGGGAATTTGTAATGGCTCTAGTTATTTAACCAGGGTTACAGTACTTTGGCCACATCCCATTTCTTATCTCCATGTGGCTGCAGCAGCAGGTCCTTTAATACAGCACAAAGCTGCCCAGAACAGCAGCCCCACAGAGCAGGGGCTCTTTGTGGAGTTCCTCACAGCTCTAACAAATGCTATTCAAGGCTCTAACAAATGCTTTGAGCTCCCCCCTGGCCTCCAGAGGAAGGTATGATCCAACACCACAGTCATTCAAAGTAGGGTTTAGTGACTATTTTGCTCCTACTGTAATCAGCCCTGAGAGCTAATGCTTCAGTGCAGTAGCTCATAGTCTAAGTCTGTCACCCTGAGCTAAACAGCACCCAGCAGCAGTCAGGAAATGACCTGTCTTCTCCTGGGCACTGCAGAAGTACCACTCAGCTGAGGAGATCACTGAGATACCAACCCTTCACCCATTTCCAGTGTTGAAAAGACTACAGGATGAAAGTGCAGACTGCATTTCTTAGGTTTGTTCTTTTTGTTTTTTTCCTAAATCTTCAGTCATGACAGAACTAAAGGCAACAATTCTGTTGAGTACAAGAGCTCCTCCAGCAGTGTCCTTTCTGTACCTTTTTTGCTGATGTAGTCCAAGTAGCACAATTACCTTTTATATAAAATGGTCATTTTTGATCACTGTTCGTTCATTTGTTTATTAGGCAAAGTAAGACACCCACAACCAACACAGCCAGATGCTGTTTTAGAAAACTAGCAAATATGAAAAAGTTCCTCTTAATAACATTTCCCTCCCACCCTCATTCTTAAAATTACACTGTAAGTCCAGACTCAAGAACAGTATCACAAGGACAATTTCAAAGGCCCAACCAGCACTTCATTTCAGATGTTTTCTTTTTCCAGACACTTTACTGTAATCACTTATCTGGGGTAAACTACAGAAACTGGGATGTCACTGTTTATACTTCTTGTCTGCTTGTTTTAGAAAACCAGACATTCTTGAGTTTAAGCTGCTGGAGTGCAAGGCAAGCGCTCTGACCCTGTCTGAGGGTACAACATGTCCAGGCAGCTGCCTGTGCCAGCAGAAGGAGGGTCCTGCCATTCCCAGCTTCCCCCCTTGCTGGTCTCACCAGCCATCTCTGGAAGTGGACAGATTCTGCCCAGCAGAATTTGCAACCAGCAGTACAGAAATGCACTAAAAGACACTAATACTGACAAGGTCAGGTTTCTGTTTCCATGAGCAACTCAATCCAGCTGGAGCTCACACATTCAGTAACTGTGGTAAAGGTGACTGTTTGGGTACAAAAAAATAATCATACAGTGTAGCTAGACTTGGGAGCTTAGAAAGGAATAAATTAGGAATCAAGAGACAATAAACTTCTTGGGCCTGTCCCTGGTGAACTGCAAGTTCCCATTTCTCCCAGACAGTCTCTGTCTCACCCTTATCTCAGGGCAGAGATGCCCCTACAAGTCAAACCCCCTGCCCCCACAGGCTGGCCAGCAGCACAGCAAGGCCAGAACTCAAGGTGCCAACAAGGTGGAGAAGAGTAAGGGCTGCACCTGTTTGTTAAAATTAACAGGGACAGAGGAAAAAAAACCCAAGAGGCAGATAATTTTCCTGGTAAGGAAGCCCATCATCAGGGAAATGGGGTATCTTACTAATCACCTGATAGTGTTTAATTTTCAGGGAGGTCTTCAGCAGTAGATCTCATTTTAAAAATTAAAAAAAGGCAAGTAGCACTGCCTTTAACCAGTTCATCAAGTAACATAATTCCAGACATCTTAGGGAGAAAAGGGAGGGGTTTGGAGGGGAGAGGGGCCGATGGCCAACTCCATCCTCTCCCCTCTGTGAGAAGGTTCACACCAGGATCCCCTCCACTGCCAGGATGATTTAAAGGGCACTTCACCAACCATTCTGTCGAAGTCCTTTCCCAAAGTTGTCTTCAGTGTTGGTCTGGACCAGAGGCAAACCCAGGTTAGTGTGGACGGCTGCTGGACTCCAGGTGGGAGCGTTTTCCTGCTGCCAGGACACTGCTGCTCTCCGTGGGCTCCGGGAACGGGCGCTTGTAGGTCCGGCCGTGCCCGTTCATCGCCCCTCGCTGCCACTTGCAGATGTCCCCGTTCAGGATGTCCTGAATGTGCTGCACTATGAGGTTTATAGCAACTGCAGAGAGGAATGGGAAATGTGGGACGTGAAGGCTTTCCTGGCTGAGTTATCTAGAAAATGTGGAGCATCCAGCCCTGCTCTGCTCAAGTTTTAACAAGCCCTTAAATGAAACTCTGCCTGCTGTCTGCAGCGAGGTCAGACCTCCACGGGTCACTTTTCCAGCCCTCCACAGGCTGAGCAGCTCCCTCCCCTCCAGCCCTCCAGCAAAACACCTTTCCTTAGAAGCACGTGCCACTCGCTCTCTTCCCAACCCCAAGGGTGTCTCCCCAGGGAAATCAGAGAACCCAACTCCCTTTTACCCATGTTGTCAACTCCTCGGGGGATGATCACATCTGCATACTTCTTTGTCTGAAAAACAGGAACAGTGGTGGAGGCTGTTAATGGAAAAGTCAGCTTCATTCTAGGAAGGAGTGACCAAAGGCCAGAAAACTGGGGCAAAGAGGGAGGGTTTCTGTTTCTTCCAGGGTTGTAAGTTAAAGCTCTCAGTCATGGTTACACCTAAATTAATTAAGACATCACTGTGGCTAACGTGCACTGGATTTAAGGCCAGGGATTGTTCTTACTGTACCTTTGCAAAGAATCACCAGGTGGAAGCAGCAGGTCAGGTGTAGAGCCCTTGTTTTTACACTTCTGAGCTGCCTTCAAATAGTGACCACTTCAGGCAAGGTCTGTTTGCCAAGAGCTGGTCCTAATCAGCATTTCATAAGCCATTGCTAAATCTCTGCTGAGAGCCAAGGTACCCAATGTGCATGTGAAATTCCTGCCTGCCGCCTCTGATAACATTTTACTGATCTTTACCACCACAGCACTCCTGCTTTTTCTTCCCCCACTACTTGGAAAAAAGCTGGCAAAATTCAGCATTTCTAACGAGTACTTTTACAGCCCCAGAATTCCTTTGATCTAGAGCAGGAGGAGCCTGAGTTAGCCTTTTCCAGCTTATTTAATCCACATAAAGGATTTTGTTCTCAAAGGTTTTTTTTACAAATTAATTTGGTTATGTGAGCACCTAAATTGTCCCTGCACTATATAGTACAGCAAACAGTGCTAGAATGGTCTGTCCCAGGTTTTCCCCAGTGTTCCCTTGGAGAGAGGCTGCTGGAAACCAAGCTCTTTTTTCTTCCTACAAGTCTTAAGAATAAACGGAGAGTGGGAGTGTTTCAGTCAGAGGGGCCCATGCTAAAATAGCCCCAGCAGCCAGCAGTGAGGAAATGTGCTGGAGGCATTTCCATGGTGCTTCGCCAGCAGAAGGGACCATTTCAGTTCCTTAACAACCAGCTGGGAATGGTTGAAGACATGAGGTAGAGGGGAGAGCGTGGGATTTGTGAAATACAAATACCAAAATACCAAGAGTCCACACTGCTGTGTCTACAGTGCAGTTAATCCCCAGATGACCCTGCTCCTCTCCCCAGTGCCCAGAAAAAGCCCCATAAATCAAATTAGTGAAACATTCCCTACCGGTAAGCAGAACTCCTCAAAGGCAGGCTTGACAAAGGTGGTGTACTGGGTGAGGATCTGCTCAAGGTCCCTCCCACGTTTCATATCTCGCAGAACTGGGATGGGGAGATAAAACCCCTGAGTGTTGCCACATGGCTGAGGATGGATAAGGAGCACGAGCTGGTTCTGCCCGTGCCGGCGGAGCCGTTACCTCGGCGGGACAGCCGCACATCCGAGTCCGTGTCCACAAAGAGGCGGAGGTGGAACATGTCCCGAATGTCCTGATTGTAGAAAACCAGGATCCCCTCAAAGAGGACGACGTCAGCAGGATAGACCACCGTGGTCTCTGCCAGCCTGACAGGAGAAAACACCCACAGCACACTGTTAAATGGGTGTCACATCAGCACCAAGAGACCCATCCCCAGGCTGGGACACCCACAGACACCACCTGAGGCTTGACACAAAACCAGAACCTACCGAGAATGTGTCACGAAGTCGTACGTTGGTACCTCAACTGTTTTGCCCTCGACAATATTTTTCAGGGTTGAATGCATCAAATCGTTATCGAAAGCATCTGTGAGAGGAAGGTTCGAAGAGGAGGAGTGTGAGATGCTGCTGTATCAAATGTTCAGCCCAGATTTTTCCAGACCCAAAGGAAAATCTCTTTGCCCAGTGTTTCACCAGGAAAAAAAGAACTTATGGCTTATTCTTCCCTACTGGCAGCCGACATTCCCTGTCTGAGCGACAATTGCTGTACTTGGTTACAGAGATAGGGAAGAGGCAATTTGCTGTTTATAAGCAACTACAGCACAATAAAATTAAGAACCCAAAGGTGAAGTTGGTTTCACCAAACCACTCGGTAATTGTATAGTTTCCTGCAACTCTGTTAGTCAAGAGCCAGTTGGAAAACCTCAGGCATTCTTAATGGTTTCAGTACCCGCCCCTGTGCACCCACAGCAGCTCCAGACTGCAGCCAAGGGCAGATCCCTGTCCCGCCTGCAATCCTCCCCCGGGCCGGGGAGCAGCTGTTTGTGCAGACAAGAAGCATAAGGAAAGGATTTGGGGAATGATGTGGTGCATTACAGAGCCTCTCCGGAGCCGGGAGCAGGCCGGGATGCTCCGCAGCTCTCCATGGCTGCAGGAGGGCAGCGCCAGCCGTCAGTAACAACGGGCACGAGGGAAGGACGAACGGATGTTTTGGTGGGTGGGGGGGGGAGAGAGCATTTCTGCTCTCCAGCACTTCCCATTTCCGACAGGCCCTTGCCGTGCTCCAAGCACACCCTGCTCCGGGGGCACGGCGCGGGGCTCACCCGGGTGGTCGAAGTTGTACTGCCCCTTGAGCGCCTTGGCCTGCTGCTCGGCCGTCAGCACCTTGTAGAAGCTGTCCTGGCTCAGGATCAGCACCTTCCGCTGCCGCTGCTCCACCTCGTTCTGCCCCAGCAGCTCCATGATCTTCTCGCACACTGTGGACTGAGCGGGACGGGGGCTCAGCCGGGGCCCGGGCCCAGCCCAGCCCCTCCTGCGGGGGGGGGGGAAGCGGCACCGGCGATGCCCGGGCGGGCGCCGCGCAGCGCCCGCGGTCCGCGGGGCGCCCGGGGAGAGGAGCTCAGCCCCGACAGACCCCGAACGCGGCGGGTCTCACCTTTCCGCTGGCGGTGCCGCCGCTGACGCCGATGAGGAAGGGCTTCGGGTGCGGCCGCTCCGGGTCGGGGCCGCCGGCGGAGGCCATGGCGGGACGGGCACCGTGAGGGGCGGGGCGGGGGGCGGGGCGTGACCCTCAGGGGGCGTGGCTTTCTAGGGGCGTGGTCGATGGGGCGTGGCCATGTGCGCTGAGCGCGTCCGTTCTCAGCCGCGGGCACGGGCGGACAGAGGGACAGGCAGCTCCGCCTCGTTGCAAACAGCGCTGCCGTATCCCGGCACACTGTGTGTGTGTCTGTCTGTGTGTCGGTGTCTGTGCTTACACCGGTTCCCGAGTGCACACGTAAGGAACAGGTACGTGGGAACTGTGCGTGTGAAGAAGCACCTGAAGGTACAACACAGAGACACGAGGGTGTGTAACGTAGGGATAAGACGTGTGCAGTGTGTGCGCACACACGTACTGTGATATAGGTACGTACACACACATGTCAAGTATTAATAGCTGTAGATAAAATATATGCATTTTTATATACATTTTGTAGATAAATAGACACAACCGGAACACGCAGGCGGCACGTTCTACGTGTAAATATAAAATATAAAATTTTAAAATAAAACCAAATCATATGTTTATACATGTAAAAATCGCTGTGTAGCTCGGTTGACTGCTCCCTGCGCCCAGCGCCGGCTCCATCGGCTGCGGCACCGCGATGGACCCCAGACACCCTCCCCGGGGCAGCACGGACGCCTCCCCGCGGTCCCAGCCCGGGGGTCTCCATCTGGGGGTCCCCGGGCCGGGGCTTAGGGCCAGTCTGGGGGCGGCCCCGCCCGCGCTGGGCCCCGGGTAAACAGGTGGTCAATGATTAACCGGCCCGGCCCCGGCGCTGCGCTCCCGCCGCCCGTTGGGGCCACGCGGGACCCGCGGGCCGCGGCGGGGCCGTCGCGGGGTCCGGGGGCCGTTGCGGGGTCCGGGCCCCGAGCGGCGGCAGGTGGGGACCCCCCCGGGCACCGCCGTGAGTGGGGACGGGGGTGGGACATCGGGGCGGTGCAGGGGACGGGCAGTGGGGGCTCGGGGCTCCCGCGGCGGCCCGGGGCTGGCACAAAGGGGTCTCACCCTCGGCAGCCCCAGCCCCGCACTTGGGGTGACCACTGGGGTGGGTGGGCTGTCCCGTCACAACCTCCCCGTCCCCGCAGGCGTCTCCGCGGGATGGAAGGTGACCCGCCAGCCGGGCCGCAGGGCCCGGGCCCCGGCCCCGACCCCCGACCCCCCGACCCCGACCCTCGACTCCCCGACCCCGCTCCCAAGGCCCCAGGAGCGGAGCAGGGGGAGCAGGGGGCCGCCGAGGAGCCGCCCAGCTCTGACACCCCCCGGGACCCCCCCGCGGGCCGTGGGGACACGCCCGTGGAGGCGGCCACCAACGCGGCCGTCGAGGGGGACCCGCCGCCCTACTCGCCCTCGCCCCCGTCCCCGGCCCGCAAGAGAGTTCGCTTCGACTGCCCGCCGTGCCCGCCCTCCCAGCAGGAGCCCATCTTCTACCAGCCGAGTCCAGGGCAGAGAGCGCGACCTTTCCCTCCCCAGACCATCCCGCCTGGGGCCCTGCCCTACAACATCGTAAGTATCCCCCCTCCCTGATGTGCTCTGTCTTGCTCTGCAGTGAGTTCACCCCTTACCTCCCCTCCTGGGTTTATGGGGTTACATGCGGTGCCCCAAGTGATGCTTGAGCAGCACACTCAGGGGTTTGCAGCTCTAACTGCTCCCCTACCGTGCTGCAGTACACCGGGCAGTACACCGGGCAGTACACCGGGCAGTACACCGGGCAGCCGAGCATGGGGCCATTGCCTGCCGGCTACAGGCAGGACCTGCCCAGGGACTACCTGGTGGAGGCAGTGCTGGTGACCGTCTGCTGCTGCATGCTGACTGGGGTCATGGCCCTCATCTACTCTCATGAGGTAAGGACCCACCTGGCAATCTCAAACATCCTCCCCCCGCCTCTCTGGGTGCTGCGGGTCTCTTCTAACCCCTCCCCTTCTCCCCCTTGCACCAGACCCGGGCTGCGATCAGGCGTGGGGACATAGACCAGGCGTTCTCAGCATCCAGAAAGGCCTGGTGCCTCATCCTCTTCAGCCTCCTCTTCGGGTTGTTTGTCTCCGTCACTTGGGTCATCTGTGTCCTGGCAACCCTGTACAGGCATCGGGGACCCTGAGCCCCAGAGCCATGGTGTGTGTGCCAGGGGCTCCTTGCAGCTCACCATGGCCCTGGGGAGCACGGACAGGTGAAGTGGCCACAGCCCTGCTGGGGCTGTCCTGGGAAACAGGTGACCACAAAGTGTTATCTGGGCAGAGGGGCAGCTCTGTCCTTCCTGGCAGGGCAAGGAGTTGCTCCAGAGCCACGTGGGCCTTCGCCCACTCCCTCAGCCCTGCTGAGGAACCCAGACTGAAGTGATGCCAGAGTCAGGTCTGGGCAAGGACTCATGTTGGAGCAGTGGCACCATGTACGGGATCAGGCTCTGCTGTGGGATGCTGAATCCCATTACCATGGGCTGTCACTTGGAGCTGCTAAATGTGACTCTGGAGCACAGGGAGCATCTGTAGAACTGGGGCTGGAGACAGAGCTAATGGCTGAGGTGTAACAGAGAGACCCAGGTGTATGGGAAGCCCTCACCAGTCATTAATAATGTGGCAAGATACAAACTCTCATATGCAACTTCTCCAGTAATTTTGCACACACATACACAGACACAGACACGGTATCGCCACCTCCTTGCTGCTTCAAGGCTGAAATAAAATACAGCTGTAGCCAAAGCTTCTGTTTTCTCTGCACACCAAGGACCTTCCCTCTCCCAAATCTCCCCTTTGCCATGGCCTTTGTCCACCACAACATTCACGGTAAGGTCTCCTGTAATCAGTGAAATTGAGGCTTTCCCAAAAGCAGGTGGGTGCCAGGGTTCCAGACCCTCAGGGAGTCCACATGGCCCCAGGCCTGGGGGTGCCCCTCTGAGCAGCTGCAGGGGGGGGATGAGCTGCTGACACCCCACAGCTCCCTCCTGCTCTGCCCGGCCCGTGGAACACGGCCCCACGGTCGCGCAGGGCTCAGTCAGTGTCTGGGCATTCTCCTCCTGAGCTGGCCCGTGACAATTATTTCCAGAGGAATTTTGAACCCTGTTCAGGACTGAAAATAGTGCAGGAGCAGCTCAGCCGCCCCGGCTGCTGCAGGGGTTATTTAGGGGTTATTTATAGCCCTTGGCTGCCGGCACGGGGCCGCTGCACGGGCTGGGCACGCGCCGGCCAGCGCGGGGTTTGGGGGCCAGAACCCCCAACACAGGGAGCACCAGTGCCCAGAGGAAGGTGACGGTAGTAGATGTCCCCTCCCAAGTGTAGGGCTTGTACTGGGGCAAGACCATCTCAGCAGAGGGAAGGAAGAGGTTTACAGTGGAAAAATAAAGGGAAGAAGAGCCATGGGCAGAGGAAAACCACGAGGGGCACTTGAGAAAACATGAGGCCACACCAGTGCCAGAGGCGGATTCGATTGTCACTTTAATCCACAGACTGTGCATGCACTGTAAACAGGATCATCAGGCGGGCTCGTTATTGGTGTTTTATTTGTCTTTAATATAAAAGTTACAGATCTGAAATGTTCCGGAGGAAGATGCCACCAGGGGGATGGGGTTAGTGGTAAATCTATAATACAACAGAACTGTTTGGGGGGAGATGCCTGGGAGTGGGGCAGGGGGCTGGTGACTGGGGGCATCGCTTCTCCCCGCTCCCTGCCCCATGTGGAGAGGGGACTCAGACTCTTCCCTCTCTCCAAAAAGAGGTGATGGCCTCAAGAATGCTGCCTGCAAGACATGGGAACTCACTCCTGGCCAGTCTTGCAGAAGCCAGTTGTGGGCTTCTGCTGCCTGGGGGCTGCCCCTGGAGAGAGGGGGGGTCTCTGCTCAGCAAACCTCAAGCTGCTCCAGGCAGGGGACCCTCCTTTAAGGTCCCTCCAGCCCTGCAAGCCTGGGGTTGGGACACTCTGCTCAGCTGGAGATGATGGCAGAGCAAAGGGGAGAAGAGGGAAGAAAAGCTGGGGAAGGAAAGCTGGTGGGGAGGAAAGCTGAGGGGCTCAGCCCCATCACTCTGGATGAGGTGCTGTGGCCACTCAGACCTCCCATCCCCACTCATGTCACTGGTCACGAGAGTGAAGAGATCAGTGTCTGCCCCTCTGCTGCCCCTCATGAGGATGTTGAAGACCACAATGAGGCCTCCCCTCAGTCTCCTCCAGGCTGAACAGACCAAGTGCCCTCAGCTGCTCCTCATAACACTTCCCTTCCAGACCCTTCACCATCCTCGTAGCCTCCTCTGGACACTCTCTAATAGCTTAATGTCTTTTTTTACATTGTGGTGCCCAAAACTGCACACAATATCCAAGGTGAGGTCGCCCCAGGTCAGAGCAGAGTGGGACAATCCCCTCCCTGGCCCAGCTGGTGATGCTGGGCCTGATGCCCCCAGGACACAGCTGGCCCTCCTGGTTGCCAGGGCACTGCTGACTCATATTCAACTTGCCAGGTCTCTTCCCACAGCTGCTTTCCAGCATCTCATTCCCCAGTCTATACACACAGCCAGGGTTGCCCCATGCCAGGTGCAGAATGGGACACTTGCCCTTGTTGAACTTCCTATGGTTGGTGGTTGCCCATCTCTCTGATTTGTCGAGGTCTCTCTGCAGGGCCTCCCTGCCCTGGAGGGAGTTGACAGCTCCTGGTGTAAGTTTGTAAGGATTCCTTCCAGTCCTGTGTCCAGCTCATTAATGAAGATGTTGAGGAGCACTGGGTCGAGGATGGAGCCCTGCAGAACCCCACACATGCCAGCCTGATGTCACCCCAATCACTATAACTCTGTGCCCAACCTGTGAGCCAATTGCTCCTCTATCACATAACACAGTTATTCAGCTGGATGGAGACAAGCTGCACCCTCCTGTCCCTCTGTGGCATCAAGCCCCAGCCATGACCTCTGCACCCCCAGATGGGGTGGTTCCAGTGCTACCAGCACACACAGCACTCCCAGAACAGCCCAGACACAGCCCCCACCAAAGGGGTGCTCGGAGTCACTGGGGCAAAGCCCACACCATCAGCCTTCTCACCACCTCAACATGTTGGGCTTTTAAAAACCTTATTTACAAAGGAAAATGCAGGCATTACTTCCTGTGTGGAAGGCTGGGAAGCCTTTGGAGATTGCAAAGCCTTGGCTGGACACAACACACTGCTCCAACGCCGTTAGTGCCATGAAAATAACCCACTTTTGAAGTGATCCTGTTCAGATACCGTGTTTCAGCACAGAAGATTCCTGCTCCTCCTGCTCTGGGGCTGCACAGCACAAACTGTGTTGGACCCCACACTCTCCTCTCCCAGAAGATGTTCTTATGGATGGGGGGGGGAGTGTCTCTCTGTGCTTCAGCACTCACTGTGTGAGTCCCGTGCCTGAAATCCTCAGGAAAATAACCAAGCAGAGTAAAACCCTGCGAGTGGGGCAGTGTGGCTGTCACTCCCTCTTGGGAGTCAGGCAGAGCTGGCCAAGGCTTTGCAATCTGTTTGGAGAAGGAAATAAGTGCAGCTCTGATTCAGCCAGAATAAACAGAGGCTTGAGCAGGCACAGAGATGCTATTGAGAAATAAGTTAAGGATGCTCTGTGAAACTCCATGTCTGTATTCCTGGAGCTGCTGCCCTAAACCTGCAGGATTTTGTTAGAACCCTGTAAAAACCTGCGACCACAGAGAGCTGAGAAGGGTCTCACAAGGCTGCTGAACCCACAATCCAGCTGCAAACCATGGAAGGAGGACAGAGAGGAGGGATGTGAAATGGCCTGGCTGGGGCTGCGCTGGGGAGAACACCCTGGGTGGGACACAGAGAGGGGACAGAGGGGCTGAATAAGGCACACTGAACAGATTGGGGTTAACACTGCATGTGTGGGAAATGACACTGCCCTTTGCTCTTCCACGCCGGGCTGCCACTGCCCTGCTGGCTCTGGCATGGCAGGACTGGGGACAGGGACCTGCTGGGGCTCCTGCCAAAGCACAGGTCACAATACACAGCACCGAGGGCCAGCCCGACAGGGACCCCCGGGAACAAACATTTGGCAACAGTGAGAGGAGAGAGGAGCGGGGTGGGAGGATGGGGTGGCTCGACTGGGAACAGGGCTCCTTCCTGGTTCCCATTTCCAACCCAGAAATGGACCCGCTGCCTCCTTCACCCGGCTCCTGCACCTGCTCCACAGCCCCGAGCCTCCTTTATTCCAGCACTTGGAACGACGTTGTCACCGGTTGTGAATTTTATACACAATGGTTTGCACTTTTTCTTTTTTTTTTTTTCCTATAAATTCATCGGTATTCAGACATGCATCAAAAATCCCCAATGGATTCTAAACACTAGTATGTACAGTCCATATACTACAGCATTTCCTGTGCAAAAGCTAAGTACCATCGCTAAGAGACACGGGGCCACGGACAGTGACCCGCAGTACCTGGGTAGTCCGTGTTTCCAGGTTCAGAGGGATTTACCGTTGCTTAAATAACGAGATCTGAGAGGAGGAGGGGGATGTGATGACTGGAGATGGCGGGTCCCTGCCCACGTTTTCAGTGCCTCTTCCGTATCTACGACCGGTGCCTTCCTCCCACGAGGAAGGCGCCAGAGATCTGGGGTGAACCAAGACCCCTGTAAACACAAGCAGCTCTCTGAAAGCAGAGCTCCTCTGGCAGGCAGCAGGAACACTTCCATCCTCATCTCCTATGGACGAACACGTTTGGAGGTGGCATTGCAGGGGAGACTTAAACCCTTGGCTTCCACGGCTGCTCCTGCCCGACGTCGCTCCAGAGACAAGTCTGTGGGTGCTGAGCTCTTGCTGACCTTCCTTCGTGGATGAAAACAGAAGCCGGGCTATTCCCGGATGGAATGGGCCAGCAAACCAACACGCTGGCGCAGGACTCTCCTTCCACACAGCTCTCTCCCCAGGTTTAAAGCTGGTTCATGGCACAGAGGGACGGGAGGAGAAGGAGGGCGAGTGCAGCGAGCACCGGCCGATCTCTGCCCTCGGTGGCGGCCGCGCTGTCACCTCTGGCCGGCTGCGAGCGCCCGGCATTCCCACCCCCAGGGATGGTTGCCAGCTGGGAGGGAGGGTGTGTCATCCAGTGACAGGTACAAACATTGAACTCCAGTCTCATAGCTGCCCTCGGCGCCTCTGTGGAGCAATTCTCCTCGCTCACACCACCCCTCCTCCTAGGTCTTCTCTTCTCGATCTGTTTTCCGCCTCGTGATGTTCCGAGGTTTGATTTTGAGGGACAGTTCCCACAAGGCCTCCTCAGCCAGGTGGTCGCTGAAGTCGTTGAAGAATGACACTATGTCATCATTTCTTTTGATGTCGTAATGTCTGGAAAACCACAGAGGAGGGTTAAACAAGAGGCTACCTGGGGACCTCTCTCAATTTTGGCCACCCCTGCCCTGCTCTAACACATCCAGCATTGTGGTCTGTGCCCAGTTCTCATGACAAGGTGTGACACCAGAAAGAGGAAAACCCATCATGCCTGTTGCTGAATTGGGAGGGAAAAAAGGACCCTTTCACACAGAAATCAGCACTTAGGTGTGTTGCCTCTGCTGCAAGACAGCATTGAAGAAAACCCTCCATGTCCTAGAGAACACAGGAACCAGCAATGGCAAAACCTGGAGGAAAAACTCATCTTAAAGAGAGGAGTGTGAAAACTTTGCACTGGATCTCAAAACTAACATTAGAAAAATGTCTTCACAACTTTTATCTAACCTAGAGAGGGAAGGAGAACTGCAACCAGAGCCCTGTCATTCCCAGCTCTCCTTACATCTCCATCATGATGCTTTGACTTTAGACTCCCTTCCCCTCGCATAGGGGCTCCCAGTCATCATCCCCACACACCTCAAACCCCACATGGTGCCCCACAGACAGCTCTGACCCCCCTGTTGCAGCACTTACACTTGTTGGAAGCACCTCATGCTGTCCAGGATGTTGAACTGCTGCCAGCGCTTGGAAAAATTCACTTTGCTGTCAATGTAATCAGGGTTTCCCAGATGAACAAAGGTCAGATCCTGCAGAATCAAGCCTCTGAAAGAGATAAAGGGACAGCAGGCCAGGGAGTAGGTAAACAGGTACAGAGGTTAGTCACACAGGGGCAGGGTGGCCAGCAAAAAGGCAGCCCAATGCAACCCAACAGCCTCCCACTGCCACCATCATGGCAACCTTATCCAGAGGGAATTGTTTCCCCAGCAGCAGATCCAAAGGTGTTCAGGTGCAAGCACCCACCATGCACAGCTGAGGGGCCTCTGAGGGGAGGCACCCATGGCACACTAAGAGTGCTGAGGTTGCTCTTTCACCCTTCATGGAAAGAAGGACCAGGCTGGAAGAAGCTTCTTTACAAACCGGTATTTGCCACCCTGCCTTCCTGTGCTCCCAGACAAATCGCTCCGGAGAGGGCCCATGGGCTGATGTGGCACAGTGCTGTCTTACCCCAGATGTCTGGCAAAAGGCAAGTGCTGAGCTCAGCAGAAGCTGCTGAGAAATCCTTGAAGGAACCATTTAAATGTGCAGAGGAAAGGAACTGCCCACTCACAGGTAGGGGATGCAGGGGGGCTCCACATCGGCCAGAGCAGCTCGGTAGGCGCGGAAGGACGAGGAGCTGTCGATCAGGGTGCAGTACTCAGCCAGGCCCTGCCAGGACACAAATCCCACGGTGACACCGCTGCTGCAAACCCATTTTCTTTGTCACCTCTCCCCAGAGAGCTATGCAGGCCAGGGAGTTAATGCTGTCCTGGAAACAACTCTAAGTGATTTACTCAGCCTGACCCCAACTGTGCATACGCAGAGCCTCACTGCCTTCAGCCTCAGCAAGCCTTGGTTTGCAGAGAGGAGGAGGCTGCTCTCCCCTGTGGCTGTGCTGGCACTTCTGCAGCTGTCAGAATGCCCAGCCATGCTGCAGGCTTCCAGCACTGTGGCATTACACCCACTGGAGAGCAGTTACCCACCATCCCTCCACCCTGGGACATTGCTGAGCTATTGAAAACCACCCAGCTGTTTCATGCATATCCACAGTTATCCTTCCCCCAGAGATGACAGCCCTGACTGCTCCTCACCTCTGAGGTTTGCTTCTGCCACTCCAGCCTTCTGATGGGGGCAGAATCCAGTGCAGAAAGAATGGCCAGATAGGAATTAAAATTATTCAGCTTTCGTAAGTGCTGTGAAAAGGCATAATGTTCCAGTTACTCAAGAGATCTGAAAAGCCTTCTAAGCATCAAACAGCTCTAATAACCAGAAGGTCCCACCACCCTGCTCCTTTAAGGAGCAATGTTTGTGATTCACAGGGAAGCTGAAGCTGGTACCTTCATAATCTTTATAAATTTAAGGAGCAGCCTCTCTCGGTCCTGGGCTTTCTCTTGTAGCATAATTATTGAACGGACCCTGGAAGAACAGACAGAAAAAAAAAAGATAAACCCACTTAAGCAGATCTCAGATTCCTTCTTGTTTCGTTAAAAAAAATCTGATCACTGATAAGGATGGGCCAACAATACTAAAAACCTCCAACTTAAATGGAGCACTCTAATCCACAACAGAGACAGGATAGTTTTACAGAGTGCATTTATTTTCAAGGGGAATGTTTGTTTGAAGGGCTCAGTGATACTGACAATTAATTCCTTCAGGTTACAGGAGGAAACCTCCACAACATTCCTGATTTTCTTTCTCATGTACTCTGAGGTTTTTGATGAGTGTTCTGAATCTATTTCCTGGCCAAAAATATATGTTATTCCACTTGTAACAAAGGAACCCAAGTCAGCGAGGAATATCTGGAATATTTGCAAGGCATTGGATATTAAGCACAGTTCAGTGACATGGTTGTTTTAAGCTCCTTACCAGTAGGACATGTTATTAAAGTGCTCTGTGAACTGTGTCAGATTGGGGCTCTTCTCTTCATTTTGTTCCTTTGCCCAAAGCAAAACTTCTGGGATCTGCCAAGGAAGAAGAGGAGGGGGGTGGGAAAATACCACACATTAAAATGGGATTTCTGCCTCAACATTCCCAGTCACAGTGTGTGTTTGCAGCCACTTGCTGACACGAGGTCAGCTGTGTCCTACAACCCAACAGGTGTCCTGGAGAGCTGGCAGGGAACACCAGAGATTGTAGGGGCTGCACTTTCCAATCCCTCCCACCACCCTTTCCCCATCCTCATATCTGTACCTCGATTTTATAGAAGAGTTCAGCATCCAGGAGGGTCAGCTGCTCAGCTATTTCATGACTGTGGAAATCATGCAGTGTCCCTGGCCTGTGGAAAACAAGGATGAAGTACGAAGGCTCAGAAAATGTGACCTGTTTTCTTCTCTTTCTTATATTTTGGGCTGAGAAAACTTTTGTGTCCACAGGAAAGGGATTCCCTGGCTCTCAAAGGACCAAGATATGGTTACATGCATCTTCCCTCACCTGGCTGCCACCCCTCGGGCTGCAAGAGGTTTGATGGAGTTGGCATAGCTCAGCATTTTCTTCTGATCCACTTTATCAAGGATATTCTTGCGTAACACCCTGGCAAGGCTCAGCTCCCCATTGCAGACCAGCCGGAAGACCAGGTCCATCAGCAGCTTGAGAATTTCCTCTGTCAACTCCACTAAGCTGAGAGAAAGATGGAAAACCCAGGGCAGGCATCAGAGCTACGAGACTGAGCTACAGTTTGTACCTCTACTGAATCTCATCAGTCTTTTCTACAAGCAGAATTGGGTGACTGAAATTCCTCCTCTTCCCAGCTCTTCCTTTCCCAGAGATTCCCTTTTTACTGGTTATTTTAAATCACTGACCCAGCTGGGACACACCAAGAACCTGCTCTTCCAACTGGAGGGTTCAGCAGTGCAAGTATCTCACTGCTCAGGGTCAGGGATTTCAGCTGTCAGACTTAATAGGGTTTAAAAACCCCACCTTCCAAAAAACCACATCTTCCTAAAAACCACATCTTTCCAACTACCAGACTTCAGCATGTTACTGACCCCACATCTCCCATCCAAAACAAAGAAAGCAACTCACCACAGCTCATCCACCACTCGCACCAGCACGAAGAAGGTGTTCTTACTGACTCGCTTCTTAAACGTGTCCGGGAAGTGGCAAAACTTCTCATACGTTGGTTTCAAATTAAAGAATCAACTCAGTGTGGTCAGACCAGCATCAGTGCAATCACCAGCTGCCCCAAGGAATCACAGAATCGTTGAATGGTTTGGGATGGAAGGGACCTTAAAGATCACCCAGTTCCACCCCCCTGCCATGGGCACAGACACCTTCCACTCGACCAGGTTGCTCAGAGCTCCATCCAGCTTGGCCTTGAACACTTCCAGGGATGAGGCACCTACATTAGAACAGCAAACTATTCTGTCTTGATGGAAACTGGTGTTCCATTTCCAGGAGATGAGGGACACTGATATGGTTCTAATTAAGATGGCATTAAGCTGACACCAGCTGCAGGGGCATGAGGAGCCACTTACACCTCATAGAATTGATGCTGGAAGAGCAGGTGTACCTTGAAATTGTTCTCTCTAAGGTGGAATTTAATGAGCAGCACTCCTCTGCAGGGATCTCCCCCACCGGTCTGTGACATCTGGTTTCAACAGATCTCAGATGTCACCTCTACCTTCCTCGTTGCCCAATTTGCTGCAAGGAGTACGGTGACAGGGGAGACAGCACAGGTTGAAAAAGCTTCTGCCAGGTGGAGAAAGGGAAAAGGAAGAAGGTTATCAGTAAGTCAGGGGCCTGCAGCACTGCCCCAGACAGTGCTGTCACCGACTGGGAGCTGTGCTGTGTCCTTGGTGAGCCGATCCCAGCTGGAGCTCAGGGAGCAGTGGCTCTGCTGCAGATGGCAGTGATGAGCCACAAAGCAGGACACAGTGACGTCAGGCTCCCTCTGACGTGGGTGCACAGCACCAAGGCCCACGAGGCTTTCACACTGCCCAGACCCAGACACTGACCTGCTCAGCTGGCAGGGAATGGAGTCATGGGAATGGAGCCAAGGGGAAGGAATGGCAGGCAGGGTGCTCAAGAAGCCTTCTCCATCCTCTGCCAGAAATGCTAATGCTCACCCTGCACATCAGGGCCCTGCTTTGTTATCAGTTACAAGCTCAGTTCAGAAGTGGGGGGCCAAGAGCCCAGCATTTCCAATGCTGAGTTTATTGTAGTAAAACAGAGAAAAGGCCTTGATGGTTTAGTCATTTCCAGTATTAAACTACACCTGCCCATAATCCCCACAGCCCCTCTGGAAGGCAGAAGGTGCCCTGATGCCCACTCTAGAAAACAAGATGTCCAAAACAAATGATAATTACCCAGTGATGTACAGAAAACCTCAACTGCTCCCCTCCCCTGACAGGACTCTCAGGAGATAACTCTCTGGTCTGTTATCCACCCTGCCTGGACCTGCCCTGCTGCAATTCCCATTGCAGAATGTGGAGGTGAAGGAATTCCTGCCTGGGACACCTCCAGGGCCAGCACATCACTGACCACACTGTCAGCAGGCTTCTGACCAAACAACTTGCCATCAGCTCCCTCCACAATGACTACCTGGCTCTGATTCCTGGTGGGAGTGAACTGCCACTCATGCAAAAGGATATCTGTACTGCAGCTTCTTGATGAGCTCTTCAGGGGTGATAAATGTCCTGTATGTAGTCAGAAAGGCTTCACAGTACAGCACCAGATCTAGGGAGAGAGACATGGACACATTTCGGCACAAATGGACTTTCCAGAACTGCTGTGCTGTTGGTCCTTACCAGCAGATGGACCCTGTAACACAAGAGCAGCAGTGACACTGCCCTGTCCCCACTGCCCGGCCCTGGCTCCCGTTTGCAGCATTTGAGCTCAGGGCTTTGTTTATTCCACCACCAAAGGGGTCAGTGAAAAACACCTGCTTGTGGGACAGGATCTATCAGTAGTGGGTCAAGAAAAAACATGGTTTAGACCTTGGGGATACTTTACAGAGAAGATCTGATGGTGAGAGGTGGCTGCCTGTTGTGTGTCAGCCTCTCTCAGGCAGCACAGAGCCCTGTCACAGTCACTCTGCCCTCCTGATGAGGAACACACGTGTTTCAACATGATGCTCTGGTGCTGCAGATCTTCTGTCCTTACTGCATTCCAGGAAATCCATCCCAGGACAGTGTAAATATAAGATTATTTTCAGCCAAAAGAAGAGTAAATTGCACTGCAAAAACTGACACTACCATGGTGGCCACGACCCTGCCACAACACAGATGCTGACATGGGGTGAGTCAGTTTGTGTTAATTCATCAGCAGGATGGGGGTGCTGCAGAATCACAAAAGGCTTTGGGCTTTGCCATGGGCACAAAGGATGGAATTTGAAAAAGCAGGGATTGCAAATGGGAAAGCAGATTTGAGGTCAGGACTGTAGACCTCTCCTGGGCAATGCCTGGTCACTGTGGACAGCAGTGTCCAATGGGAGCATTGGCCCCAGAACAAACCAGCAGCAGGATGTGCAGTGGGATGGCACCCTGCCCCTGCCAGGAGCACCGTGGGCAGACTTGGAGAAAAAGCTCCTGCTGGGCCTGCCAAGGCTTGGCTGTGCATGCAGAGCTTGTTCCAGCCAGGACAGGGATCACCTCACACCCACGTGCTGTAACATCCATCCATTGCCATGGAGGGTGGGAAGGGGCAGGGCACAGTGGGGTAGCTGTGCCTCTCTACCTGCAGTGTTTTTCTTGGCAGGAACCTCGTGGCAATGCTGCTTCCTCCTGCTCTTAAATCAGAGACTGCTGCTGCCTTTTGGTTACAGACAATCAGACATAAGCTCTAAAGCCAGAAGCTGGGTGGTCATGTCAGGGGTGAGCCCCAGGCCTCGTCCAGCTGTAATCCTGCACTCACAGCAAGTGTGTGTGGATGTGAGCACTTAACTGACCACGGATTTTATTCCTAAAGACCACAAGTCTCTCGTTATCCCTTATTCCATTTAGCTCTTTTAGAAAACTCAGATGGACAAGAAGCATCATGCAACAGGGCGTGGAGTTACATTTATTCTGGGTTCCCATCTGCCCAAAAGGCAACGTGAGGTAATACAGCTGGTCTGCTCTGGCACTTGAAGCTGCCAAGAAATTCATCTTTAAAGGAAAGCCTCTTAACTCTACCCCTCTGTGCCGTTTGGCTGATTGATTTACAAGCCCTGAATTCTTCTCATTGTAAGCTTAATTCATTAACCCTCTCAGTCACCCAAACAGTGGGTTAGCATAGCACAAATTCCTCTCTGCTCCATTCAGCTCCGTGGCTTGGCAGTGCCTGTGAGGCCAAGCACAGGGACTGAGAACCTGAGCTCCCTCCACCCAGCAATCACCAGCTGCACCACTGGGCAGTAAAAATCCTGCCCCAGTTTTCCCCAGTCCTGAAAGGTTCTCCACAGCTTTCACCCCACTGCTTGCAGCACCCTCAGAGCCCCCTGTTCATGAACTGGATGTCTAAGCACACATCCCTTACCAAGCAGCTGTCTTTCAGCAGGAACAGTAGGGAAGTTCTTCCACTGTGATGTTCCAGAGAACAGCAGGAGTAAATCAGAGTTTCTCTGTTCCACTTTCAGCATTTTTTATAAGGGATATTTCCACCATCTCATTTAGACTATTTTCTTTAATATACATATCTACCCTTGGCACAATCAATTGCCTCCTCCTCTCTAGTATGTTCCTAACTTTGATCCTTTCTTCCTGGATTTGGTGCCCAATGCAAACTGAGAAACAGCTGTCAGGGAAAGGATTTTCTTGGTAGCTGAATAGTGCTGGTAAGTAATTGCAAACATCTTATGCTACAGTAAAACCCCTGTCATTTAAAAATGTACATGAAAGATATTTCCCCTTTGACTATCAAACCTCTAAAATACAAGTGCTGAGTGATTCAGTGGGTTAGTATTTTGCTTTGCATCCCAGGAGATAAGGAGATCAATCCTGGTTAAGGCCATCAGCACAAATGTGTTTGGCAGGTTCAAATCACTCTCTGAAAACACTGCAAAGGCTGTCTTTGCCACAGGTCTTGAATAGGAGAGCTTTGTGTGGGTAGTGACTGGGTTTGGAGAGATAAAGTGGGGTTTTAACAAATCCAGAGCCAAGGGTTGATGACATCCCCTTTCCTCCTCTGCATCTCCTTTCCTGTACTGTGGATTCCCTCTCTGAACTGGCCTGGGTGGCTACCAGGATGCAAGTAGTAAAAAGTGGGACTAGGAAGTGACATGGTAAGTTGAAAATGAGGGGTGTCAGCAGACCAGTACCTGAACAGCCTGCCCAATGCCCACGGGTACTGCATCAGACCCAAGCCAACATCCCTTTTTTCCTACTTCCATGCAACACTCACTCCAGCAACTCCTACATCCCCACTGCCCTGACATCCAAAGGTCAAGGAGCACCACTGAACACAGGATCCATGCACAACAGGCTGGTCACTCCTGCATTCCCAGAAGGCAGTGGCCCAGCTCAGCAGGTGCAGGGACACCAACAGAGCACTGTCACTGGTGTGCCTCGCCTTCCAGATCTGGGCAAGGGCTGTGAGGAGTTAATATCATCCCTGCTGCTAAATGGAACCACCAGGGGCTTATCCAGCTTACCTCCATTTACCACAGATAAGCACAACCCCCCCCGGGCTGTGCAGGGGATCCCTGCAGACCCTCCCCCAGGCCCAGCTGCCTCCACAGCAGAAGGCAGAGGCAGAAGACCAGAAGATCAGCAGCCAAAGGCCGTGCCAGGCTGTGCCCCTCAGCTCTGCCCTGCTGCACCCACGTACCTTTCCTGTCAGTCTCTGTTGCGTGCACTAACAGGATGTCTCCAGATCCACCACGAACATCTGGCCCATCATCCCCCTGCAACGGGAACACAACCACGTTAGGCACAGCCCAAGGTTCCCTTCGGCCTGGTTTAACAGTGCTGGGGTTCAAGCTCAGCAGCAACTGGCAGCGTACACAATGTTCCTGGCACTGCTCACAGCACAAGCTGGGACATGGTCTTCAGTGCTGGGCTAATCCTGGAATTGGAATAAAGCATTTAATGTCCCAGATGAGGAGCTGGGCTGATCCTTACCCGGGATCTCTGACTCCTTAAGGCCAGGCTGTGAAGCTTAGTGAAAGCTGAACCTTCTGTCCAAAGAAGAATGAACACAAATGCCCCAAACGCTCCCAGAAGACTATTAACAGAGCAGCACCACTGTGTGAACTGTCTCAAAGTTCACACAGCCACGTACCACAGTGGCTGTGGGGTGGGAGGTCATGCATTCAACTTGCATGTTGCTGGAACATCAAAACCTAGCAAGTTAATTCCCTAATCTGGAACTATTTGGCCAGAGGTCACCTCAAGCGGTCCAATAACCAGGAGCAGAAAACAGCCCTGCTAATTGCTTGACCCCTGCCTTACCACTCTCTAAAACACTCTTCTAGCTACTGCATTTCACAACTCAAAATATGCAAAACTGATCCATCACTCAGCCAGCGGTTCCCACACTGCAGGAAGCAGCTCACAGTGACAGTTCTATACTGTTTCAAAAATGCAGATCATAAAGAAAAGAAAGAAAGAAGACATTAAGACACACATCTACTAGTCCCAAATGCTCAGAAATCACTGATTTTTAAATGTTTTTTAAAGGAAAGAATCCAGCAGAGGAGGAGGATTGTCATTTCAATATGCAAACCAGTGAAAAAAACATGGATTTACAGCCATGGAGCAGCCATGTCTAAGATGTGAATATTTCAGGTGACCCTCTGGCAAGACTCATACGAAACACTCCTTAAAGAATGAGTAATAGCTTTTCACTCTCTCCTGCACATCTCAGCTGACCAAAGAACACTCCGTAAGTGCCAGTAAATGATACATTCTCTCTGTTTTTCAGACCAGCCCCCTGACAGTCTGAGAGCTTCAAAAGCCTGCATGTTCCCTCAAGCTGCATGTCAAAGGCAGCGTGGTTCAAGAGCACAGCAAGCAAAGCTGGCTGGGAGTGCACCCGAGGCCAGACACGAAGCTGTTTCTCAAATACAAAACAGTTCCTTCAGCTGCTTTTCCACATCAGCAACACAATGTCCTGCTCATTCACCTGCTGAACCTGCCGTCAGACCGAAAGGCCAACACCATCAAGCCACACCTGGATTTCTTGTGCTCAGGCTCTCAGGTGATTCATTCCAAGACTGTCGCAGGATGAAGAGGTGGGAAGGGGCAGACTGGGAAAAGGGCACAAGATGTGCTGTTTTTTAGGGAGACATCTCACCTTCTGTTAAAACCTCATTCCTTGCTGATGCTCCCTGCCTGTACCAGCATCTCATACTTTATAACAACAGCCTACACCCACATCCCAGTTCTGCTGCAACCTACTTTTTAATATCAAATAAGAGGTGGTGCCTTGCTTGTGCACACAGAGAATCAGATTTCAACACAGTGTAAACCAAAGAGTACAAAAGCAAACCCTGAATGCACTTACCTCTTGCTTCAGTGTTAATCTAGCCATGATTTCACTGTGGTCAATAAGGGACAGCTCATCTACCTCTTCCTCCAGCTGTGACGATTCCAAATTATCTGGTGACTGTGGCTGCCTGTGAAAAAAAAGAGGGAAATAACCTTCATTAAATGACAGTAAGTACACAGACACTCTGGAGGTAAACCTTCTGCAAACAAACCCAAATGTCTGGCTCTAATTCTGTTGCTTTGTGCATCTCTTGAAACAGAGGAAGATGAACCTTTAGGGCCTGACCACTTGTCTGTCTGCATTTCTGGCAGGATTTTACTATGCCCTGCATAAGTACACACTTCCACGTCTCCTTAATCCACCAAATTTTTAGTGCACACAAATCTAAGCCTTTCCTCAAATGTATAGAGACTGAACCTACCCTACACATACATATCTTAGTCAGTTCATGACCCATTGTGCTGAGATAAGGGGAGATGACAGGCTCTTGTTTTGCAGGAAGGCAGAGCAGAAAGCTCTGACCATTTTTCTGGTGTACATCCCTAACTCTGTTCCTACTTTCTTGTTCCTGGACATGTGCTCTCTGTGTCTATGTTCCTAAAAAAAAAAAATATACTTATGTTCTTCATAGCTTTCCCTAGGCACAGGCCAAAATCCCATGCACCAGTCAGTACTTTGAGCTGATAGTGAGCTTTGCAGAGCACTCTTGTGTTGTCTCCTTCACTGCAGGGATTAAAACCCTCAAACCAACTGCAGGGAAATGGGGGAGGGAAGTTGACTGTCACACACAAATCATCACTGTTCTCTATTTTTGCTTTAGAAATGCAATTGCAGAGCAATCTCGAGCAGCAGGGAAGCACTCACTCCACTCCTCCTGAAGCCCATCTGTTACAGCTTGCACCTCTTCATTTACATAGGCAAATGATAGCTAAGAGCATTAGAAGGGATATAAAGCCTCCTGCTTCAGGGCCTCAGCCAGCCTCTAACTAGCAGGGTTAGGAGAAAATTCCCCTCTGGAAGACTATTCCAAACAGCAATACTGACTCTTTTCACACGTTTTCCTGGAAGCAGGAGGGAGCAGCCAGTGTCAATGACAGCACTGCCAATGAGATGGACTGAGCATGGCTAACATGGGCTGCATTAACCCCAGGGGCTCCCTGAGTTCAGCCAGGATCCTCCTTGTCCAGCAGGATCCCATCGCTCACCGGCTGTCCAAAAATGTGGGCTTAAAAGTTTAGAGAACACAGAGGAGGTTGAGGGCAGAACAGGCAGGATGGTTTGGCAGAGGGAGTTGGGAGAGCTCTGTACCCTTCAGGCTGGAAGCAGAAGCACCAAGGGAGCCAGGCTCACCTGTCAGCACCATCTTTGCCCTCCTTCCCCATGGCACTGCTGTTCACAGTGGAGTCTTTGGAGTCTTTGACAGAGGGAGATTCCTGTCAAGAGAAAGAAGTTTTTCATTATTACATGGGGTCCTTGAGCCCAGCCAGCCTTGCACTTACAGTCTGCCTGCCTCTAAATGGCCCTTTACTGTAAATTCCTACAGAGCGGTTAAAGACTGATGCAAGTTAATGCCAATTGCCAGGAAAACACAGAAGTTAATCAGACAGGAAATTTGGGACCATCTCTGGAGACTAGTGCAATTAGTACTGTTTGCTTTTAACATTGTGAAATGATGCTGAAAGTTACAACACAAGTCAGCTGTTGTCTTGGATTTTAACCCTCTCGTGACCTTTTATTTTTCCTCCAGCCCTTACTGTCGAAGTACACTTGCCTCCTGATTTAATCCAAACGGACAGAGCCAGCTCTAAGCTCTCCAGTTTCAGTTCCCCTGCTGATCACAGCCCCCCTGCCTTGGGGGGTGGATCCTCAGTGGTTCCTACCTCCCTTCTCTCCCATCGGAAGAGGTTTCTCGGTGATGCAACGTTTCCACTCCACAACTCAGGGCTGTGGAAATGAGGCTAACGCAAAAAAGCAGAACCAGCTGAACCCGCGGCTCGGAACAGCAGGTAGAGAGCTCGGAGCAAAGATAGAGCATTTTAAGTGGGCCGTTTATTAAGGAGACAAATAGCCATGAACGGCAAATGGGAATATTAATGGGAGTTCAGAATTATTTAACATCATGCAGAGCGAACCTTGGAAATTCAACCCGGTGAACAGACAGGACTGAAACCACCTACACACTATTCACTCAGCATGGAAAACCCTCTGGTGAGCTTAGGTTTCGTGGTGTCTGAAGGATTTTTCCAGACTATATCTGTAAAGCCCTTTGCTTCAAAGTTGAGAACCCGCTCGCAGTTGCCCAAGAGGATGGGCCTGGCCAGATGTGTCTCCTGAAGGGAAGTGATGGGAGCACTATCTCTTGGCATATTTGACACCAGGATGGATAAATGTCTCGGAGACATCCTGTAGAGGAGATGTGCCTTCCAAGATGAGGGCAGGCAAAAGGATCACCACGGACCTCTGCTGCTGTTTCCTATGACCCAACAGGAAGACGGGACCTCCCTGGAATGGAAAACGCCCTGGCTCCTCTAGGAAATATCTAAGATATGAGGCTTGAAGAAGGGAAGAAAAAGCACGTGAGTACAATGCTAAATCAACAGCTTACTTTTGTATCCAAACAGCAAAGGAAGAAAATTTTTTAGAGCACAAGGCTTTCTGTATTAAAATAGGGAAGGCAAAGCAGTTCCAAGAAGAGACACGGCCCCAGGATGGCACTGGTGAGGGTGCAGCTTTCTGGAAGGGAACCTCAGGCAAGCAGCTCCAAACAGACAGCGAAGCGCAAAGGAAAGAGCGTGGCAAGAAGAGCCATCCCTGCCTCCTGCCAGGGCTCGCCTGCTCTCCACCCAAGCCTGCAGCCAGGAGTGGGCAAGCAGAGGGATGGCCAGCAAGGGAGCTGGGGCAGCAGGACGGACACGGGAGCTCCAGGGTGTGCAGAAGAGGCCGGTGCCAAGCGCGTCAGCCCCGGTGTGAGCTCAGCATGCACCAGGCAGCCCCTTCCCGGTGTCCGGCCCTCTCCGGGTTACTTACTCCTTCAGAGCGAGGGAGTTCCCCGTTGCTCTGGCCAGAGGAATACAGATTGACGTATTCACCCTCACCAGCCTCCTCACTGGCGTTTTCACTCTGAGGGAGACAGGATGAAAGGAAATACGTGATGGTGTCGCCCACCAGCACTGAATGTTAGTGAGAGAACGTGCCCACGGGCTGGGAGCAGAACTGCCCTTGGCAGCTGTTGTCAAATAACGGGGAGCCGTTCTCTGTCTCCAACACTGGCCATTGAGGCTGTACCATCCCAGGGGTCATTATTTTCTGGTTCTTGAGGACTGTCCCAAGGGCCCTGAGCTGCAGGAGGACAGCAGCAGGCACTGCTTTGGAAGAGCCATGGACTTCGTGTGAGACTGCCAAGGTGCAACGGGCACGCGTGGATTGCAGGGTGCCGGAAGCGGAGCGTTCAGAGCTGGACACACGAGTGCCTGTCCTACCCTCACTGCAGTCCTGTCACTGAATGCAGAACAGCCCTGCAGCCCTGAGGGCATCAAAGGCATCCCCCAAACTACTCTATGAGACCCATCACACCAGAATAAATCAAACCCGAGCACTTCTGGGGGAAGGACCCAATGCAAGGAAGATGCAAAGCAAGGTCAGGTCCAAAGCGTGAAAACCTGCACATTTACTCTGTAATCAGTGACCCTCTTCCAAACCTGGTGAAGAGGCAGCACTAGCAGGCCCTGTGCTGACAGCTCTAATCCCATCAACTCTCTGCTTCACAGGAGAGGAAAGAGAAACTGTCTTGAAAATGAGGTGTTTAAAAAAGTAGCTGTAATGGACAAACCTGTTCAGTGATCTGCAAACCGACCTGGGACTTCAAACTAGCAGTGTGGGAACAGCATTAGCCTAACTTCACCAACATGTGATACCTGCCACCAAGGGCACAGCTGGAGCTGCTGGGTAGTGGGAAAAGCAGGAATCTGGAGAGAATAACAGGTTTATGCACAGGAGAGACAGAGCTGGACTGCACCCATTGCTCCTGAGGCTCTCCAGAGACTTAGGAGGGAGCAGGGCAGCAACTGCAGGATGGAAACTCTTGTAAGGAGACTGTGTTTAGAAACTATCAACCTCACAAAACACTTTTTTACCTCCCTCAGCTTTGTATTACAATTGCAGGAAGCTACAGCAGCTTCTCCTCTCCCCTTCACCAGCATTTGCCATTTTGTGTTTCCTACTCATGTGTTAATGTTTTCTCAAACCTGCTGAGGTTGTTCATTTTTTCTAGCTACCATTTTTATACGAAATATCTACTCTGCAATTCATACATGCACTTGGAAACCAGACTAGATCACACTTAGCATGTATTAATATAAGAGACATTTTCTTTAAAAGAAAAAACAAAACAAAACAAAAAAATAAAGGCAGCCTTGTGTTAAGGTGCATTATTATCTCTTTGGATGGTCTCACCGAAGGCGTCTGGAGAGAATCAGTGAAAGAGGTTTCAGAAGGAAGGCAGACAGGAGCATTCCCGTTAAAGCTGCTCTCCTGAGAAGAGGAGTTTGGCACATCCACAGTGCTGGGTGACTGGCTGGCTGCGGCGGGCACCGCCAGGTCGGGGCTCGGAGATGGATGGACGGGCGGAAAAGGCGGGGTGGAGCAGGAGGAGGAGGTAGAAGACAGGAAAGGAGGTATGGAGACTTGGTTGTGAGGCACAAAGTCCTGGGAGTAGGACCTAAACACAGATTTGTACTGCAGGATGCAGGGACGTACAACACAAAAACAAGGAAGAAGGGGAAAGGAAAGAGAGACAGACAAGAGAAAAAGTAATTAGATCGGCAGCAGCGCAGCAGTGACAGCACAAGGCATTTCTAACACAGGCAGCACTATTTTACCATCCACACACTAGAGCAGGAATTGCTACCCGGGATACATCAGCCAGTTTTTTCAGGAGAGGCATGTTCTGGCACAAACAGCAGCTCAGCTGCTCAGCTCACAGAGGGAAAGTGGGCAGCAGGTATCCAGCCTTTGCTATGAGGGAAAAGCCTGGGTATCTCAGTACTAATGCAGTGACCCCGAAAATCACCTGAGTGGAGGAAAGGATGTAAAAGCATACAGTAACCAGGACTCTGAGCATGCTGGAAGTATCTAGATAGAGAAAAGCACTCCAAGTGCTTCTTGCTTTTCTGGGATTTTCCGCAGGATCCAAATTTAAGATGCTGTTTGCTCCAGCCCTGTAATTTAGCAGCTACTGTGTCAAGTCTGTTCCAGAACACACAGCTCCCAGGGAGGAGCAGCTGGATACTGCCTTCAAAGTTACACTGAAGGATACAGGGAGATTATGCTGCTACTCCTTCCCATTCGAGAAAAACAGGGAGCAAAAATGATAATTGCCCTCAGGAGCGATGAATTCCTTATCAAACTGATCCTTTAATGCAGTGCCTCGAAGACTCAGCTGAAGAGATGAAAAGAGATCATCTGCGTAAAGCTTTATTTCACTATCTCTCCTAATCATCAGATTACTGTTCAGATAATATTAAACAGGGTGCAGTGGGAATATATTGTGCCAAGAAAAACAAGAGCAACCCTCTGTCTTTTAACATCTGGTGCTAGTAAGATTTGCCATCAGGGTAAGTCCAAAACAAAGCTGACAACCATTAAAAAAAAAAAAAAAAAGGACAGACAATAATGCTAAATCTGCCGGAGAGGAGTTTATTTTAAAACCTGCAGAGCTCAACCACCAGTGAGATCTGTGTCAAAGTCAAGTGGACTGAAGGAAGAGCCACATCATCCAAAAAAACCCCACACTGAAACAAAGTTGTGGCGCTGCTCGGTTGAGTGATCTGCTGCAGAAGGATGGTGCAGTACAGAGCTCTCAAGAAGCACAGACACAACTTGCTCAAACCAGGCTGAAAAGTAACACTGCTGTGATGTAAAAAGAAGGGGAAACAAGGCAGGAATCAGAGAATTCAGGCTACATTTTCTCAGGAGAGCTGAGCTGGTTAAGCAAAGCTTAGTCCATCACCTGAGCCACAGCAGCATCCAGCTCAGCAGTGGCGTTTTTGTTTCTACCTAGGAAAGATGTGAGCTTAAAAAACCAAACTGAGAACAGCCTCAGGCCAGAAGCCTGGTCAGAAAAAGCTTTTCCACTACAAAGGAAAGGAAATGTAAAGGTCAATGGTTAGACTTTACCTTCAACCACCTTAATCCTTGAGTGGCTGCCCTCCGCTGTGCCTGGAGTCCAGCAGTGCTCTGGGTGTATTCTCAGGGCCCAAAACAAATTGCAGGCCATAATACAGAGGAGGGGAGTGGGATGCTTTGGAAAGAGAGCTTAAAAGACTACTGAAAAATAATTAAAATGCAAATCCCCAACACATGCCTGTGGCTAAAAGGAGACTGGTTTTAGGACAGGCTCCTCTCTCTTCCTGCCCATTTCTTTCCGGATGAGCAACGCTGGCTCCAGGGACACTGTCAGCTTTTGGAGCTGCCTCAGTAACAATGACAAGTCTAATCTCTGTATTTACTTTCTGCCTGGATAAATACTCTACATTTATTCATTTTCACTTGCATGGCACAAACCACTAAATCCCTCATAAGACGCCAGGCTCATGACATCACCTTGGCTCAGCAGATTCATTATGCCTGCCTGGTATTCCATGATCTCACTGGTGCTGATAGGCCAACTATCACCCCAAGTCCCAGCCTAGACCCCAAACCACCGCTGCCATGGCTCAGGAAGGTGCTCAAAAAACTGCAGTCCTGGTAACAAGACCCCCTGCTCCTGTAAAGGAAATAATTAGCTCCAACAGAAGCTGTGTGCCAGCTCCCCTGGAGCTGGGCTTCCTGCACCCACACGGGACAGGCAGCACACGCTGTCCCTCACTTTGTAGTTGATGGACATCTACCACAGAGGAGTTCCAAGGGGTTTTGTCCCTGACCTGCCAAACCCAAAGGAAAAGCCAGGCTTTTTCAAAGCAGCAGTGGAGCTCACGCAGGGCAAGAGTGAAAGGAAACGAGTGTCCTCAGCCAAGTCACTCTGGGACAGGCAGAGCCCTGCGTGAGGTGCTGGCAGGGTTAGCTCAGGGCAGACTCTGGTGCCCTGCAGCCTGGGCCAGCAGCTCAGGGAGATGAGTTATTGCTTAACATTTGCACAGTTTCTGCCTTGAGGAGTTTCAGAGAAATTAATCCCAATTCAAAGGCAATTTAAACCTAAATATAACATAACATTGCATAAATTTTACAAGTTTAAATGCAGATATGTTAGTATTGACAATGACGATACAATTCATCTCTCCTCAGCCTCATCAATACACCTTTCAGAACAACATCTTGGCACGAGATATGTTGAAAATCCTGGTTTAAGGTTCAGGTACCCAGGAAAATGCATTAATCTTCATTATGTGATCCTGAACAATCATTTAAGGATGCAGACAGGCTCTCAGCATGCTGTTAACAAAGGGAACAGCGCAGAGAAGCCTTTGGAGCACTGGCATTAATTAGTCAGACTGCTTTCAACTTCCAATTTTGTAGTAAAGTTGCATCTTGTAGAGAGGGAGCCAGGGAGCCCCCTCCTTCCTCCGGAGCCTGCAAGCAGCTCTGGAATTCCAGTTATGCAGCCGTGCTGGGACAAGAGCCAAGACTGAAGCATACTTTTAAAGGGGGGAAAAAAAAAACACCCTGCAGTGAAGATGATGTCCATATGGCACCCATTCCTCTGCTCCCCAGTCTGACCCAGCCCAGCCAGCAGCTGCAGCAGGAATTGCAGCAATGGCTTCCATGGGATTTGGGTGTTGCACATCTCTTGGAAGCCCTGCCATCCTCTGAAAGACATACTCTTTTGGGGAGGGGACAGTCCATTCAGCACAACTGTCACAAGGAAACAAGTAATCCTCTAGTCCTCCCCATAAGAGGCAACAGTTTATCTTGGAAACAAATTAGTGCCTCTTTTAATCTGCTTCTTAGAGGTTTCCTGCAGGGTCAGTCAGGCCTCGGTTATGGCTGTACAGACACAACCTCCTACTCCGTGGCTTTGCTTTAAGTGAAGTATTTCAAAATAATCTCTGGGAAAGCTAGAAAAAAGGGTGCAACGGGAATCTTTGGGAAAGGATGCTTTCCTCTATCCAAACTCTGGCCACGCTGCCAGTTCCCACCACAGGACCAGAAGATGTTCTCCCAGCATGAGTGATCCCGACCTATGACAGCAAACAGCCAAGACAGGGAGAAGAGAGAGAGATCTCTCTGCTCTCACCAGTAAAATGGCTTTTAGAAAGACCTATCTGCCACTTGGGAAGTACTTCCACAAAGCGTGCTTTGAGCTGGGAGCAGTCTTGTCTCCTGGGAACAGCAGGAAGCAAACGTGCCCGGCCCTGAACATTTACCACACACCGTGAAACACAGAGGTCTCCCAGAGACGGCATCTTTCAACCTTTTCAATTTGCTGCCTTTGATTTTTTTTGCAACAGTGAATATTTTAGGACAGCTTTCCATCATTAGCAGCCGTGTTACAGGATGTCCCAAAGGTCAACGACATTCTGGCTGTTTATTTGGATTAGATGGTAGGAGATAAGCACTCTAATAGGAAACTTATTTCAAGAGTGATGCTTCTCCACGCTCACTAGGCATGGCTGACCACAGCTAACAGGGAGACAGGGATATATGTGCAGGGAGTCACTGGCTGCAAGTTACAACAGTCTCCATCCTAAATCCAAAGCTGAATTCAATTATATGGCTGACAGAGCATCTGCAGTATCAGCAGACATAGCCTTTACCTTTTAAGCACAGCCTTCTCAGTTACCCTATGGATTTCTGCCAAATTAATCTGCCATCCTGCCAGACACTCCCAGATCAGGTAAAGCTTCAGACTTCCAAAACATGAAGCTATCAGAGGAAAAGATCAATCTTTTAGATCTCCTCTGCTAATGCTATTAAGAGAATGACATGGCAACATGCCAGAACTGGATGCCCAAATTCTAACAGTACAGAACTATGTTCACAAAATACTGGGTGTTGCACAAAGTCGTTACACCCTAAGAATATAATTGCACAGACAACTATTGGAAAAGACTTCCTATCTCATGACACAATACTGTGCTTCCAGGTACTTTTGCTAATGAGGAAGGAAATGCTCCTGCAATGAATGGCTGGAAACACGAGCTGCCAACAGAATGGTTTCAAGCACTGCCACAGGAAAGGCAGCAACTCCTCCGGCTGGAATGTTTCTCAGCAAAGCCTCTGACCCAGCTGCACAACTGACCTCCCTGGTTCAAAGCAATGGTTTGCCCAGCAGAGGGATGGATGGGGTTTGCTGTGTTTCCCGGCTTCTGCACAAGAAAACACAAAATCCAAACTTCTCCTTGAGGGGGAGGGATTCCTGTACATCTTTGCAACAAAACAAATAAGGGGGCAGTGGGGGAAGAAAACATTTTTAAGATTTATTAACCATGCTGTCATGCATCTCTCCTTTGAAACTATCAGAAGAATTCAACCTGATTGCACCAACAGTGTCAACTCCTCTTTACCTTGTAGACAATACCACCATGTTTAGGAAGCAGACCTTGAAAAGGCAGAGCCTGGAGACAGAGACAAGGCTCCTAAAAAGCCAGTCACACAAAAACCATGGTGTGTGTGGCCTGTGAAGTCAACATGGGACTGTTTAGATAGACCTACACAGAGACCTGTAGTGTTCCAAATACAAGGAAAATGTACAAACCACCAGAGGAAGTGGTTTTCAGAAGCAGGATTCAGCGATGCCAGCAGGCACTATTAATACCAGCACTATTAATACCAGTGTCCAGGTCTGCTGTGGGCAGTGGAAATGAACACAAACACAGAAGGAATGCTAAACAGGAAAGGCAAAACAATACCTAGGACTCAGCAGCTGGTTAAATGGATGCAAATCTTTTCTTTCCCCCTTCCCTCTGCTCCAAGTTAAGGAGCCAAAACCCAAGGACAGAAACGAACAAACACACTATGATTTCCCAGTCCCTGGTTTGATTGAGGCTTCCACCATATGCATGAAAACAGCTCAGTCTCTGCTGAGGGCCAGAGCCTGGCATGTGCTGCAGACTGGAATTGTGCTACAGGAACGGGAGCAAGGCAGGGAAAACGTGGGAAGCACATGTCTGCATTGTGCACGCCTTTAACCACTTATCTGACCCCCCCCTTTTCCTGAACATACGTTAGCACACACACAAGAAAGAAAAACAGTTGCTGTGAATTTTCTGTGAGCTTGCTCAATTTGTTCAAGAATGGTGGGAACAAGTGAGAACAGAAGCGCTGAACTGGAGCTTTCATAAGGAAATCACTTGCGCCTTCTGCTGGAATCTGACAACCAACTGGTTTCTGGAAAATTACTGGAAATGTTTTTTAATTAAAAAGAAAACATAAGAAAAAACATTTTGAGAAAGGAGAGTTATTTCTCCCCAGTGGAGGATGCAGCCAAATTTCCACTAATGGCACGTACATGTCTCTGAGATACAACTGTTCCTTGTTTCAGTGAGGGAAAGCTTCCACAAGACTTTCTGCAGCCTTTGGTGGAAAATGTGTGGATAGGCAGCAACAGAGCTCGTCGCCGGATGATTTCCTTTATCAGTGCAGAGCTCTCCAGCTGCCAGGAAGTATCAAGATTCCAAGGTCTGATTCCTGCCACTCGGATACCTGCCCACCCACTTCCAGTCAAACAGCACAAGGAGTTGCTAAACCAAGGGACAGTAGCTCTGTGTTCACAAGAAGAAGGGAAAGAGGTGATCAGTTAGAAAAAGACTACTGCCAAGAGTCACCAAGGAGGGTGCTTACTGCACTCCTCCCTTCCCACTGTTTAGTGCTTTCAGAAGAGATGGGAATCCCTAGAATGATCCTTGACAGTACCATTCACTTGTCCCCCAATGTGGGATTTAACAGCTTAGCTGTGCATGGCATGGGGAATAGGATGCTGCAGTTCCTTAAGACATCAGCCCACACTACCAACACAGCCCTTGCTGGCACAGAGGCCAGACACGAATCAGACTCGGTTAAAAAACAGCTCAACTTGCCAAACCTATGAGGTTTGATCCAGTTGCTCAAGATCTGCCTCTATCCAGTAAAAGCTATTACCTCTGACACAATTTCCTGCAAAGGAGGGAAAATCACGATTAGTGGGCTCACAGGGCAGGGGTGGCAGCTGGGCTGCAGTGCTGATGGGAGGGAAAGGAGTCGGGGCTCTAGAAGAGAAATTCGTGCATTAAAAATTAAAAGATGCTCTGAACAACTTCACCTCTTTTTTTTTTTTTTTTTTTACTTCAAAACAAAACTGTCTGAAAACAGTCTTTTTAAGCCCTGTAAATCAGTAGTAAGGCACTAATCCTTCACCTGAGCACAAAGCTAACAGGATAACATGCAGAACGTGGTGCAGGCTCGGCTTTCCTGCTGCAGGCACACGAACAGATGGGTACAGGGCCAGCTCTTCCCTCTGGGATTGACTCCTGCTGTCCATCCCAGGCCAGTCTCCAGGGAAGGAAAAAAGCACAGGACACTTTGTGAAAATTGGCTACGCTTGGTGAAGCTGCAGGGCATTGCTTGTCCTGGGTCAATGGACAACCATGGCTTGAACCTCCTGGTATTGATCCAAGGAGGTTTTTGCTTCCTGTACAGAAAGGATAACGATTCATATGTAGGAGGAGATCTATAATTTTAAAAGATCTGATAGGCACCACTGATATCTGGGCACACAAGAGGCCAACTCCTCAGCTGGCTGTGTCTGGGAGGTGTGCTCTCCCTAGCACTGACTCCCTGGCTGGGGCTGGAGGGAAGGTAATGCTTATTTTTACCAGGTTTGTTGTTCACCCCAGCACTCACTTGAGTGGCTTTTTTCTAGGGAGAGGGGAAAACCGGAGACATGAAAATATGAGGAGCAGCACAAGGTGTTTAAAGTGTTACTGGTGCAGCTTGAGGCATCCCTTGAGTGAAACCACACAGTCCTTCCAGGCAACGCTGGGAGCAGATTGAAAGAGGGGCCCTGGTCCTTCTCAGTGCTCATGGAGGGTGTCACCCTGGGAAGGATCCAAACCCTCACAGCTGTTTCACATCTTTGTCTCATTAGGGATGGGGGAAATGGGATAAGACATGGTTATGGTATTACATGGGTCAGCTATGATGCATGTAAGGACATTGGTATTTTGCAGCTCAAAGAGACACTGTCATAGTGAAAATCTCATTTTGCCTGTGGAAAAAATAGACCAGCTAGAGACATGAGCAACTATGAGATTATCCTAATTTAAAGACACTAATGGAAAAATCACCATTTTTAATTCAGCTTATTTCCTTTGTGCATTTGACAGTGCACTGTTTCATTGTTCTCATTGTTCCTCATGCTCCAGCCATTCGTTTCCCCCTCACCAAATCCTTGCAAAAACGAGCAAGGATTTTTTAATGAAGTTTTAACATTTCATAAAATAATACATTCACAATAATGCAGTCCAGAGTAAGGTGAGAACGGGTCAGAACAATTTAGTACATAGTAATCATTTAACCCAAAAAGAATGCTTTTTTAAAAAGTGTCTACATATTTTTAGAACGTTATAGAATCATATTTATAGCCTCTCAATTAAAAAAAAAATAGTCAAGTGCTTTTACCCAGTCTTACAGTTCCACGTTTTGCTTGCAAGGACCACTATCAAATAAGAGAGCTGTAAAATTCAGGACTTTCACTTCAAATTTTAAAACTGTTTATCACAAATGTATGCAAGCACTAACCTTTCCACCCCTCAGCCTTTTCATCTGTGCAGCAAAGCTATGATACTGCTCTCTCTATGAGTGGAAGCCAAAAGCTTTAATTCATGGTTTGTGAAGTAGCACTACTTGTAAAGCACTTGAATACTTTCTTCTTCTTCGGACCAGAGATTATCACTAATTTTTAAAGAATGAGTGAGTGTTGAAATGGGAAGATAACAGTGGCACAGTGGGAGGATACTGTTTTCAAACATTCAGTATTAAACTAATTGAACACCTCTGAATTTTCTCAAGTCTTGACTGATAATTTCTTCTCCAGAAGAAGTCTAATTTACTAAACATCCAGGTCACCGTTAAAAAATAGTCTATTCTCAGTTGTCATCACATGGCAATCAGAGCATAACCACGTAGTTTTACATGCAAATGAGCCCCACACTGATGAGCTGGAGGAATCCCATGGTTTGGTTTAATTTCATTACATTAATACTTTGTTATTACTACCACTTAATTTAAGCAGCTGATCACAGATTTAAGCAGTGCTCTAATACTATTCTTATTTTTATTCAAATCATTCCCAGTTCTTCTTGCTGTTCTTTCTTCAGGCTGCTCACAAGTGCTGTAGGAGAGAAAATCCTGCTCATCCATCACCTAATCATACAAGCAAACTGAGCTTGTTTGGGACCACAGAGACGTGAAAGGAAGCAAATAGACAAATATGAGATGAAAAATTTGGCAGAGGCCATTTTCTGAAAAAAAAAAATAAATAAAAAAAATTAGGAGCTGCAGCCACTGTTCCATATATTTGACTAAATCCTTGTATTTTGGGGATGGTATCTTGTTATTTCTCCAAAGGCCAGGCTCACATGGCAGCCTTTAATCGATTCATCCACATCACTGGAATTATGCAAAGGAACAAAAAGACTTTGCAGCTCCAAAGTGCAGCCTGGGGAGCATGTAGGTCACAGGAGTGTATCTGGGCACAGGGTCAGCTCTCCTTCCTCAGTCCCCCACCACAAATGTCCACATGGCCACACATATAAAGTAAGGAAAGCCACAACTCCCCTGGGCTTCATTTAGTGAGACTCACACACCGTTTTTCCCACCTGGCTGGTTATCACTGCACGAGTTCAAAAGCCCCCAAAAGAACCTTCACCTTCACGTGGGAGGGTAAGCCCAGAGTCTGCACACAAGTGTATCAGCAATAAGAAAACACACACGTGTCACAGTGTGGAGGGAACTCACCGAGTGCACAGGAAAGGAGCTGTGCCGGCTGAGAAAGGAGTTAGAGACTGACATAGTGAGGCCCTGAGTGGCACCGGAGTCCTCGGGGGTGAAGGGCACTTTAGTTTGCTGGACACAGTAGGAGACAGAAGAGAGAGAAGAGGCAGCATAGGAGGCCTGCTGAGGAGGGGGGAGAAAAAGCAAGAGACACAAGACACAGAGAAAGAGAGCACAGAAAAGGCGATGAATAAAGGGTAAGAAACTCTAACTGTAAAACAATGCATATAATGGCTGGCTAAACAAACAGCTATTCATACAGTTCATCAGAGCCAGACATGCCAATATGCCTTTCTTGAGCTCAAGGGGTGCAGCAGAAATCACAGTTCAAATCTTTGTTTCACAAATCCCTTAAAAATAAACTCCCGCCTCCCCCTTCCAGTTCACCCGTGGACATCTGCTGGGGGGAGAGGTTGTTCCTCACTGCCCTTTTCTCCCCCTGGCATGGGGGCCAGATGCCCAAAGGAGGAACTGGCTCTTGCTTCTGGCTGCTAAACAGCTGATTCTTGCAGACTGCTATTTTTTGTGGCAACCTGCAGACTGGGAACTTGGCCTCCCCAGTGTGAGCTACGGACCCTCACTGGTACTGCTGGGATACTGGGTAACAGCAACACCCTGCCATTTCTCAGTTCAATCCAAAATCGTATATAATTTGCACAAGAGGCAGATACTACACTGTAAGTAACAAATCCTATTAAGGAATTTCTCCTGAATTCCACTACAGCAAGGAGTCTGAGGGACGCTACGGTATATCCAGGTTTTCTCAGCTCTGACTTGCTGAATACGAAGTACACTTCACAAACAAGGTCTGAAGCTCACAAGAAAGGACTTCCTCATTACCATTTTATAGAGGAGTCCATCCAGCAAAACTTGCTACTGCTGGAGCAGCTGATGCCCATTTGATTTGCTATTTCAGAAACTCTCAGGGCAGCAGGAGCAGAGGAACAAGAGTCTGGTGGATTTTACAGTGGTTGTTGAAAAAGCCATCATCTGCTTGCACCTCTTTCCCAACAGAGATGAAGGGTGGGAGGCTGCACTTGAAGAAACCTTTGCTTCAGGGGAACTGCAAGCAACACCTTGATAGTATCAGCTTGCAAAAAGACAAGAATGGCCAGCAGGCAAAGCAGTGACATCTTGGCCGCCCAGATAATGATTAAAGGCAGCAAAGAAATGCTTTGCTTCAGTAGACAAATTCAGAACAGGAGCAGGATTTCCCTTCTGCGCAATGGCTGCAGTCAATCTGTGCTTTACACACCCTCACTCGTGACTGTGCAACCCAAGTCACCGCTGGAAATGATCACTAGAGTACAAGTGACAGTGCAAGAGTCACACTGATGGGGACCACAGGCTCTGGAGAACTGCCTTATCCTCCAGACAGGAGTCCTGTAGACTCTTTAGTGCCCCTGCAAAGCAGTTAGGACACCAGTGTTTAAGGTCTCATCCCCACAAAGAATAATATACAATACTCAGTTCAGCTTAGCCAGAAATGTCACTTTATCATTTTAGGACTCCTACCTGTATTACAGGAATGAAGTTATGCAAATCCCCAAATTAGAGTTCTCGGGATTCTTTTCCCATTTAATTAAAAAGTAACACCCCAGGACAGCCAAACTTTAGCACAGATAACATGAAGAAATATTGCAACAGTCGCCCTCACGATGGTAAAACCATGGCTCTGTTCCCACCTATCCTCCCATTTCATTAATGCCATGGCCAATTTAAGTGAGCTACATCAGCACAAAAGAATTTATTTTTGTTAAATAGAGCAAATCAGATCATTAATATGAACAAAATAGGTTGGAGTTGTTAAAAAAAAGAAAAAAAAGAGAGAGAAAAGGAAAATCCTTGAAAAGAAATGGGACAAAATCCCAGCTCCACTGAGGTCGGAAATAAAACTGCTGCTGCCATCACTGAGGCCAGGATTTCATCCCTCACATGGAAAATGGCACTTTTTGTGCTGTTAAACCCACCACCCACACACGTGCAGATGTGCCTTTCTATGCTGGCAGTGTGGGGGGCCAGCAGAACTCTGAGAAACAGGTAAAATCCTGAACCACACAAGGGGACTAACGCAGAGAAAACATCCACGAGTTGAGTAAAGGCTACACCAGAGGTCTGTGGCTCTGGCAAAGACGAGCCATAAAAGCAGTTCTTATGTTTAAATACTTATTATTAGTGGCATCTTTGACAACTGTTTCAAAACAGCACTGGGAACAACAGTGCAGCAATCTCTCGAAAATCACGCTGCTCAGCGTGTCAAAATCTTCAAAGCAGTTGTCGTTACACAAGCCTGCAGTCTGGCACGGATTCAGCCCTGCCATGTGGACGACTAACGTTTCATTTTTAGGGCATTTTAGGACTTTCAAGGCTTACGGGGAGCGGTCTGAATGTGGGGTTAGAAAGGGGCAAAAAGCACATGATGCAAAATGCCTAAAAACACGTTAACAAGCTGACAAGGAGCGTGACCTGGTAACACCAGTGAGACATCCTCCCACCACCGCAGCCTGCTGGAACCAGGAGCACAGAGGAACTGTTCCCAGGAATCTGGTGTCCCTGCCCGGGGCACCACGGGTGTCACTCACCAGCTGCCGCTGTTTCGGTGGGAGAGCAGGAGGAGGTGCCAGGTCTTGAGCAGGGTCTAAGTTGATAAAGGAGTCGTTGATCCCATAGACTTCCCTGAGGTACTTGTTCTTCTTCTGGTAGATGTGCTCGTTCTGAGGGGTCTGGTAGAACATGGACGGCTGTGGCTCTGAGTAGTCCTCCACAAACTGCATGTAGGCCGTCACTGCAATGCAAAGGAAGGTCACACTCTCTGCTCCTGGCTTGCCAGCTCCAGCTGCAGCCAGCAGGCAAGGTGCTCATTTTCAGAATAAAATAAGAGGAGGGTCGTGCCGCTGTCAGCTGGGCTTTGCTGCAGGCTGGGAGCTCACACAGCTGCATCCACCTTACAGGAAACATCCCATCCCGTCCTGTGAGCCAGCACATGACAAACATCATCCCAAGCCACAAACACATTTGATAATACTTTAAGGAACAAGTGAGGTCTCCAAACAGCAACTTGAGGAGTCTGATTTACTGCAGCTCAGCCCAAATCCTCATGCAACCCACGGCAACTTTTGAGAACGTTCCTCAGGAGTTAAATGTCTAAAGTTACCAAAAAAACCTCAGAATAACGTCAGTCTGCTTTTTAGGAAGCACAAATCATCTTGTACTAAGATGCAACCTTGACAATAAATCTAAAATAATTCCTGTGTCTATAATAAGTCTCATATCTGTATTCAGCAGGATTTCTAGAACAAGGAGGCTACAGTGTCTCTCCATTCCGGAAAGCTGATAAAACTGTTATCAGAGAACACCTACCTGTGAGACTGGGTGTCTCTCTCCTTCAGCTATTTAAATGCCACTGCCAATGCTGGTACGAGACACCTTCCAAAAGTGCCACTGGCTGGGCCTTTCTACCCCCTTAGCTCAAATCCAACACACTTTGCTCCCATCCCTTTTCAGAGCAACTTATCATCTCCAGTTCTCAAATCCAACTGGTTCAAAAGCTTTTGTGAGAATGTGGTTCAGTAGAAATATTAAATGGGATCAAATCTCACTTAGAGGAACTTTCCACTGGTACAATATCCTTCCAAAATCTATGAAAAAAACCCCACACAGGTCACCCTGTGCAGCTCTGGCAGAGGATATATCTGCTGCAATATTTTAGTGTTGGAGGGGGAGAGTAATATCCAGTGTCATATAAAGACTACTAGAACCACTGCCTCCCCAGTTATTAAGGATCTGAAGTGTACTGAGTAAATGTAAAATAAAGAAAGAACTCTCTTCCATATACCAGAGAACAGGAGAAACAGACGTATTTAAGTGCCATGGAAAGGACTAACCAAGGCCTTTCTGTAAACACGCTGTCATGCACAAGACACTGTGATCATTCCTCCCTTCCTCCTGATAAACAAGCAGTTGTCACTTTTTGTAAATCTGGTCATTTTTGGTGGCAATTATTCAGCTTCTGCTGGCATTTCAGTTGTGCAGCTGAAACGAATGGATGACTTCAGTGAAAGTTATAAATACAATGAGCACAATGCAGTATTTGCACATAGTGAAGCTGGTTCCCACACTGGCTGCAAGGCCAGTCCTCTGTTCACCTGCCAACACAGACCCCTTGGCCAGCCTTTCAGACAGGATGCAGCCCTGCAAATGTGTCAGCAGGAAGGAGTCACTTTGCACCTGTCTGCTGCACCTTTTTTCAGATTTCCTCTAATATTTTAAACTCCATTTAGAACTGGAGCTAACACAGCTGCCCCTTCCCAAAGAGCCATAGCCCTCCTCCAAAAAACAGAAAAAAGAAAATGGGAGCACAGGAAATGGGAGCTGATGGATTTCAATCCTGGCCGGTAACACCTGCTGTCCCCATCCTGTGACCCCACACAGTCCTGCCAGTGGACAACCTGCTCGTGTCCTGCAGTACAGACAGCTCTGCCAAGACTGCTGGAATTCTGACCTTTAACTCCCCCTGCCACCTGAGTCTGGCTCCCCTTCCTCCCCCAGCCACCCTCCTGCCTTCCCCCCACCACTTCACAGATGTGTCACCACTTGCTGGTCCAGACCTCTCCTTCTTGCAGAGGTGTGACAGAGGTTTCAAACTGCAGGCACACGTGCAGGGGGTATGTCTGTGCCACCCATCTGCTGGTGTTGGCACTCAGGTTAAAGCCAGGGTCGTTCATGAACGTGAATTTCATCCTAAGTCCTACCAGTGAAATGAAGTGTGTTCTGGCAATATTCTCTTATTTGGAATCATGGTGAAGGAGTCTTGGAGTAGAAAATACAGAATTACTTAAATACTGTTTTCAAATATCAACGATTCAGTTGACTAAGGTGCTCCTATTAATACCTGTGCCCTGGAAAATGCTTGGTATCATACAGTAGCTTTAGAGGATAAGATCTAAAGAAAGCTTATGAAAGATATTTTCTAGCAGCAAAAGTGAACCAAGGATCAAGACTCCTTGGAGAAGTGTAGAGGACGAGAGCTCGAGGGAAAACACCACATTTTGAGAGCTCATCAACTGAGTAGGACAAAGGCCAAGAAGGCAGGCTTGGCAGTGGTGGCATAATGCAGCAGACACTGCTGAATTCAGATCAACCCTTCATGCGAAGTCACCTACAAAACCAGTGCTGCACTGAACATCCAGATCTGCAGATCAGGATTGCTGGCTGTGAGCTCCTGGGCTCAGACGTTGGAATGACACCACAGCTTGGAAGTGTTGGTGAAAAGGGCATCACATTAGACACTTGTGTGAAATTAAATTACTGTAACTCAAGGCAGTGAGCCTGAATGCTGTCGAGAGCCTTAACTCAATCTGCAAGGGAATAATGAAGAGCTCTTTTATCTCAGCTCTTTATGAGGCTAATGCATCCCATCGTCATGGCAGCTGCCCTGCCTTGCTTGTTACAACTAGTCCAGGGCAGGTGGGCATGTCTCTGCTTTCTACTTTGTCATCTTTGTTTTTAGGTGAGGTGAAAAATAGTTGGGATGGTGAAATACAAACCTGGCTCAGGGGTAGAGACTGCAGAGTGCAAATTAAAATGGGCACCATTAAAATCCTGCCAGTCTTGAGCAGGAGAGTAAAGGAGAAAGACCATTCCCCGAGACTGCTGTTTGCAAAGGGTCTTCTCTCCCTGCTCTCCACCATGGTTTTTAAGAAGGCAGAAATTCAAAAAGCAGATGGGAAATTACATCACCAGCTCAGCTCAGGCTGCACGCCCTGCAGCGACTGTGCAGAGGGAGGGATGGGGGCTGCAACCTCCACAGTGAGCAGCTGGGGTGGAGTGACAGTCTCAAGGCAGCACCCCGGGAGAGAAGGGAGGCGTGAGAGAAAAACCTCTCCCACCACATGCCCAGCTTATGTCAGTTCTTAAACCAGACAGAAAATATGTGAAATTAAAAAAAAACAAAAAAAAAACAACAAAAAAAACAACAAAAAAAATTTCAGGCTGAGGCTAGGAACACCTTCCCAGCAATCTGCTTGCAGTGTCTTGGCTGTCATTTCAGAAGGAGCTAAAGCTGCTCAGGGATTTCCAGCACACACCAGTTCTGCCCATATGGTAGAAGTCACAGGTACTGCTCAACCACTGATCCTGGAACAGGAGAGGACCAGTGGTTGTGGGGAGTCTGCAAGGAACTGGTAAAAGATTATCAGCACTAAGGCACACCTGCAGCAAGGTAAGGCACAGATCCCATGAGGGGGCCTCACCGAAGGCCCAGCCCGACACTGGCGCCATGTCACCAGCCGGGCCCTGCACAAGCCAACAGATCTGTGTGCACGGGCAAGAACCAAAATGATGGACATTCTTAAGCTATACCACACATCAACTCACAGAAGTCAAGGTCAAATGAACCAGTAGTCGCTGTCACCCCTGGGAGGAGAGCTGTTCTTCACAGAGCCCGCATTATCCGCTGGCTAAGCCCAGCCTGCCCCCAGCGTGGTTCCTGCAGTTAAATACCAGCTGCTCACAGGGCACCAGGCTGCATTTTGTTCCCACTGACAGCGAGAGAAACATGAATAAGTGCTTCACCAGTGGTTTCCCTGGCTGTTTGGGGGAAGGATCTTGTTATTTCTGACTCTGGGCTCTTAATGGCAGAAGCTGTTCCGTGTCTGTGTCTTGTTCAGCAGGAGCACAATGCTGGTGCTCAAGCAGAAGTCTGGAGTAATTTGCCCTTAGCACAGTAACATGTACTCTTACAGCACAGTAAAATAACCATAATTCACACCAGACTAAAAGCCCTATCACTCCTCTGTTTAAATTATACAGAAGTCAACTCTTGGAGGTCCCTCTGAGAACAGCTCACAGCAATACAGAAGGTTAACTCCAGCATATTTGCTCTATATTTACCAATAAAAAGACGATCAAAGTCTCTACTGTAACATTTCCTGCCAGCTACCAAAAGATGACCCACAACAAAGGTACTACAACCAAGTCCCACCTGTGTGAGGTCTAGATCTCTTTAAGAAATTCATGCAACTCCTCCAGATCCCAGGAGTTCATTGGCGTTGTGGAAGCAGCCCTGCCTTACTTATGTGGCAAAAACTATTCTGGATGTCACCATGCAGCCTGGGTAATGTTTTGCTGGCCTTTTAATGCTGAAAAAAAAAGTAAAACTAGCAACCATAGATCTGTGGTGTGATATACTGTGGAGTAAAGACAACCTAAAATGAGTTCTCAGTGCCACATGAATGCAACTAAAAAATTTGCAGCAGCCAGTTATCAGCCCAAAGCTTTGCAACAAGGATGCTTAATCAAACCATCAGAGTTGACAACATACTAGGTAACAGCTCCCTCCTCTCCTAACAATGTAATCTGATCAATAGTCCCAAAACTTCTGATAGTGCCAGATGACAATTCACTCTATTCTAACATCAAAGAAAATTCACATACAAGGCCTTGATATTGAGGTTAAAATTGTGCTCGGGCAATAATGCAGAAGATAGCTTTTAAACTTAAGTAACTCCTTGGCATCTCATATGATAACAGAAAACAAAGAAACGGGACTTAGAGAGAAAAGCAAACAGCCCAGGTCTCTCAGCTGTGAAACTGCCTCTTTCCCAAGATTCACCCAGGAATCTCCCCTCCACTAAAGCTGCCAATGTGCACAGAAGTGCATTTCCCTGCGTCCATCCCACTCTGAGTGGTGTAACACCCCTCCCTCATTACTCACATGCAGCCCCACAGTGACCTGACCCTGCAGGAAGGTGCTCTGTATCACAGCTGGTACTGCAGATGAGTATTTTGAACAGCACAAGCCATAACAACCAGCCCAGGCTATGTCCTGTGCCAGCATTTATTTCCTGTCTGTTGTCTACAGACAAACATCTCACCTCCTTTTTAGCTGCTTTTAATATCTTTAACTTGCTTGATTACCAGAGAGAGACAAAAGTGATTTCCTGCATATGGGGACACTGAACTACCAGATGACCCTCACTTTCAGGTGGGTCAAGCCTTGTGCTCTGAGTAAAATCCCTGAGGGTTACTAATGTGGACTGGCCACTTAGGGATAATGGAAATGCTTTTAGACAAGGCACATTTTTGAAGACGTGACTGGCAGAGTACACTACATAGGAGTGGACAGGATAGTGACCCTCCTGCACAACATGCCATCTCACTCCCATGTTACTCATGGAATCACAGGATCTTAGACTGGTTTGGGTTGGAAGGACCTGCAGGGATGGGGAGTCCACAACCATTCTGGGCAAAAGTTATTCTCCATGAAAAGTCTACAAACTGCAGAAAGGAGTCAGAAAGTCAACTCAGCACTTTGAAATCAGCTCTTCTCTTGGGCTGCCAGCCATGCAACACAATGTTCTTCATCCAGATCTTGTATACAGTGCCTCCTCATGCAACACACAACTGCAAAGCCAGTCAGCAAACAGCAAACATCTGCTGTGTAGCCCACAGCCCTCCTTGGCAGAGCAGTATGGCCAAGTGTTTGGCAAGAGGTCTCATATTTTTCAGCCATTAAGGATATCAGAAGAAGGTTTATGAGCTTGAGTTGTGGTCAGCACTGGTGTGCCAGGAGTCTGGCTGGGGTCAGGAGCCTTTGCTTTTAGAGGTTGCTCGTTTTAACGATGTGGGAAATTCTCAGGCATCCAAAGGAAATGAGACCCCATAGCAAAACAGCACTATTGGACACTGGGTTAATAGTGTTGTCTTGCACAGCTATGTGGGTGACTGTGCTCCTGTTGCCAAATAACTGCTCTGGCAAGGTTCAGTTTTGGAAAGAAAAGCAGTCCTTTCTCCAAGCTCTTGGAGAGGACCCAATTCTTTTCTGCAGGGGGAAACCATAAAATGGGGGAAGGGGAGAAGGAATGGACATAAAAAGGGAGAATAAATCAGGAATATCTGCAAGGCAAAATGCCTCAAAGATTCACATTCAGGTAAACAGAGAAGTAAAATGGTCTCACTATAGTAATGAAGATGCTGTGTGATGCCAGCTCCCCTGGGCCTGGATTGATCCTGGCTCCAAGAGTCACTCCCTGCCCACCAAAGGACTGACATTTCCATTCCATGCCTTTAACACTGACTGATTTTGACACTCAGACACACATAGGCAATGTCACTACCATTACTCAGTGGTCATCAGAAGCATGACAACTGCAAAGAAAGGGAAAAGTACAAGCAAACCCCAAAACTTGCTTACTGTGTTTGTTTTTCTTCTCTGGCAGAGGTGGTGGCTTTTCTGGGTCACTGTTAGAATCTGGAGCAGCAAAGTCAGCAATGAATTCCACTGGTGCTGAAGAGTTTCCTTGCTGGAAAGGCAAAACAGCAGCAAACGGTGTGAAGGGTATTGACGGGACAACCACGGCGTTCTGCAGGTCATCCTCGGAGATGTTGTCATATTGGGAAGGGTGTCTCTCATAGGACACCCTGCAGCCTGAGTTATCAGAAGTCTGGGAGGCTGCACTTCTCCTCTTCTTTTCTGGTAGAGCTGGAGGAGTCTCTGTTGGCTGTGCTGCTCCCGAGAGGCTGCAGAATTCCAGTGGAGGAGAGCTGCCCTGTGGGAGCTGGAAAGCGTGTCCATGGAAAGGGGAGCCAGACTCACCCAAGGACTCTGGCAATGGGCTGAGGATACCTGGCACCTGCTGAGGTACCTGATCAGCATTGGAGAGGTCCTGCTGCAGGAATTCATAGTCTGGATCATAGTGATCCGATTGATCTGGTTAAACAGAGGGGACAGGAGAACGATGCATTAGTTTCTCTCTTTTACTGCTTAGTCATTCTCAGTTCTGTCCCTCCCATTCCATCAGTAATTAATCAGTTCATTTTAATCAGGGTGGAACTTCCTTGAAGCTGGGACCATCTTTTACACTTTCTGTGACATCTAGACTTTACAAAACTTTAAATAATTCTTTACATTAGCAAACAAACAACAAAAATTCACTAGGTAGATGACTGCAGACATAATTTACGTTTCATATTTATATTTTTATCTTCTTTCCTAGTATACAGAAACAACATTGCTTTAGTCTACCAGCACTGTAATTTCTGCAGACAAGGCTGAAAGCGACAAAACATTCCACTTGAGAGCCAACTGAGTTTGAACACAATCATCTACAACAGCCAGGGAAACACATTCCCCTGGGCTTTTTCCTCTCTGACAGAATAATTCCGCACAGAATTGCCTGCAGCAACTGCAACACGGCAGTTGCAGGCACAACCCATTTATTTCTGCATCCCAACTATGACAGCTCCCAAAGCAGAGGGAAGGGGACCCCACCAGGCCTGGAGGACTCACCCAAGGTTTCACAGCTTGTGTTCCGGGAGCACTGGCCGCTGTCGCGGTCCAGGGACGAGAGCTGCTCGTCAGACTTGCTGAGCTTGCCGATGCTGCTGCACGGTGAGAGACGAGGAGATTCCCCCCCATAGGAGTGGCTTCCCCCTGACAATCTTCTCTGGGCATAGCAGTCAACATCAAAATCCTTCAGCAAAAAGAACATCAAATCACCATCGTTCCTGGAAGCTCGCTTGTGAGCAAGATGAAGCTCGAGGAACAAACACCTCGCAGGAGGGGAGAGGATCAGTGCTGGTGGCCCTCTCTAGGGTAGACAAGCTCATGGGGAGCACAGAAACCCCCTGATTTGGTAAATAACCCATGCCAGGTGTTCTTGCTTCCAGGCTGGGCATGGTGTGACCCACATGGACCTCACAGATGCTGAGAAGATAATAGAGTTCCTCACTGCTGATGACTCCCTGTCACGACACTGATGCCAGGTAATAAGACTGCAAGATTTCCCTTAAAATACCTGAGCCTTTAGCAAATACTCATTTGGTTTAGGTGCACGGGATGGAAAATAAACCATAGTGAGGTACAACTTTCTGGGACCATGACTACAGTTCTATTTCAGAAATTACCTCAAGCTTATCAACCTGTGAGTGAACCCCTCAACTATTCCCACTCCATCAGAAAAACCTTAATGTGACTGTACTAGTAACTGAAGAATGGCCATGACTTTATCTGGGTCAGTCAAATGACTGCAGAGGCTCCCTAAGCCAGAGCTGAGGCTTTGGGGATGAGGACAAGATTTGATTTTTGGGCAATTTAATAAGATTGAGGTCCTCACTGCTGAGTTAGTAAGTTCCTGAATGTGTAAAGCAAACCCAGCCATTTACAACCTCATAAACCCCAGACTAGCACAAGAAATGGAATGTGATTAACACACACCAACTTTTCCATTTTTCTAACATAAAATTTGCAAATTTCCCTCAAACTACTGCTTGAGTTAAAAGATGTTTTAAATTCTGACTGGATGAAGACAGAGTTCTGATCTCACCCTGCCACATGCTCCCTTGGGCTGTAAGTAAACCACGGTGAGATCTGGGTGAGCTCAGCCAGCTGCTCTGTCCCCTGACCCATTTGACATGGCAACACCCAACTGCTCCCATCCTCACACTCTGCTACAGCTCAAGGCAATGAGGTTTGTAGCAATTTGTTAATTAAACACAACAACACTGTAAAAAAAACCATTAAGCTGTTCACATTATTTATTGTACTGACATTCCTGCCACTTAAAGCTCCCACCCCAGAGCTCTCCCGTGCGGGGCTGTCTGGGACGAGCAGAGCCCTGCAGGGATCTGTGCAGAGGCCTTCAGGTCATGGCACTTCTCTGAGCTTTTGCTACAGTTCTCAGCACGTTTCCCTTGGCTTTCACCAAGGGGTTATGCCATTACCTGTCTGTTGATTCCAACAGGTAAACTGGACCCACTGGTAGCTCGACTCATTGGGGCCACAACTGCCACTCTGGTGGGGGAAGGTGCCGACTGACGTTTTTTAGGGGGCAGTGCTGGTGGAGGGCTGCAAGACACAACAGGCATCAATGCTTCCATCACTCTTCCAGCAATAAGACTTTCTACAAGTTGTTTTCCAGAAAGCCTTTGCCAGCCAGGAGCTATTCAGCAGACTGTATCTGCTAACAAACGTTAATTTAAGAATATTCTCACAGGTATCGTCCTGTTCAGTGACTTATTTTTTAAGGCTGGAAAAGAGTTGTATTTCTCAAACAAAAACAACTGCTGTTTTAAAAAGTATTTTTAATGAAGCTAATTAGCATGGTAATTATTTCTTACTAAAAGCAGCGAAAATCCAAATTAAATGTTTTGGTTGACCCAAATATTGTTTCCATTGTACATTCCCTTCTCAAACCTTCAAGGTTTGAAGAACGTTCAAAGTTTCAAAAATTCACAGGAGAGGAAAATTCTTCTTCTGCCCTTTCTACTCTCTTGGTGAACTTCAGGGAACAAGAAGGTCAGTGCTGCTCTCACCACAGACACTGTAAGGGCCCGGGTTTTGGCATGAATCTGTTTCACACATACACATTAGCAGCACCTAGTGAGAATTTAACCCCAGAATTTTTACTTTTTGCTTCTAATGACACATAATTCTGGTAATCATCAAGCCTGGGAGGTTCCCAAGAGCACACGTTCTGTTCTTTGAAGAGGAACTTTTTATATAACCCATGAGAATTCATAAAATATGCAGAAATGCGACTTTTTTTTTCAGTCATAGCCCTTGATGCTGCATTTTTAAATTAACACAACATATATTTTTCACACCAGCCATTAGCACCAGTCCTAGAGAAGAAAAACATCTCACACACACACAGACCAAAAACCTGCAAATTGGGGGTTTTCTATTCCTTCTCAAAATAGAACACAGAAACTTTCATGTGGTTACTCATAGAACTCTTCGGGGTAAGAACAACCAAGCACAAGATTTTTTTCACACACTTTTGGCTCCTTTCACTCTTAAGCTGATAAGCAATGCAGAACCACCTCTGATAAACAATGCAGAACAACCTGGCTGTGCAGGACAGATTGGTAACTGCCAGCTGAGGTTAAAGAAACATTTCCCATTGGATACAGCAGCACCAAACACTTGTGTAGTGTGGAATTCCCACAGTTTTACATCAGGTTTATACGGATTTATGTGATGCCTCTCATGCACGGACCTCAGGGCATGGCAATATCCTCACATAAAGAGAAGGAAAGGAAAACACAGAGAGAAAATAATCAGACAGAACACAAATTCATAAGCAGTCCAGGAGCTTAATAATTACTCTGGAAGACTGGAAATTCAGAGGCAGCACTAACCCTCCTCATGAATTCTCTTGTGCCCATTTGGCAAGACTGTTTAAAAACCAACAAGCTGGTAAGAGGCACTGGTGTTCTCCAGTCAGCTGACTGGCCAGTATTACCTGTTCTCTGCCACACGAATGCTGGGCAGAGGGGGTTTAGGAGGTGCAACTTCTTCATCCGTGGAGTCAGTCAGTAGCTCGTTGGATTGAGTCATGTTGGTTGTCTTGTTGAGGATCTCCATTTCTCGGTCTGTAAGGGGAAGTTCTGATGGGCTGCAACATGCAAAACACAGATTGTAGATCACAAACCACAGCTGGAATGCAGCCTGCTGACAGATTCATTCCTATTTTAAATCGTGCAATACAACAGACACCTACAGCAGAAGGCAGAATTTGCATCTGCAGGTGGAATTCCATGTATGTGTAGAATAGAATGTGCACGTGTTACAGGGGATGTTTCATTGCCAGATTTTGGGTTTTTTCCTATCACAGGATATTCTCTTTTAATGGTCCCACAGAAACGGATGGGGCTCCATAAAGAACACTACACCACCCTCTGTGAAGAATAAGTGAATGCTTTACCTCAACCAGCAGTAGACAGAAATTGTCCCCTCTATATTAGTCCTGCACACAGAAGAAATCCTTGCCAGTGGACCCACCTGTCAGATTTACATGCTGGTAAACTGGGTTTAACTGGGCTTGTGGGAGAGGGATGCTCCTGCTTTTCAATTGTGAGTCTGACCAGCTCCTGATGGATGGAGAGAAGAAAAAGAGAATAATTATTACTTGCTGAATGTTGCACTTAGACACCCTAGAAGAGAAGGGGATGCTACTGCAGTGAACTCCTTGTTAGCTGACACAGAGAGCTGAGCTGGGTGTAGGTCTGGTACAGAGCCACAGAAATGATGTAGAACAGCTGCTAAGGAGCAGTTTGGCCATATTTGAGTTAAGTTCATAAACCCTGGTCCTGTGGGAATTCTGCATAAACCCACACATGTCTTTTTGCTGTGCTTCCTCTTTCCTCCATCATCACAATAGTGTTCCAGTCCCCACAACACCCTAGATAATGGCAAATTTGCTTTACATATGTAAATATAAGTGCAGAACAGTCTTACCCAGTGGAGCACTTCACCTAGCCAGAAACCTCCCCCATTAAGTAATTGGTTTATATTTTATAAATAAATACGTATTTGTTCAAAAAAGCAAGTTTTCTGTAGGATGCCCAACAACACATTAAACAGTGAACCCCTTTATTAAAAGGCCTGCTTCCCCTGAAGCCACTTTTTAACACGTTAGCAATGCAAGTCTTAATCATTCAAGGAGCTACTGTAGTGCATCTGTTATAGGCAGATAAGGGTCTGGATAAAGAGATAAGGGCACGATAATCCTGAACTCTAAGTATGCCAGCAGTCAAAGCAACAATCATTCACGCCAGAAAGATGGAGAGAACATTTTATGGATGTCTGAGGCCAACAAACAGATCTACTGCTCACAGATACAGACACATGCCCTGTTAGAGGCAGGCTGGAAAACTGGCAGTGCTTCCTGACAGTATTGGCTTCCCAGTGTATTGCGCAAAGGAAATTATATGGGATCAATTTTAATTTGTTTTTTTTTTTAAAGCAGTCTGAAGTACAGTGTCATCATTCCAGCATCATCTTCATGTCCTTGCCTGCAGAGCTTGGAAACAACTGGCATTGCTCTCTCAGTGCAGTAACTGCAACTGGAATGTCACCACCATCATCCTTCCGAGGAAGGAAAATACTCTAGTTCTGGTATTTTTGCATGAGGCTCTATTTAAAGCTGAACTTCCATGTACAACAAGAGGAATAAGGTGCTGCACTGGATGTGCAGAGGATGGCAAACACACTGTCCAAGTGTCCACCTCAGCTCCTTTTGGTTTCCATGTTTTACTTGACATTCTTGGTGTGAGCTTGTGCTCCAACAGAATGTACACTGTGTTAACCAAAACCAGGACAAACACTCAGCTTTCCACAAGCTGCCCTGGAAAATCCCACACAGGGGGAAGGAAGAGGGAGCACAAACAGAGCACACACAGATGTCCATGGGGACTAATGCTATGAAGATGTTCCTGTTGGGACAGAGAGACGAGAGCCCTGGCGAGGAAGAGCGTGTTCTGAGAAGTGCCCTGAGGAGGACAAGCACAGCACCAAGCTGACCACAGGACAGCCTGGTCAGCCCCCACCTCCCAGGGCAGTCACATCCCTCAGCAGGGAAATACTCAGCAACAAGGAGCAACACACAGACAGGGCTTTGGACAATCCATCAGCAACACTGTGGTAATGCAAGTTACACAGTAAAGTCAAATAATTCAGGCCCTCCAATGACAAAACTGCTACAGTGGTAACATGGACACTGAGCTGACCTCAGACCTCTCTGTTGAGTGACCCTTGTTACTCAACAGAAACTAGTTTAACAAAATGTACTTTCCTCTCTTTTATCTTCTCTTTCAGGATGAACAGTCTTTAATTAAAACCTTGCTATTCCTTTTAGACTTTAGAAATTCCCCTGTAAAGTTTACAGAACATTACCAGGAAAAACAACTGTAGGACCTGGGAGCCTACAAACCCCAGAGAAGGTTTTTCTGTGAATTGGACCATTTGGAAATTACACAGTGACACCATTTGACCTTTATAGCTGCAGCTGGCATCATGCTCCCAGTCACTGTCAGGCCTGAGTGATGACACCAGGGATTGCCACCCTCCTGCCTTCTGCACAAAATCCCACTGCTGAAGAGGTTTCTGGAGACCCTCAAGCACTTTAACAGACTGGGAAGTCAGACCCTGAGGGGCTGTTGGGTCCTGGCCAGCAAGAACTGCAAATACACAAGAGGGGAAATAAAATATTCAAACCAAAAAGCCAACCTACTCCTTAAACATTCTCTTGAAATGGCTATGGAAGGGAAAATGTAATATTTCCTTCTCCTCACCTTTCTTCACCACTAGTTTGCCAGTCATAATGGACACACAGTTGTCCACCACACGGGAATGTAAGTTAAAATGAGAGAAAACCAATCTGTTCTGGCTCAAAAATATCTTCAGAATGATTCAAAGCATTGGGACTGTGAGGAAAAAACCCCAAAGCACCTCTCACCAGAGGCACCAAGACAACATAAGATTATTAATACTTGGGAGGACCACTTTCCCTTCAAACTTTGACAAGTATCACCAGACCTTGACTGCTCCTCCTCTCTACTATCCCCAAGTGAGAACTAGCATTTGAAAATCAAGCCAAGATCTTTAGCATACACACAGAAGTAATCAGCACACAACTGAGCCAGATGCACATTATGCTATTCCTTATCAGCAAGGAAAGAGATTCCTGCAGCAGTGATTAGAGATAATTAAAGCCTCTCTGCAAACTTATGCTACTTCAGCAAGCTGAAAATTCCAAAAGGAGAGGGATTTTTAAGAAGTTATATAATGAAAACAAGAATTTTTTCCCCCTTTATATATGCCTAGCAAGGCTCTAAAACCTGAGATCAAACCATCAAGTTACAGAGGTGAACAAGCGGCTCCTTTATGCTCAGTTCTGAAAATAAAGGGGGAAGTAAACACTGAAATGTGGAAGTGGATCTTGTGTGATCTGCCAGAAAAACAAAGTAGGTTCTGCTGTGGAGAGAAGTGTCCAACTTCTCAGTTCTGCTTCCAGATCTGAAAATTGGCTTGGCCCTACTAAAATAAACCTTGTGCTTTGCTGTGCAGTAGATGAGAGCACGCCACTTCCAAATGCTGCCCTGTTGATGGGCAGAGACATTCACATCTACCCAGCCAGCCACACATCTGCTCCAACCATGTTCCAGGCTGACCAGACACAAGTCAGCTCCAACTGGAAGGCCAAAATAAGCTTTAGTCTAACAACAAAGTAGAGACTGATATAACCACGGTGCTCAGCAGGGCTCCAGAGCTCAGGACATGCTGCTCCCAGCCTGGGCTGGATCACAGAGCAGACGTCCAAGACTGAGATCTTCTCCCACCCAAGGCTTTCCCCCCAACCCAGACCTTCTCCTCCATTCAGAGAGGATGCTGCTGGAAGCAACAGGTACCAAGGGTTTAAATACTGCTTGAAGTGAAAGGACAACGTGTGTCCAAGTCTCCTGCAATGAGACCACACAAATCTGCCCTGGATCTGGGGATAACACCTCTCTCCACAGGATTGTGCAGATTCAGTCAGTGATAACTCACCATTTGCTGGGGTATTACAGTTCAGATATTACAGATTTTCACATACTGCAAATTGCTGCTGAATTCCCACACTAACAGCAGCTGAGACTTTGGGCTAAACTCTTTTTCTCTCTCCTGCTGTGCAAATTTAAGACCAGCTTTACTTTTAAAACATGGAGCTTAAAGAGCATATTGCGCAAAATAATCCTGGAAAATCCGTCTTCTTTAGGTGATGGAAATGTTTGGTTTCAAAGATATTTATTTAAAAGGTTCATAAAGTAATAGCAGACTTTAGTGTCTGTGTTTGAGTAACACTAAAGGGATATCCAGAGGATGCAAACCAAGAGGCCTGAAAATGTGACAGTCAAAGCCTGGGAGACCCACTTTGTTTTCGCACTCAGCAGGAGATGACAGTCTGTCCTAAACCCAGGTCAAGCAAACTTTTACCTGCAGTGTTAAGACAGGTGAATGACAAGCCTGGGACACAGAAATAATGGGTACCAAAAGCTCCCAGGGAGGTAGAAGGAAATCCAACAGCTTTCCCAGGGTGGAACAGTGAGGGAATGCTACAAGCAGGTCTCACAATGGATACAAAGATTTCTGTTAAACATTTCCATTAGCTATGCAAAATTAATCTCCAGAAAACTGAGTTTAGCTCATCACCTGTTCCACACCCTAATCCAACCGCTGAGAGTGGTGATGTGTCACTGACAAATCCCTTGAAATTTGTCTCAGAAGATGGAGCTGGAGCCTTTGATTCTCTGTGGGCATTGACAGGGAGCATTTTCATTTTATTTTGCCTAGACAGAAAATATGCAAACTCTGCATAGGAGACTGGGAATGACTTGCCGAAAAATTAATACAATGCCAAATAAAGATTTATTGCTTCTTCCAATTCACCCAAATGCCAGGGTAAGCATTTCAGAAGTTCACACTAAGAGCCAAACTGTTTGTGCTAATCTTTAACCAGCACTCCAAGCAGGATCATTTCACTTATGGAGCAGTTGATTTAAGGGATAGTTAACTGAAGGCAAGAACAGGACCTTCATATTTAACCCACACTTAAAAACCTCTTTTACACAGATCTTTTCTAAAACACGTTATCACGCACTTTATATAATGTGATTTACAATATCTCTCTGGTGTACCTTGACTCCATCCAGAACAGCTTTTATGACATCCTTCACTGTTGTCACCATCTCCTTGTCCTCTGAGTTCACCCCCTCCAGCATCACCTGGTCGGACCAGCGGATGAGGTTGGCCAGGCTCTGGTACACGCGGCTGTAGCAGGACGAGATGGCAGAACTGGGCAGCAAGGGAGGAAAAAAAAAAGAACAAAATGAAATTATGGAGACATTATCAAATGTTATGAGAGTGCATTTCACACTGTCAAAAGTGTGGTTGTTCTCCTTTTTTCTCTCTGACATTCAGAATTTGTGTGTAGCAGGTGACAAAGCTCAGGCTTCTCTTCGGTTGCTCACTCGCAATTGCTCTCCCATTCTCTAGCACCCAACAGGATGACAATATGGAAGTACAAACCATCAACAGTTCATTCCCAGTTATCAGGAGGAATTATCTGGGCTGCAGGTCAACACAGCAATGCTAAAAATAACATTCCTTCCATTTTAATTTACAGCTCCATCCTATGCCTTAACTTTAAATATAAGTACTTAAGTGATACATTTAAGTTTAACCTATATTATTTCAGTATTATTTTTGGTTTCCTTCTTCCTTATTAACTCTCTCCAAAAACGCCTTGGATCATTGAGAGCTGACTCTATTCATTCCTTTACAAACGATTGCCTCACTGTTTATAATGCCTGAAAACATGTAATTAAAATTACTTCTTTAGAGAAATTGAACTGAATGAATTTCAGGTTTGAAAAAGGAAGGGTGTTGCTTTGTTTTGATTTTAATGAGAAACAGAATGGAAGCTATTGTTCTGAAGGGGGGGGGGGGGGGAAGGAATTTTGGAAGGATGACAACTCTAAATAAAAGTTAACTGTAACAACAGTGCTCCCAGGCATTTTCCTGGCCATTCTGAAAACACTGACTTCATTACTAAACAAGGTGTGTTAACAGTACTGCTGATGGCAGCGCTTCAGCAATTCTTTGTCAAGTTAAATCAATTTCAAGCTGCATCAAAACCATAAACAGATAAGAGAAGGTGTAATCTTGCAATCATTACTGGTACAAGTGTTCCAGCTCTTCCCGTTTTCTCTTTGCTATCCATTTTACATTGGCTTAACTCCAGTAATTTCATTATCTGCCAGAAAAGAACCAAGCCCACGAGCTTCAATGAGTTTATTTAGGTGAATGAGGTTTGCAGGACTGGGGAAAGAACTGTTGTCACCTTATGACCAGGGGATACAAACAATGGCAAGGACTTGAGTGTGGTTGTTGTTTGGTTTTTTTTCTTTTTAAAGGATGCTCCTTGCCATTTGTTCTCATTTCAGATGAAATTAGCTTGGTAGGAGATATTTCCTAAACAGGGCCCTCCCCCATCTCTTTCTCTGGCTTTGATTTCTTTGCCATTAATCTTCAGCCTGCTTCCTTCTAAGGAGGCGGTAATTGAAAGCCCATTTTGTGCTAGATTTAATTACTTTTTTCCTTGATGCAAATGCTTCCCCTAAAGCAAAAAGAAGTCCAGCAGTAATTGTAGGGCTTTCTTCTACACTGACACAAGTCTTGTTCACTTTTCTTGAGGGGGATTTGCCATCAAAATCACCCCTTTGTGTCCTGCCACTAAAGTACAATAGGTAGGCAGGAAAGGACATGGCTTTTTTAGGAAGTCAGATTTCCTTTTGGGTTTTTTGGGAGGCTAAAACAGGCAGAGCACACACATGGGATCTGTGCCTTAATCCACACTGTTTCCAGAAAGACTTATCACTGTGTAGAAGACTCCACTGAGTACTGACTGAAAATTCTGCTTATATGGACAAATATGGGTATCCAACAGTCAAGTTTGCATGAGTTCACTATTAAGAGAGAACAGATAAAAATTGTGAAGAATAGGAAAGTCTGAAATACTTCATCTGTTGAACACCACTTATTTGATATTTATTTCCAAATATATTCTTGGAAGGAAAAATCACCCAGCAAACACCCCCTGAATACATAAATCAAATCAAGTGATTATAATAATGGCATGTTCTATCCTAAACATACTTGCTGACATTTCACATGTTCTACTGGTGTAAGAGGAAAGTTTGTTCTCTCTTTTATTAAGTGAAAGCAGGTGCTTGTCAGGAATTTAATGGCAGGAGGAAACCTGGTCACAACTGAAGAAACTTTTGTGTCTGTATCCAGAAGCCTGATGAACATTCCCATTCCAAGAGCTATTGGACTTTGTGGTTCAACAGATCCAACCTAAACTGGATCTTACCTGTCTCAGCCACAGGACTGATACAATCCCATTAGCTCCTTCATTTTGACCTATTTGGCCTGTGCATTGGGGCCAAACACAGCTGAGCATTCTGTTTGCAAAGTTTTTGGCACCCCACTGCTGTCTCAACCATACTATAAACCCTTTCTGCACCAGAGTTGAAATAAGGACCTTGAAAGAAAAAAATTTGGAGACATTTAATGGGAAAACAAATAGGAACAGTGAAAAACCTGACAGGATTTCAGGAACCAAACACCTGCATTTCTCTGCTTAATTTTATCTGCTTTTCTCTGTCTGTGCTAACTTTGCTCTTTCCATATTATTCAACAATGTTTGTTTTCTGTAAATCCACAGCTCCAGCATCCATGGGATGAACAGCAGCTGTATCTCTATGGTTTGGCAAGTCTACAAATTCTTATAATCCATGATGAGCTTGGCTTTGGCAAATTTCTACTTCTTTCATGGCCTCAAACCCACTGCCTAAGTGCTAAAAACATATTACACATAATCTGTTAAAACATAAACCAATAATCTGTTGAGTGAGCACGGGAATGAACTTGGTTAATCTGCTGAAGTACATCTATTTACTTCCACATCTGATCCAGTAAAATCCAAAAAAGCAGTAAAGAGTGAAGGCTTAGACTTCTGTAATATCAGGGTGGATAAACTGAACACAGAAAAGGATTACTCTGAAGATAAACTCCTTTTTCAGGTAAAGCTATTGGATTTGTTAGCTTTCAGGGTACCATCATGGACTACAGAAACAGTAATACCATCTGAGGAGAACCTCCCACCAGCAAATGATGAATTTCCAAGTTTATGCTAAGAATCATCCCTTCCTCCTCTCTGAAACCAGTCTGATTTGCTTTATCTTTCCACAGCACGAGCTTCTTCGCAGCAGGGAATCTCCTTTTAAATTATGTTTGAAAACCACCACATAATTAGCAAAAATAGCAGTCACTTCATCAGCCACCACAGCATTGCCTGTCCCCTGCACGATGCGGGTCTTCAGACACACAGGGAGAGAAGCTGGGAGCCCGTTGGTCTGTCATGGTCCCAAAATCCAAGGAGGAAACTCACCTTTGCTGGATGCGGGGATCAGTTTGCACCAAGGGCAGGATGGCTTCCAGCACTTTACTGGCTGAGCCTGGCAGCATCTCTAATACTTTGTTATCAATTGCCATTTTATCCACAATAGTCTTAAAGTAGCGCAATGCACTGACGACCTCCTTCTCCTTCTCCTCCAGCCATGATACATTCTAAAGAGGAGGGAAAAAAGGAGAGATATGTTAAAACTTCAGGGTTTTTAAGGACAAGGTTCCTCGAACACACCTGAACTATGGTGACACTGAGGTATATTCCATGAGGAGTGGAGAAAACCCCTTCTACCACAAACACTTTTAAACTGAGTTACTGCTCTTTCAAAGGGATAGTCAGTGCAAAATTACACCCATGCTTTAACTTTCTGCATTACCTGCATTCCAAATTGAAGGCTAATCTTGATCAGTTTTAGGCCAAGATTAACACTGCTGATGACATCAAGGGCACTGCTTTGAAACACCCATGCCAAAGTGGGGAGAGTGAAAGAAAAAAACATATCACAGAATGGTTTGGGTTGGAAGGGACCTTAAAGACCAGTTAGTTCCACTCCCTGCCATGAGCAGGAACACCTTCCACTAGCCCAGGTTGCTCCAAGCCCTGTCCAACCTGGCCTTGGGCACTTCCAGGGATGGAGCAGCCACAGCTTCTCTGGGCAACCTGTGCCAGGGCCTCACCACCCTCACAGGGAAGGATTTCTTCCTGATATGTAATCTAAACCTGCCCTCTGTCAGTGTGAAGACATCACCCTTGTCCTATCACTATGTGCCCTTGTAAAATACAAGAAAACCTCCAAACAAAGAACCCCACTCTGATGAACCTCCAAGCTGAGTAATTTTGTGATGCTGCTGGACCGAGGGAACTCACACACTTTCCACTGTGACAAAGTGTGAAAGCTAAATTTTGTCGCTGGGGAATGAATGTTGCAGAAAGGAACAATTCATTGAAATAAGGCTGAGTTGTGGTCACCAACTTTCATGCCACCACCAACACTAGAAGAGGAAATTCAGAAGTGATACATGATACCTTAATGGCACTCTGGACAGAGAAAGTTTACCAGAGTATGCCTGGAGGACTTTTAATGCCACAAGTAATTCCTAAGTGAGATTTAAATTAACTCCTGCACACTGCTAGAAAAGGAGCAGAGAGCTTAACAGAGTCAGATTTCATCCATTATCTCCTCAGTAAATTCTCCTTCAAGAATTAATGACCTATGGGCATTGTGTGCTCCCCATACTCTTGTCAGCTGTTAAACTGCTGCTTTTCTGCAAAATCAGGCCAGCAGCCCAAAAGGTTTTAGGAGGAACAATTTATAGGCAGCACTGGTTAGCAATTTGGGGCCAGTTGCATAAAAGGATTAGAATCCCAAGTTCCATCTAGCTCCAGCTTTAGAAGTCTAAGTTCCAATCCAAGATCTGCAAACCACTCTGTCATTTTCTATCTCATCTGGGAAGAGCCCAAAATCTGCTGCTGCTTCCACTTTTTTGACAATACTGCTTGCCAGGCACCTCAAGTTCTGATCTGCAGCCCACAGTGCCCTGAACTCTCTTGCTGAGGAGCATCCTGGCAACTCACTGATATGAAAAAGGACATTTCCCATTTTTTAGGCATGTGCCCTCACCACTGTGCACAGCTTAATCCGGGATACAGAATCATAAAAACACTTAGGTTGGAAACAAACCTCTAAGATCATTGAGTCCAACCATTCATCTGTGGAGAGGTTCAGTCTCTCCCTGAAGGTTTTGCACTTCATATGAAATGATCACACGTTTCAGGGATCAGAGAGTCCGTGTATTCCCTGAGGGAGTATGACCATGGCCCAGCACTCAGAGCTCTCAAACAGAAGCGAAAAAATGTGGGCTGCAGTTCCTGCTCCAGTGGCTGTTTATGGATTTCATTCAACAACTGCTTCCTGTAGAAAGGCTTGAGACTCAATAGCTTAAACACTCTATTGGTGCATGGGAGGGATGGGCTTGACTGAGAGTTCAGAATGACAAGTGGAAACACAAACCCTTCCGTCGAGGGCACCAAGGCATGTGAGTCCAGCCACTACCTGGGACACAGTCCTTTTTCCTTTTTGTTCCAACTTCCCTACTAGCTCTTTGGGTGATATTCCTTAAGAACACTTTTTAATGAATCCTCTTCCAAGGTCCAAAGATTTCACACGTAGGTGTGCATGTGTGTGCATAGAAGCATAAAATCCCAGGATGGTTTGGGTTGGAGGGACCTTAAAGCCCATCTCATTCCACCCCCTGCCATGAGCAGGGACATCTTCCACTAGACCAGGTTGCTCCAAGCCCCATCCAACCTAGCTTTGAACAATTCCTGGGATGGGGCATCCACCCATTTCCCTTTGGGGCATTAAATGAGAAAAACTTAACATTCAGGCAAAACAGCATCTCCATTCCACTGCCTGGCACACGTAGATATTTTTGGATTATTTTTGAAGTTTTCCCTTAAATGATCATTGCAAATACATCATGTATGAGACACAGATGACCAGCAAGGGTCACACCCAACCACAAAAACTGAAATCATCCCTTTTTCCCCTACATTTTGGCAGTGAAAAACATATAATAAATCTGCATATAGTGTTAAAGGACACTGTGGTACCCACACTATGCCCTATGATAAGAATCAAAGATGGGGTCCAGGGGACAAAAGGAGGCTCTGAAAAAAACTCCTCCAGTGTTGCCCCCATCAAGGTACAGAGGGGAAGAGAAGAAGATGTTTGCATGGGCTGAGCATAACCTTCAGCTTACACACAGTGATTTTACATTAATTTTTAGTATTGCTATTTCTGCTCTACAGTGATTATCTACTTCAAGAGCACGAAAATAGCATCTTAAGTACTTAAGAGGGAGAAAAGGATGATATTTGGTTTATCAAGTGTGCCTTCTGACAGAAAATCTCCTGTTTGTCAACTGATGTCTATATTCCAGTGAGAAAACCTGGCTGCTATCCAGGCATATCCTCTTCCCCACTCCCTCCACACAAAGCTAATGAGCTGCCTACATCCAACTAATTGATTAGTTGGCCAGTAGCTATTAAAATAGATAAGGAATGAGCCAGAAATCAACTATATTTCACAGTATAAAAATGAATACAGCTTAAATAATACAGTAATAAAAATTATTGCAAGTGTTTTGTTTTCCAATAAAAAAAATCCCAATCTGTACATAAAAAAAGGGTTTGATGACCAGCATGGTTTATTAGTAAATCCTCTTGCATCATTTTTAGGGGAAGGAAAGAAAAGCAAAAACTTCATCTATTATTAACATACTATGTATTTGCTATAGAACAGCATTTTGAAAAGGGCTCTTCATTTTCTAATGCATTTAATGTGGTCACAGTTTAAAGGAAGGCCTCTAAATTATCTCAAGATACCATCCTGAAACATCGTTGGAATTAAAAGCCTTCAAGGAGTACTCTCAGATTTAATTTTTATTTTATTTTTTAAATAGCAGTGAGCAAAGCAAGGTGCTCAGCTCTTTAGGAAGCATATTCACAGCCTCCTGGGGAAAAAAAAAATACAGCCTGGGGAAAAAAAACCCTCATCATCTTCCACTTGATGGTGTAGAACAGGGTGAGGAAGCCCTGCAGCAACTTCTCTGGGTGTTAAGCAAATCATACAGCATAAGATAACTGTATCTTGCTGGCTGCTCTCAATAACACTACAACAACCTTCAGCAGAGATAATCTAAAAAAGTTTGCATGTCTGGCACTGTAAACTGGATGAGACCTTTAACAACTGGGAAATGTTATGAATTATTATAAATAACCTCGATTGTTCTTAACTTTTGGCTTTGACTTATACTTGAAAACTGACTGCAACAGCATTGCTACAGAGAGAGCCTCCAGCCTCCATAATCAGGTCACAACAGGAGAGGAGATAACACTGACAGGTCTGTGACCTCAGCTCTTGGAGGACCTGAAGTACCCTGGGCCTGAGGAACATTGTGCTGGGATCAGCAGCTGCTGGAACACATCTGCTCGACTCTCCCTGCTGATGTCACCAGAGATTGAGCACATCTTTGGATCATCTTCAAGGACTTGCTTGCCTGGGTTTGGGGTTTTCAAACGGATCACACCCCAAAATCAGGCAGTTGCTTTGAAGCTGCAAGCTTAACCCACAGGGTGTGCATGTGGGGAGGATGTGTCAAGCCATACACCACGTTCCATAATGAGACACTTAAATGCCTATGGAAGGAGGTCTCATCATACCCTCCAAAGGGAAGTACATGCCTTGATTTAATACTACACAGTGCAGTTTATAAATAACCATAAAGTAACCCTGAGGATCCCTGAGCTGTAGCATTCTGTAGAGGACAAAGTCACGCCCAGGAATGAGTACCAGGAAGCAAGAAACCATCAGGACTGACAGAACACGGCCCTGGCTTACTTTGTTCACTGACTTCTCTGGTGTTTTCACTGTCAGGTCAGCTTGTTTTCCCTTCTTTGAAGGTGTTCTCTTTATTTTTGGTGAATGAAACTTGCCCTTCAACTTCATGGTGAACGAGGAGAGATGAGAACGCTCAGAATCTAGAAAGACACAGAAATACAGGATTAAGGTAAATTTCTTGAAAACAGGGACGCTGTGTTACAGCATTATCTGGAAGACACTTGCACCATGTAAATTTATTGAGTGGAACAGGATAAAAAAAATAATAAATTGTGGTGCTCTATTATGTTTCCAACCACAATATCCCCACCATTTCCTGATTCACCTTGGAGGAAGCAATGCTGCAGGGCAGGGGCAGGAACAGCGGGATTGCTGCTGTCCTGTGCCTTGGAGAGAAGAGGAAAAACAACTCTCTTCAAAGCACTTATCTCCAGCAGATTCCAAAGCACTTTACAAAGGAGGTAATCATCATCTCTCTTTTGCAGATGAGCAACTGAGTCAAGGGGATGAAGTGACTTGTTCACAGACCTCTGGCACGTGGGTGTGCAGGCAGGGCTCTGCCTGGTACCCAGGACTCATGGCTGGAAGGGAGAACACAATCCAAGATAATGCCCTTCCCAGGATGCTGATCTCTACCCACTTGGTAGCATCAATTTTGAACGTGGCTCCATGGGTAATCTGAACAAAAATGTCATTTGGAATGGATTTCACTTCCAATATCCCAAACTGGAGAACAGAGGAACCGCTTTGATACCAGGGCATCCTTCAAGGAGCTTAACTGCAGAACTGCTCAGCCCTTTTAAAAATTGTATTTTCATGGTTTTTTGGATATTTCAAAGCAGAAGTCTCAAAGGTTTGCAATCATGCCATATGCAGACTTATCGTTAAAATATATTTTTATCTGCAGCCACAAAGCTAAAATAAAACTAAGCTGCCTTGTAGAGAGCAATTTAGAATGTATTTTGTGCAAAGAGCACTTTAATAAATGAAGGTCTGAATTGCTCTCTAGTGACCCAGATAATTCAACAGAAGTTACCCAACTTGTCTTTAACTACATTATCAAGAAAAAGTAAGCAGTTTTGCTGCATGTTTCATTTTCCTCTTAGATTATCTGGGAATTCACTGCGCTGGCTGCAGTGAGTTAAAAGGAGTGCATGCAGCACTGCACCACCTCGTTAGCATGCAGACTGCAAACAGCAAGGGCTGCTGAGTCAAATCTAGCACCCAGGAGCCCAATACCACACAGCAGTGCAAACACTGCTCCTGTACTCAGAAATCACCTAACCACAGCCAAGGGAAGGAACCTGCGCTTGCCTCCCTCCCTGTAAAGGGTTGTCTCCCTTTAAACTTGGTTTCCTGGTAGTGTGTTAAGTCCCTGCTATGAGCATGTTCACCAGGGCCAACACTCTGGTTAGGTATGTCCTCTAGACCAAAATTTTGTAGGATCCTATGAATAGAAGCTGCGTGAGCACCGATCCTAATCTAGTCTGGCTGCAGACCTGTTCTCTGCTTACAGAACTAAATGTTTTCAAAGTTTTCTTCGTATCACCAAGTCCTTTTTAGTTCACTGAGGAGGGAGGCACTAAAAACCTTGGTCACTGCAGATAAATCCAGGCATATCAGTTGGCCTCTGAAGAATCACTTACAGCAGCTGGCACCCCAACTTAGCAACAATTTACGTCAGTGCTTTACATCCACGAGGGGATCTCCAAACTTTTAAAACCTCTCTGGCTCCACAGGGTGCTGAAGGTCACCACTGAAAACAGTTCCTGGCTGCTGTGATAACGCTCTTGCACTCCTCCCCAAAAAATCATTTGTATTTATTGCATACACCATATGAGAATTTCCATACATGCACGCATACACACGCTTGCCAAGAGGAGTCATGGCTCTGAATTAATTTTTTGAGAACTGGCAAACAATTACAATAATTAATCTACGGGGAAATAATGGTAGCAGCAACAAATTGTGTCTGGCTCCTCCACGGGCTGCAGTGAGATCCAAACTGCTGGTCTCATTAAGAAAACACTCAATGCCTACAAAACCCTTGGTTGCCCATAGTGATAACTTGGTCTTGTAGGCACAATATTTGAAAGGGAGAAAGATTTCAGAAGACTACAATTTCCTTTTTTCCTTGCCACCAGACATCTCTACCCACCTCTATGGGGCAAGCACTCAAACGGCTGAACCAATGTGTGGTCATGGTCAGGAACTTCCAAAAGATGTCTTGTCAGCAGAGAAAGTTTCTTTTCTGCTGACAGCAGATCCCCTTCACCACCACCAGCTCAACCACTGCCCTTTACTTTCTTGACCCTTTGGTCACACCAAACACCAAATCATTTGTGCACCACACTCCGATGGAAGACAGACCCACAGAGCAAGGACAGAAGCAGAACAGGAACTTTTTAAAATAGTACTAATGAAGTAAACCAGCTGACATTTGCAAAAATAATAAACGTTACTGTTTGAACAACCCTGCTAAGTCCTGCTTTGAAGATCACAAATTAATGCAGCTTTTTACTGCCATGGGTTTCCATCTACACCAAGCACTTTCCAACTCTCATCTGCTCACAAGTTTCTGATGCATTTGCAGTTAAACAAATGAGTCACAAACCAATATTCTCTCACACTCAATTACACTTAGCACTTAAAATAGCGCTTTTCTTGTTCCAAGTACATTACAAACATATCGTTCTCATCCTTAAACAGTGAGGTCTTAACCTTACCCTGCAGATGGGAAGCAGACACAGAGGTGAAGCAACTTGTCTAAACAGAGCAGAGGGTGAGTCAGTGACTCCAGCAGAGCATCTCCATCATGCTGCAGCCCCTCTCCCCCTGTGTATGGATCAAGCTGTGGAGCTCCTGTGGCTGCACTCAGTGAATGCCAACAGACATTATCTGACACGATGGGCTTTACAGTTTGCAAGCTGATACATCATTCAAGCATTATAAACAGAATCTGCTTTGTAATGAATCTGAAGTGATATAAAAGAGAAGTGACACCGAAGCAGGAAAGTATTCTTGCCCAGTGGTCTAAGTTTTTATATGGGAAGCCTGAAAGCCTCTGCAAACAGCACAGCTGAGCGAGACTTCCTAGACTGGTTACCACAGTGCTGGGTTGCTTTGAAAAAGTAATTTTCTTTACAAATTTACAAATCTAATGTCCTGTGTCTATCCAGTTAAAAAGCTCCAGTATGCCTTTACAGATCAAATAATTTGATAACATACAGAAAGAGGCAGAAAACAGAACCATGGCAGTGCTCAAACCACTTCTCCTGTCCCTCTGCTCATTCCTGCCTATCTGCAGTAACCAAACCCCTTAATGCAGCATTGAGGTTGTTCTGAGCTTGGGAGTCTGCCCGCTGGAAATTATTCTATCATGTTACCCTCGCCTCTTATTGATGAATAGCCAGCAGTGTTTAGCTGGAGTCTCAGCACCAGCTTTCTCAGCTTCTCTTTCTCCTCTCTGATGCACAGGAGGAAGGTACTCTGTACTTACTTCTATGCAGTGACCAAATATTTTTCAGATAAATGGCAAAAGTCAGGGTAATAAACTCGATGGAGTGATTTCAACTAGAAGGGGGGAAAAAAAAACCCCAAAGCGTTGTATCGAAGCGTTTCTGTCTCAAAGGAACCACTGACTTTCCATCTCTCCGTATTTCATCTGTCTGGATGCTCTGGAGCTGCAGTACACAACTGGAAAAAAAAAAAAAAATCCCTTCCAAATTACTTTATTACAGATTTGAGTTTCTCGATTTCTGAGCGGGAGCTTTGCTACGTCACCCGTTTCACGGCTAATTCCATCCCCTGTCAGTGAGGCTCCCGCTCTGCCCTGCTTGAACACGCTCCAGCTGTTGAGTCACGGCCCTGCTGGGCTCTCAGGCTCATCCCCCCCTGGCCAGCACGTGTCTGGGGTCTGACCACACACACACCACCACAGAGCTCACGTTACACGCCTGCTCCAACCAGCCCTGCTCTCAGGTGTGGTCAGAGGGGTTTTTTCAGCACCCCTCAAGCCCCACTGGGCCGGGGAAATCATGGTCAGACAGGAGCTGCCTCGTCCCCCAGCTCCAACACTGGGTGCTGCCTGCCTGTTTGCCAACAGAAAGCTAAATCTGGGGAGGGAAGAACTGCAGACTTTAAACAACAGTAGATAAAGAGGCACAAGGGAAGGCAGATAAATCAGTTTATGTGTTTGTGGATGAAGAAACTAGGCTGCTCAGCAGAAAGCTGTCAAGTCAAGGCCCAACACCATCCATGCCTGCCATGGTCAAATGGTCACTTTCCACTTGGGTTCAAATGAACGCCAGAAAATGTGTTGAAACACGTGCAAGCTGGTGGATTCTATCAACCTAACCCAGTAGCAAATTCTTTAAAGTCAAACTGAAAGTTCAAGCCTTTTACAGAGCTCAGTCACAGCAGAATTTCCAGCTGCTGGGTCCCACTCACCAGCCATGTGTAACCAGTACATGGGAGGCCTCAGAGATGGGAAATACCCCCCTGCCTGCTTCTGGACCTCCTGGTCATGTTTTTGTCACTATGACATAGCTCAGTGGAAGGCTCCAGCAGCTGGGATGGGCAGTTTAACTGCTCAACTTGTCTAGTGCTTGGATCATATATAACTAATTGAAAATAGACTTACTTTCAATTAAAAAAACCCCAAACTTAGAATACAGAACCTTTCCTTTCCTTCACCTGAAAAACTAACCTTAGATCTTCTCTCACTCTCTCTGTGCTCCCACACCAAAACCTGCAGCTTTAGAGGAGACAGAACCTTAAAAAAGGTTCAATTTCCAGCTTATCCTGACTCTTGCGGCTCGTTAGAAAGAACGAAGTGGAGTCTAAAAATCTTACTCCATGAACGGTTCCTTTTTCAAAGGCCATTTGGGTCTCTGCTGGATGCACATATTTAAAAGCTATCAGATTAAAAATAACAGCAGACATCTCTCCCCATGCCATAATGAAGCTATTGTGCACATTTTTAATCAACCGCTCCTGCCACTTTTGCCACGAGTCCTTTGAAGGCAGCGGTGACTTATGTAATGAGTTACACAACGATGCCCATTAAAATGGCATTTGTTCCCTTGGGCTCAGCTCCATCATTTGGGGAAGACAAAAGGCAAGTTGCAAGGCTTCAGCTAAACCCTAGCTGACAGGGACTTTAAGAGTTCAGAAGCAAAAGGCAAAAATAACGAGCTAGAGTTCAAAACGACCTTTCCGCTGAGGACTGTCTGTGCTGTGGTGCAGCATCCAGTGAGAGCCTCCAGGGCTGGGCCTCTGGCTCCTCCAGACCCACTTCTGCCCTCAGAAACACAGCAGAACAGGTGATTCAGGACAGACAGACGAGCACGTGAGAGCTTACCATGAGACTGATGAAGCACGGGTCTTTCAAGATTTTATATGAACATTGCTACAATTCCCAACATCTTCCTTCCACCTCTATCTACTCCATACCTATAAGTACAGAGATCTGGGGGCCTGTGCCCTGGTTGAAGCTTTTGGGCTCTCCTGTAAAGTAAACATTTAAATCATAGTGACTGACAGAAATCCAAGCCTTTGAGCTTTCAGGAAACTCAAACAGCCTCTCCCAACAGCCACGTTTCTCCACAGAAGAGGTGGCAGAGTTGGTGCAGGAGGCACAATGTGATGCTCCTAACTGCGTTGTGGGCAACAGAAACCTACTGCAAGGGCACTTGCAAAACTAATTTTTAATAATTTTGTGCTGGAGGGCAGCTCTGTCCGTCTTGCAACAAAATGTTCAAGCTCACCACTGTGGAGCTATGAGGACGGAGAGAAAGCACCAGGTTTTAAGGAGAGTTGAAGGAAACAGATGAGGAGAAGCCCAGATACTTCTCCACCCTTTCACACCTGCACTGTGTCACTCAGCTCTCACAGTACACAGCAAACAGCCTTCAGCTACATTTCACGCCCTCTTTCTCCAGAAGTCCTGAGGATGTTTAGAAGCCTAAAAATGCTGATAGGCAGCATTTGTGCGATCCTGCATGTTCCCAAAAGGATGAACTGGGATCCCGAGTACGGAAGAGACAGAATGTGACAGAACAGAACCAAAATATCCCTTTTAAACACATCAGCTGCTGCATCACGGGTGCTACAAAAGCCTCAGACCCACCACTTCCAGCCCTTGAGTTTACTTTTCTCAACTTTGCCATTACCCCCAGAGACTGAAGCAAAGAGAAATCATTCAGAGACAAAAAAAGACCTGGTATGGTACCCGGAAAGGGAAAAAAAAAAAAGGGAGTGACCAGTGTCAATCAGGAAGTTTGCCCACCCTAACCTTTGTACCTTAGGTGGAGTTGTTTGTAAGCTGCTCCAAGTCCCTCTCCAGGGAATCCAATTGCTAGGAGAGCCGCCAGGTTTGAGAGGAAAACGATGGAGGAAGGGCAGCTCGAGAATCAAACAATCCTTCTTGAGTGCTAAAGAAACTTTTCCTCCACCATCACGTCACCTTGGAAGCAGCCAACTTTTGGGAGCGGAAAGACCGACTGCCCTTTTTCTTTTTTGGCAACATTACAGTGAATGAGCATAAACCAGTGAGCATTAATGATGTGCAGTGACAGCACACAAACTTCTCTGGAAAAGGGAGGCTCAGTTCCCTCTCAGCTGGCCAGGCAATGCTCACTGACTCACAGGCTTCATTATTTTTATGCCGCCCTCTGGGGCCTCCAGAGGAAGCAAAACATTTTTATTTGTCAGAGAGCACATTTTTATTTTGATTTTTTTTTTTTTCCTTTCTAAGCAACCATGAATGAAGCATCTCCAGCTGCAGCAACCTCATGTGGAAAGAGCTCGCAGTGTTTGCAAGGGAATTGGAAAGCACAGAGGGCAACTTATCAATTCAGCCACGTCTCCTGACTGCAGTGAAAAGGATTGGGTCAGTCAACAACTTTAATTTTATGGTGCATTAGTACTACAGCTCTTCTTCCTTCCAGTGTCATATTTGGAAGCAAATCTTCAGATTGCAAGGAAGAGAAGATGCACAAGATCAAGTAGCAAGTTCAGAGCAGCTGACCAGGTTCCCTCCTAGTTCTTTTCACCTGAAGTATTTTAGAAGCATCTCCTTGCATGCAGACACATAAACCAGGAATCCTTTAGCTGCTGAATATCGCAGCAATATCACCCAACTGATTTATAGGGAAAAAGAAACAAAAAAAGGCAAAAAGGTACAATTATTCAAACAAGGAGGGATTTAAGGGAGTAAATCTCTGCTAGCCAAGTTCAGTTTCCTCCAGCACACCAAAGCTGGCTTTCAGACTTCTCTTTGAAAAAGATACTGTAATTTATTGATAAGCAGCAGCAGCAGCAGACAGGACTTTTGCTCTGTTTTATCAGAAGGAAAGCCACCCCAGCAGACTGGTGCCATACCAACTTGCAAGCAGAAACGTTCACCAAATCACCCACAAACCTTCGCGCAGCATCTGGTGAGTCTCCGGTAATTTCCCATTTAAGTACTGATTTTGCACAGCCCTGCAAGCCCCAGAGAACTAATGGGATTACAAAACTGGTAACATGACTTGTAACTCCCACCTCCTGTGCCAGCAGCACTAGAACAAAAAGAGACTCAAGTAGCCTCCAACACCAACATGAACACCGTGGTCCATTCTCACCCTGCTCTGCACATGGAAGCCACCAAGAAAGTTAATAAACACTGAACTTTAAATGGGGAAAAAAAAAAACCAGCTACGAGGCATAACATCTGCCTTACTTCAGCAAACAGCCTCGAACAGAGAAATGCAATGGTGGTGAGGGAATCTGTTGAATTTCTCTGTTCACCAAACATGACTTAATATGGGGTCTGTGGGCATCCCCACTCGTCTGGCGGCTCTTGGAGGAGATGGGCATGACAGTGATTCAGACACCTAAAAATAAAGCCCCTGCAGGCACAAGTATGTGTGTTCTCTACCTGAGTCACCCCAGGCTGTGAGGAGCATGTGAGCCAAGGCTCATCTGTTTCACTGACAGTCCTGCCATGGCCAAGCAAAAGCCCTCATCACTGAGCTCCGCTTAAACTCTTTCTCCCATCCTCTCATTTTCTCAAGCACATTTAGACTCTTTCCACACTGAAAAACCTCTGCTAGGCCTGGGTTTCAGTCCTGTGGCTGCCAGCTTTGAAACTCAGACCTGAAAGATTATAACCCAATGTTGCTGAAGCTGTTTATCCATCTCCAAGGTGACAGGATGTCGTCACTGCCACTCGGCAGGACACCAAGCAGAAACACATTATTTCAGAGGCTTTAGGGAAAACCCTAATTGCTCACAACCTGCCTACAGGTTCACCAGCTGAGAAACAAGGTTGCAAATGGAGCCTTGACTTTTTGTCTGCCCCACAGCACTAGCTCTGAATGGGAAAAATGACAAACCCAGCCCTCTTTCATCCTTGGAGAGTAACCTCAGCTCTCATTCATTAGGCGATGGAAAAAAAAGAGAAGCTGGCTCAGATCTGCCTGACACAATTTCCAGTTGCTTTGGACATTACTAATTATAGCCATCTTTATTTTTGACCTCTGATTACAGACTCTTTGCACATTCAGCCTGAATGGCAAAGCTAACCCCTCTTTTCTAGTAGGCTTGGGAGGAACTTTATACCCTGCCCAAGAGCCACCACCCACGCTCCTCTGAGCACAAGAAATGAGATCAAAACATGGAAAGCATTTGCTTAAACATGCTTAATTTTATTTTCTTCTTTAGCAAGTGCCACAGATCAAGGGCAACAGTCCAGGTGAGAGTGTGATGTAAGCTCTTTTCCATGCACGTTCCGAGATGAGCAACTGCTTGGAGCGGGAGCCTCGTTGCTCCCTGTTCTGACTAGCACTGTATCCTCAGGGCCCAGATGCTGAAAAGCAGATATTCAGTTCAGTAAGATTAAACATGTCTGCACAGCTCCAGTGCACCATGCTGGGGGCTCATATCTCTGCAAGAGAGAGAACAATGAATTTCAGGAACCAGGCCAGCACTATCTCCTAGAGGCACTGCAATACCAGTGTAAACTTCCCTAATATTGCTTACTCAATAAAACAAGGCATCACAGGAGGGCTATGCAAATCCCTCAGCTTTGAAGTACTGCTCTCCTGTTGCCCCAGAGGACCAGCTCTCTATCTCCACGCACACAGACAAGTGTGTGTGCAAGGTGATACAGCAGCAGTGCAGGTGTGAAATTTCTGATGTAATCAGGTCAGAAGCTGCTTTCACACTATTGTTGTACTGCTCGTGTGAAGGGTTAAGGAGCTGCAGGCCATATCCTCGACTCCATACCCTGTTCTATACCTGATAGGATCTGCAATGAAACCACCAGCTTTACTGCCTGCCCACGGGCAGTAGGAAATTTTAGTCTTCTATAAGCACAATTTGAAACATCAGTGCCTCCAGCAAGGGGAAACTGAGATGTTAATTGAACTGAACAGCCCAGGAGGGAGCTTCCCCTTCCTCAGCTGTAGGATTAGCACATCCCTAGACCATCATGGCAGGAAACAGGAGGTAGCTTAGGGAGTCTAAGTGGGACATCTATCTTTACTGCACACAAACATCAAAAGTTACTTTAGCAGTAAACAATCATTTGTGACAACTTTCTATTTTATCCTGTCTCCTCCTCCTGAACTAAAATCTCCTGGTTATACTGCTCCTATGGAAAACAGGTTTAAAGGCAAACTGCCACAAACACCTGCAGTTCTCTTCAGTCTTTTTGGCAAATCCTGACTTCAAAACAAAAAAGACTGAACTTCTACAGAAGCAAACCCTAGCAGAGCTGTACAGGCATCAGCAGCACCAAGAAGGGAGTCTGAAGGAATCCATCCCGTGTCTAACTCAACTGAGCCCACTGAAGATTTAAAGTTTCAGTAATATGGAAACAGCCACCAGAATTTTACTTGTTAACTTAATGCTGAAGAAAAAGTAGCTATTCCTCAGCTACTTCAGAATATTATGTAGCCTAATGCAATGACAAGTTTGAAAACGCACTTAACAAGGGGATACCTGAGCCTGATTTCTCTAGTGTTTCATTCTTTGCTGGCATGCAACATTTTTGATGTATCACCCCAGCTTTCTACATTTAACAGTTACTGTTATCTTTAACGGAAATGACCAAAAGTGGGCCCTACTAAGAATAGTTTCAATTTTTCAATGAGCTTCCACTTTGCTCATACAGGAAGCTGGCCTGAGGGTCAAGAAGAAACACCTTCAATGCTGATATACAACAACCTGACAGCTAAAGGGAACTAAGCTGAGGTTGGATTTTACCAAAACCAAAGCTGAACCTCAGGTCAGCACCTCTATAATCCTGCTGAAACTATTCTTTTCTCACAGAATAAATCTTGGTGAACTAACAGTGATGATTTTACCACCAGCCCATTCCCTGATCACATCCCATCCCATGCAGAGCATAACATCAAGTTTCACAAGTGAGATCTTGCCCACGAGCCAGCCCTACCTGCCAGGGAGAGACATGAACGCGTTCAAAGACCATGATCCACTCCAAATAAAAAAAAAACATGTTCTAAAAGCCAGTGCCCAGATTCTGTGGCAAAGAGGCCTTAGGATTCTATAAATAAGAAATAATTTTGTGCAGTATTTCTATTGAATTTGGTTTTGACAAAGCAGCAGAACCACAACTGCCAAAGCTGGTTTAAGTCCCTGCAGCACAGCGTGCGGCCGTGTGGCGATCCCGCCATCAGCCCCGAGAGGTGAATCAATACCAATTTCAGCTCGTGGTCCGTTGAGCAATAATACTTTGGAGCTTAGGATGGTCTGTTTGGAAAACAGCAGCCAGCCTGACACTTCAGCTCCACGGGGCCCCCGAGCCATGTGGTGCCGGGTCAGGCCAGGCCCTGCTCCATCGCCTCCGGAGAGCACGGCCCTTCGCCCAGGCTGAGCCTGGTGCCTCATCAAAGCTTCACTGTCATTAACTTCACGCTCCTCCACTGTGAGAAACATGCCAGAACCCACTGATTTGTGCAGCGTGTTTAGGATGTCACAGCAGTCGGGTTCAGAAAGACATAAAGAGATGTTTATAAAAAATACTTGCGGTGCTGTTACTAGAAGGGTAACTAGAAGGGTTTAGGTACCTCCTAAACCTTCTGGGTTTAATATTATCAACTGGTAACACACGACCTGCCTGCACAAGCTTCACCCCGGCTGTATTTTGAGTTTTCAGCTGGATCCAGCCAATGAGTAAAAAAAAAATTACGTTGCAGTAAAGCAACAAGAAACACTATAAACCATCTTTCAGCTAATAAACCACTGCCTATAATGCTGAAAACATAGAACTGACCTTGTACATATGATCCATGTTTATTATTATCACTTTGCAGTATAAGAAGCATCTAGTACTAAGCTTTGGGGCAGCACAGTTAGAAAGCATCACTTTTCAATGGCTATCTAAGATCACAGGAGCTAAAAAATACTTATGCCTAAGAGATTATGGCGTGTTGCTCAGCAGAAATAACTGTGTGTTTTGGAGGGGGCTGAGGGGAGCTGAACACTGCAGCCATTGACTGCAGGACCTCAGCAAACATCTGCTCCCCACAAGGGCAACTCTCCCACAACACCCTGCATGACTTCGCAAGTCCAGTCTGTGTTTGGACTTCATTTATTTTAGCACATGTTTTCGGGAAACTTCCCTTTCCTTTCTACCCTGTTTACAAATTTACACAGCAAACTCACTTTGCCTCCCTCCTCAAACAAACATGTAAGTTTTGCCTCTTTTCTCCTCTGTGTACTCAGGAGCTCTGAAGCTCAGCAAATAAACTTTCAGCTATATCTACTTCTAAACTGCTGATTTCTGTAGAAGAATAACAGATGGAAGACAGCTCTCCTGCTTCATTTTTGGCAACTCTGCAGTCAGAAGTCTGAATACACTGAATGTGCCCTTACTCCTCATTAACCTGAGAGCCTGTTATGTATCTATTGCAAAGAGTGCAAAACTGGAAGATGTCTCAAACAAATCTTGGAAAAGACATTTGATTTGGGAAAAGCTGCTTCATTAAAATGTGTTGAAACTCCTGAATCCTTCTGCAAAAGGCTCCTACAGGCTATAATGACTTTAACCAGTACTATTTCCACGTCTATCTTGATATTACACACAAGTCGTAGGTACAAAACACCCACAACGGCTTGATTGCTGCTATTTGATTAAAAAACAACACTATATATAGCAGTCACATAATTATGAAACTGAACCCACTCATATGGGAACTCTGAAAGATGCCCCTCACAGAAGACATTTTCAACAGGCATTCAAATCACTTCTAAAAGAGAATTAAAAAAAATATGCAGAAAATACTTCAATACGGTCAAGTCAATTTATGATTTGTTGGCAGAGAACAGAGTGGGTGAAGAGCTGAGTTGGTTTTCTGGCAGATGCACAAATCTATACTTTTAGAGAGATTGCTTGAAACTGTAACACACCAGAATTTATCAGGATAAAACGGGCAACATTCAAAGCCACAAGAATCTTATAGCTCAGACTTTATAATGAGAGGATTTTTCCACCCAGGAAAACTAATTCAAATCAAGATGAAGGCTGGAAACTCACATTATTACTCCCTACGCAGTTTTACTCTGGAATATGACTGTCCACTTGCAAAGATTTAGCCAATTAAAAGGCAAAAGAGTAATATTTAGGGATAATTCTCATGTATATATTGTTTCTCAAAGATAAAAAGTTAAAGTCTAGCTTTATTGAACCAAAGTAGATAACAAACCTCAAAGGAAGAGATTTTTCTTGTAGGAATTGTCATTTTTTAATTTAAAGGATGCTCCTATAAGAAATCAGGAAAACATAACCCAAACATTTTCCACTGTAAAGCAGAAATCCCTGTTTTGTCCTCTCCCGTTAAGAACTGAGTCTGCATTTGCAAAACAACCCGACAAAGAGGTGCCACCTCCGCTAAAATACTTTGTCATTCAGGAACCCAGTGGAAGGGAAGTCAGCTCCAGGCCTAACAGCAAAGCTCCAGGCTTACATTTAAACAATAAGTCCAAACAAAGCCTGACCTAGCACCCAACAGGCAGCTGGTTTTTTCACAGGGATTTGCAGAATGGGTTTTTTTTGCGCCCTTAATGTCAAAACTGCCATCTCTGTGCCTCCAAAATGGCTGTGTGATGGTTTTTCATTTTACACAGCCAGAAATTCATGGCACAAATGGGAAAGAGGTGGGGATTCAAAGGACACCCCAGTCACACGAAAATGCAGAGCAGATGCAAAAACATGTCGCTATTGGCAGAGGAGCTACCTGGATGACAGCAGCTCAACTCAATGTCACTATGAGTGTCTTTATAGGACAAATGGACTGTGATTCTGAAGCCACATAATATTCCCATAATGGGCTTGAAACAGGCTGCCAGTCACAGGCAGCACATAATAAACAGTTTGGGCAAAGCTGCCCAAGCAATAAGCAGGTTACTGTGAAAGAAATGACCAATCTTCCCAGCAAATGACCCAGCATAACCAATCTCACCATCCCCAACAAGCTCCCAGACTTAACAGCACAAATACTTACAGTCACTTTCAACATTTCAAACCAAGAAACCGCTCCCTCATATTCTTAATTACCTCCCACAGCAAGACAGACAGGGATTTGGAGCCTCCATAAATCCTCAGTAGTAGAGAAATCAACCCACTATTTTTCTAACATTAAGTCTACTAGGTTTATTTTATAAAATTACTAGCCAAACCAGAGTCCAATAATGAGATGATCTTTTTGGAAGTAATATTTTTCTTGGAGGAAAAAAAAAAGAAACCCTGTTTTCATCTATAATATCCATAAATCACTGTGTTTACAAACTACAGCTTGGGGATTCAGGGCCAATCCAGTGATAGGATTTCTCTTCTATTTGCACCATGTCAGCATCTGCTCTCTTCATGTGAAAACAAAAAGCTGCCCAAGGAGATTTCACACCCTGAACCACCCAGGTCCCAAAGAGTCTGCCTAGTTCAGCTCATTAGGACCACACTATGCTTTGCATTTCCTACCATTTTAATATTATAAGTGTTTAAATGTATATATGATAACACTGGGAAAGCAGCTCTTGTTCAACTTCAAACAAACATAGAACACTTCTTCACCACAAAAGCTGAAGTCAAATGCTCCAAGGCTTCTTTCAGAAAGTCATGAAGGTGAACACCAATAAACACTGCCAAAAGTATGCCCTCCTCTCCTCAGACATGTTCTTACTGTTCAGTTACACTTGGTTGTAATGGTAGACATGGTTTGTTAAAGGATTTTCACACACCTAAGGAACCAAGTCTGGCAGTGATTTTTTTATTCAATTTAATAAAAATTTTACTCCTATATATACACATAGTGCTTTTAATGAGAAGTTCTGAAAAACACCAAAAAACAATCACCTCCAGGGTAAAAGGTAACAGCCAAACAGGAGAAAAATCACAACAGGAAGAAATTATATTCCAGAAATAACAGCAAATAACATGGATTTCAAAGCACGCTAGGGACTATAGAGCGTCCACTTATTGCAGATAAGAATTCAGATTGAATTTTGGAGATCTAATCTGAAATACAGAGAGTCATAATATTCCTGGGGGTAAAGAGCTCCAGAAAGCATCAGTGTTACAGGAGGAGGCTTCTCCTGCCAAATTACCACCACTCTTACTTGAATTCACACCTTCTGGTTGTGTATTAACACAATAATCTCGTATTATATTAACCTCAGTCTACCATTTTACCTCCACAGAAGCATAGGTCAGAAAGGGAATTTCAGAGTTGAAGCCCATTCTCTTGTTGGATCATAAAAATGACAGTGTTACTGAATCACACAAAAGGTCACCCGCTGGGACCTGATGCAAAACAAGGAAAACCAAAACAAGGAAACGAAGCAAACAAAGAAAAATACTTAAAGAAGGAAAGTCTTTGAAACCATCAGTCCATCCACTTAAGCGCTGTTAATTCATAATGATCCTGATTCTTACATCCAGTTCTAAATTTTCAACACAGCATGTGTCGCTTTATTTAAAAAATACGATCTGCTTTTGAATTTTTCTGGGTAAGAGCACAGATGTACACAACGCTTTGCATGCTAAAGACGGGGCTTTATAGAGGGGCTCAAATTTCACACGTGCCCATCCTTTCAACAGGCAAATCCGTTCTGACACTGGTTATTGTTACAGGATCTAAAAAATACAGAGCCACAGCACCTAACATGGGAGTTCTGAGGGCAAACAGGCTACTGCAGAGAGGCTCCAGACAGGAGGAAAAAAGAGGCCGATGGGTCGTCAGTCAGACTCTTTTTAATCAGGTTGAAACGCTTTGCTGCAGAGGGGGGTTCAGTCTCTCCAATCCACATTCCCATCACTCATGCTGCTTTCTTAATTAGCAGCAAGTGGACAACAGCTGTCAGTAGCCTGGAGGCCAGAAAGTTATCAGCAAAAAGGGGGATGTGTTAAGGACAGAGATAGGAGGGCAGCCAAGAGATCCATCCACAGCCAACGTGGGCACAGAACCATGGAATGGTTTGGGTTGGAAGGGACCATAAAGATCATCTCATTCCAACCCCTTGCTACAGGCAGGACACTGACACTGAGAGGTTACTCTTCCTGCTGGCTTTAGTCTGGTGGTTTTAACATATGACTAATCGCAATTCAATTTTTTTTTTTAATTTTTTATACTTTTTTTAGCATTTCCGAAACAGGAAAATTTAAACGCAGAATAGAAGGAAATGGGATGGCCATCCTAATGTCTTGATGAAAATACATGAGGGTCAACTCAAAGACACAGAAGAATACAGTCTCCAAATATTGTTGCTGAAGTTTTAAGCATAAACATGAGACAGCAGGGAAAAAAGATGTTTTACTTAAACAGCAGAGAGAAACTTTAGCAGAAGATACAAACTTAACCAGAGGCAACTAGAAGCTCTAACCTCAAACAGCACAAAAATAAAAAAAAACCTCTACTCAGTCATTATTATTTGTGTATTAAATCCTAGGAGACCAAGCTATTGGTCATGACCTTATTGCACCACATATTACACTAATGTGGGTCAAAAAGAAATCTCTGTCCCAAAGTGGTGATGCCCTTTGGTCAAACCATTTGCTTATCTCACAAGACAACTCCCTGACTGTCTGGATGATCAAGAAATAAAGTAATTGCTTCCCTGTTGGATGCCCTGATTACTGTCATTTGTGGCAATGGGGTACTGAATGCAATTGGAAGCAATAAAATGTATTATTAAAATTCCCCACTGCCCATTTGTTGGTGACAAATTGTCATCACCCTAACTTCAACTTCTTCAGAAAAGCCACACTTCTTTTGAATTTGGCTTCAACTTAGTCAGAAAGCAGAGATTTGGAGCAATTTTCTGAGGCCTGGCTGGCAGTTCTGCCAGTTCTAAATATACCCCAGCTTTCTGAGCTTGAACCTAAGCAAGGGAAACTGGGTTGAAGATGGAAGCATTTCCCCAAGCTGCCAGTAGACTAGCAAGATACCTAAAAACCCTCATCAAATGAAGTGCTTAATTACAATTCAGACTTCGAGACTCTGGAAATTAGGATAATCTTCTGGGAAATTTAATAGTCTCCCACAAAAGAAATTGCAACATACAAGCCAAAAAAAGCACAGAGCCTGGAGAGCGTTATCCCATCAAATCATACCTTGTACTAGATTCCTCACCCTAATTTCCAGAGAATATGAGGTGAGATCCACAACTTAATTTCAGGTTGTTGAGCCTCTGGGAAAGATTAGGATCAACATAACCAAGAGGCTAAATCATGAAGAGCAGTCTCATGTCAAAAGTTGAGAAATGTTTCTTGAGATGAGTTGATGGAGAGCTACCTGTGAATGGACCTTCTCACACCGGACTTGGTGAACGACCTGGAGGCAAGGCCACAAAGGGCACTGCTGGGAGAAGGTCTCAACACTGCCATTTTTGCACAGACACTGAAATTTTGCCAGCAAACCATGGCTGCAGCCTTGCCAGCCCACTCTGCTCCTCTAGGTGGCATGGTCTGTGCACACAACGTTACCTGCATCTTCCCACACGGAGGGATGTCACCACTACACAGCATTACTTCCACTCACTACCCAATGACATCCTTAAAAACATGAACTAGCAACCCACTCACAGGGTTCACAGCTCCAGCAATCACTGAAAAGCCCACAGAAGCTTGGGGAGAAGCAGAGAACATCTGACCAAAGTACCAAGTTAAGCCATACCAGGGAATGGAAGGAGGGCAGAAGTTGTACTCGCTGTTCTCACCTCACTACAAGCAGCACCTTCCACCACCATCCATCATGAAGTCAGAAGTACAGAAGAAATATTTGCACAACGCTCCAAAAATGTAAAGCTCTAGATGACCACTAAGCATTACACATTCTCCTTTTTTGATTCATGAAATTATCGCCTCAAGGGAAGCGGAATCTTGTTCTCAAAATAAGCCAGAACATCCCATATTTCCTATTGCCACCACCCTCATGAGCCACGACCCCAGGACCACACTGAGCAGCAAGAGAAGCTCTACTGCTTATGCAAGATGTGTGTGGATGTTCCTCTGCTGTGACATACATTCCACTACTTGCTGGCACATCCCTTTCATCTCCAGGACAACTCCGCTGAATCAAAACCTTGTGACACAGGCAGGATGCTCTACAAGCAACATGAGTGTACACATCCAAAAAACCTGCAAACTAAGAGAAACAAAGGGCAGTGAGAGGTGACAAAGAAGGAATCATATCCTGGTATCATAAACAGCAAGGAACAGCACAAAATAAAAAGCAGTTCAAGCCCAGAGCTGAAATGCAGAACTTGGGAAGTAACTGAACTTGGGCTGGAAGTATCTCAGAAGCTGAGCTATGACACTGGGTTCACTCGTATAATACAGCAGTCATAGGGGAATGAGTTTTCCCCATCAGTAGCTTATCTCTGCATCCTGCTTCCAGACAGGTTCACATCTGGAGCACAGTACTCCTTGCTCACTGTTTTTCCCGTGAGTCAAAGGTCAGCAGTGCTGCTACAGCCTCCCATACATACCCTGGATGAGCCCACCGGAGCCCAGGGCCTCCCCTGCTGCTCAGCTGGCACTGATCAGAGGGGTTTGGGCCAAAATAATAATTTATTTTTCCAGAAAATGTCAACTACAGAAATTCACTGAAATATCCATTAAATTCAAAGCAAACTTATTGGTGGAAAGCTATAGAATTCTACATATAATCTCCTCAGAATTCAGCTCTGTGATTAAAACCAGGGATAGACTGAAACAAAAAAGTCCCAACTTGCTTATTAGACAGCTCAGGACAGGGAGTTGACTGCATTTCCAGTGTGTGCCCTGCCTAACACAGGTCCTGGTAAGTCTGAGTGACTTAACCTAACCAAGTCTGAGTGACAGGGGTGCTATAATGCCTGGGAATGTTCAAACCCATGGATCCAGAGGAGATGCCTATTCACAGAAGCAGAAACTGCTACATGAACTCAACATGGAATAAATCAATTAAATTTGTACCCTGGAGCAAGGGTTTGGGGAGTGTCCAGACAAGACTTTACAAATATTAGCTAGCCTGAAGTTAAATACCTCTCTGTAAACTATCCTACAGACTTTGATACCCTAAGAACCAGGAATTTTTTTCCCCCCAATATAAAATTCTGACCAAGTGAAAATATGAAAGCAGTTCTTGATACAGCTTAACTAGACTTTGCTACTGATCATTTGAGCCTGTGCTGCTTCCTATTGATATCAAGGCTTTCACAAGATTTTTCCTATGGCTTACTCATAATGAACAGCTGCTCTGGCAACTGCTGGAGTCAGCAGGTATTTCCTGCCCTGAAAAAAAAGTCATCAATATATCTCAGTACAGAAAATCATACTCTCTTTAAAACAATTCATGATAGGGTTTAGATATCAACTGGCTCCATGCCACAGACACTCCCTTAAACAATGGTTACACCCTCTATACAGCTAAAAATGAAAAAGCTGAAAAGGAAGACATTTTACACAAGTTCCCAGGGTAGAACACATCTGAGAAGCACTGGTCTGGGACTGACATTGTTCTACTAAAAGAATAAATATCTGGGCTCAAATCGTATTTCCTTCACCACCTTCCCAGACTTGCATGAGAAGAAAATCCCTCTGAGCTTTCCTTTTATACTTCTGGTGCTCTCTAGCAGAGTGAAATTTTATAAAACTGTAAATAAACTAGAAGTGCTGCAGATTATGATTTGCCCTTTTGTTAACATCACTTGCAGCGCCAGTGAGCCTGTTTGCCAGCCAAGGAGAGGTCTGAAACTCTTTCAGTGTTGACTTTAAGCTGAATACAAATATTGAGCGATCTGCCTGCACACTGAGTCCTCAACCACAGCAAAGCACAGCAATGCTGCTTACAATGCTGCCAGTGAGACAGGGTGTCAAAACAAACATCATTGTATTAATTGCATCTGTTGATGAACCAGCCCGAGAACAGCCTTGTTTCAATCACAGGCTTTATAAGACAGCACTGAAATGTTACTGTGAGCGTTGAGATGGATGAGTCAACAGATAAAACACAAAAGCATTTGTAAGGAGAGTCTCGCTGGAGTGATTTGAAAAGCTGCACAGCAACACAAAATGATGGTCTTTATTGACATAGCTTGCTGATATAGTCCTTAACCTCGTTTTAGCTTTCAGTTTTGTTTTCCACAGGATTTCCAGAGACAGGCAAACACACATGTAGTGTTACCTGTGCGAAGGTGTTACCTGTGCGAAGGTGAAAGATCAGTAGAGGCATAACCAATGGGAAAATACTTCAAGTCATGACAGATACTAATCCTTCTCACTGGGGGAGTTTACTACGGCTCTTCTTGGTATTTTGGAAGCTTTCCTTGACCTTGGGGAGTGGAAGACCTTTGAAACCACTACATAAATATGACACTGGGGGTTTGGGGTCAGACCAAGGCAGGAAGCACTGGCTGCACCCCATGGGTGAGCCTCTCCTTTCGTTCTTACTTGGCTGAAACGGTCTCTGCAGTGTCACCTAAGGTCAGTAGATTCAGGTTACTGAAAGAATGACATTTTAAACCTGACCCCTCTCTCATTCAAAACCATCTGCAACTCATCTTTTAAGGCTGAGATTATTCATTCCAGGGGAATTATCCACTAATCAGTTTTTATCTCCAAACCAGGTCCTCACGCTTGCAGCTGGTCGAGAGCTCAGTCTGGCAGAGGTTTTGGTTCCTTCCACTTTCAGAACATCTCCCAAAGGGCAGAATTCAAAATACATTTGATGGCATCTCCATGTGCTAAGGAAACTGGCACCAATTTACCAGCTGACACATCGTGTGCCAAGGTAGAGAGGCTCAAAGCAAGGCTTCATGTTATGAGTCACTTTGACTTGGAATAGGCCTTAGTTCTTTACATCTTCATGCACAGGGAACTGCTGCCTGAGGTTTTGCACCACCAGGATCTTCTGAAGTAGGATAAAAAGTAAGCAAAACCAGACTGCACAACAGGAAAAGGAGGCAAGGACTCCAGTGTTTCCCCCAGAATAACAGAGGTCAGCACAGACCTTTGGCTCCTCAGCACACTTGCTCACTAGCCCGGCTGCTATTCTGTATTTGTCACAGTCAAGTGTGAAACTCAAGAGAACCATGTGGTCAAGTGAGTCAGATCCCTGCATTCTGCAAATGCTTCTCCCCGACTTATTATAGTTCATCCTTTTGCTGCAGCTCTGCCCTGTGACAGCAAAGCATTTCAGACCCACTGCTCGACCCCTGTGACAGCAGCTCCTCCAGTTCCTTCCATTCACTTGCCCATGCCATGTACCAGCACAAAATTCATGTGCATCTCCATCTCCCAGAGCAGAAATCCCTGTTCTGTAGGGCCTTCAAGATTAAGATGTGCCCTTCATTTGCAATTATCATGCAAAAAAACCCCCCCAAAAATCCAGGCAGATAAGCTGCCTCCTGCATTTCACCCAGAGGCCAAGGTAAATACTGCAAAACCTGCAGTTTGCATCAGTAAACACAGCAACATAATAGTTTGTTTTATCTAATTTTCAAATTTGAGGTCTATGTTAAAACAAAACCAAACCCAGCTCACCTGGATTTCTCCTGGCAAACAAATTGTTGAAATGGCCAAAAATCATATTTTACCAACTGCAAAAGAGACATTCTGGAGATTCTTTAGCTGGTATGAATCAGGACAAAGGGCATTTTACAGCTGTACGAGTGAGAATATTTTGGGAAAAAGAGATGTTTTTAATTCCCTCTAGTTCATTTAATATTATCTAAACATCATAGCTTAAAATAATCCTGACAGACAAAAGAGGCCAGACCTTTCTATCCAACACAGTACAACATGCACTGTATCAAAAGTATTCTCTACTCTCTCCTTGGGTAAAATGGCAGGGATGGAGGAAAAGAAATTCTTTACACTGAAGAGCAGAAATCTCTACCCAGACCCATTTGTTTTACTCTGTAAGTATTGACAGATGAGTAATGAAAACTTTGCTGCAGACACAGCCTGTTCTTCAAGGCAGCATCAGTTAATAAACCACAACCACAGCTGCAAAAATATTAAGGAATTTAACTAAGTGACTCCTTCAAGGGCACAGGATTGCAGGAGGAGCCAGTTTTTGTGCTTTGTTATCATCCCAAAAGTTAAGATCATAGTGTGCAACATCAACATAAACCACTGTTACTGTTTTGGATATAAAAGCTTTGAATAACAATTTCATTAAATGTATACAACTGAGTACTAATATTTCTAGCATGGTCTTTTTCCATTATGATAATATTTGAAACTTAGTATACTGTGTTGCCAAAGCTTTTAGATGTGAATTATCTCATCTGAGAAGAATTAAATGATAAAAACAGTATTACAGTAAAAACAAAATCACAGCCTGTTAGCTCTCAGAATCACAGAATCATCAAAGCTGGAAGAGACCTTCAAGATCATCTGGTCCAACAGTCAACTCAACATAATCACCCCTAAACCATGTCCCCAAGAGCCACATGCAGACTCCTCTTGAACACTTCCAGAGACAGTGACTCCACCACCTCCCTGGGCAGCTTATTCCAATGCCTGACCACTCTTTCAGCCAAAAATCTGAACTTTCACAAGCCACAGCACTGGTCTGGTAAAATGGCTGAGAGTGGTGTTTTGCAGGACTTATCTACCTTGGATGCCAGACTTGGATCAAGAATTAACATTAACAATCAAGTCAACAGCACATGCAGGCTGGTAATGATTTCAAAATCAGACTTGGTAGGGGAATTTTTTGTATGGGTTACACCAATATCAAAACAAGGGTTTGAATCCCTTGGACCTTGGCACTTGCCAGGCTTCCAGCCAAATGGAAGCTCAGGGAAGTTCTCCTGTGTATCACTTGTGCTACACCTGATGTCTCCAGGGAGCCCTAGAAGTGTTACAGTGAAAGGTACACCTCACATTTGAGGCCTAATGAACCAGGATAATGAATTCAGGATAAAATCTAAGAGTAAGAGCTGCCAATGCGTATTTAGGGAATTTATACAAGTGCTCTCACCTCAGACAGACAGGAACAAAACCATCTTTGTTTAAAGGCTACCTGGAAATAGGCACAGGCAGTAACAAGAACCAAATTCTCCCCTGGTCTGGTTTTCAAGTGTTTGTTTGCCCTGCCATTTTTATCAGGTTTTTAACAGAAACCCACCCTTCACTGTCCCTGATGGGCTCCTTTGAACCGTCCTCAGAAGATACACATAGTTGCTTTTTACCAAAGGATTCAAGTCATCTTTGCCAGACAGAGTATGGGACAGCTACATTTTCCCTTTAGCATGTCTTATCAAAGGATGCTACAGATTAAATAAGAGAAATACAGACAAGGAACAAGCTCGTCTCTGAGAGATGTGCCAAGTTACACACCAAGAACTCAGTGGCTGTTCTTTAAAGGGATATTGTATACCTGAATCTCACAAAACTGGCCATAGTTGAGAGCACCAGCTCATGGTAAACAATGTACTTTACATACCATTCCTTAAATTCACTAGATCATTTTAACAGGGTGGTGCTACAGTGTTCTGAAGTGTCTCTCCTGTAAACTACAACAGGGCAGATGGACAGAGCAGGGGACAGAAGTGCCACTGTTCCCAGTGACAAAGAGCAAACAGCCATGCACAGAAAAGAACCACAAAAACTAAGCTTAAAACAGAGAAACTCCCCACCTCAGTTTCTGTCAGTTATGCTCTAGATATTGCTCATAAAGGTCAAGATTAAGGGTTTTTTAAAGTCATGTGACTGTCAGATGCACAATGTTTTTGGGTACTGAAAATTTCTCCCACATAATAGCCCTGAAGAAATAATTCCAAGTAGTAGAAGTTAAACTCAATCCCTGCCCTGCTCCTACCATGCTCTGTCAAATATCTGGCATCAGCCTTAACATCTGATTTCGTGTGACCTTTGCAAGGCTATTTATACAGACAAACCACCTCCTGCATAAACCCATGCTCCATGCTTTCTGTAAATCCCTGTAAATTCAGAGATGAGCTCTAACTTAACCTGCTGGCAGACCTCCCTAGTTCCTCAAACTTACTATTCTTGTATATAATTCAGTTTAAAGCTTCTTCTAACAAGAAAAGCAGAATACGTACACTTTAGAAAAAATGATTAAATGGATAAAATATAACCAAACAGGGATACTTAATTTTCTTGCATATGAAAGTTGCAGCACACAATCACTCCCAACAGTGACATGCAAGGCTACATTGTAAAGCAAAAAGTAGATGGGAACCACCCACACTTAAACTCTCATACTCAAATTGACAAAGTTAAGTTGTTATAGTTAGAGCACAACTGAAAGGATAAATGTAACACCCAAGGAAAGCTGTGTTTCAAACAGTATTACCCTGTTAAGTAAAACCCACCATCAGATGGATTCACGGAGTGCTGCTCTCCAGAATTGATTGGAATGCACTACACAACCAGAACTAAACTATTGATTACCCTGGGTGAAAACTAAACTATTGATTACCCTTGATTATATGACTCTTGGTTTGCAAAGGAAAACTTTCTAAATATGGAATTAATTCCTGAGGCTGTTTTACCACCTCTTGGGCAGCACAGACATGAGCCCATCAAAAGGGAAGGGATAAAACAATGCCTGCTGTATACTAGGAACACAGTACCATTTTAATTATTAAAGAATCCCTGCAAACTACAGTTGAACAGATACAGAACTACATGTTCAGTCTCTTAGTAAAATTCTATCAAAGTTTAATCAACCAACCAACTGCAGTATCTGTTTAGTCCAATTTTACCAGCCATGAGTAACTATTCTTTAATTTTAGCCTCTACTGATTTTTTCCTTTCTCTTCAGAAAACCTAAAAAAGAAAATTGTCTCTTCCTCCCCCCACCCCCCCCCAAACCCAAGACATTTTTTACACGTCAGGGATGAAATTAAAGATCTTGCTCAGAATATAAATGGGACTGGTTCAGTGAATGTGTTAAGTACTCAACAAAGGGCATCCCCCCATGAAGCCTTCAGAGAGAAAGAACGAGAGCATGGGAGTGCAAGCAAGCTTTAACCTTTCTCCCTCGGTAGAATAATGAATTAGGGTTTCCTTGGAGGCACTGATGGCCACACCAAGATGTTAAGTTACACCCCAAAATGCACAGTATTTTCATGGCACCAAAAAAGCTCTACCCCAAGCAGCAGAGACCATCACCCAGTAAAGTAAGGTAATGCAAAACATGCTTTTGCTTAATTCAAAGACCCTCAGCCCCATAATTGAGAAATCTCTTCTTCAGTGCCACCCCTGCTCAATTGACCTTCAAAGTGGGATAAAATGGGAACCAAAAAAAAAAAGGAACCTGAAATCAAAATGCTAGCCAGGGCTTAGAATACAGCTCTTGTCAATTCTCAAATATTTTAGATCACTTTCCTAAATATGATCAAATAGAAAGCAAGTGTAGGGGGACCAATTGTCCCAAACATCAAGTGAACATTCTGATACAGACCCTCTTTTCCTTGCACTTGTTTCTATTCCCTTCTCCCTTGCTCTCAACAGGAAAACATTATCCTACAAACTCCAGACAAGGTGAGTTACAGTAGCAACTAAAACAGCAAACAGATTTAACATGAAGAGACTATTTGAAAGCTGAAGAGCTTTCACCGAAACATGCAACCCCAAAAAAAAGTAGATCAATAATCTGATCCATCAGCTTTCTCAGGCTGTTTCACAGAGCACGAGGGGACATCATTTCCCTCTCAGAGATGAAATTGTTTGCACTGTCAGTGCCATTGTCACACACCATAAGAAGAGATCAGAGATGTATTCTTAAGAGTGGATGCTGCGGGTCGGGGAATAGAGTTGTAATTTGTCAGGCTGCAGTAACGTGAACAGCAGAAGTGCAGAGCATTCCTCTGGCAGCACGTCCCAACCTGCAGGATTCCTGTAGCTTTTCCGGATTGCTGAAATTCATCTTCTGTCTCTTCGCCTTGGAACGGACTCCCGTGAAAGCCGCCGGGAACGTCGTCCTTGCCCGATTTCCCCCCTTGTCATCCGTCTTGTCTTTCCCTCCCCGCTCTCCTCGCACGCAACTCACCCACCGCTCCCTCCTCTTCTCTCCCCAGTGGGCTGGGCAGCCTCTCTCTTCTTTTCTGCTCTTTCCAGCCATTCCATCAACATCTCCATTTGTGATGTCCCTTTTTCCTTCTCTGGTACCCTTTTTATACACTGAGGAGTTTGTGTACATCTTGAAGTTCTGGGGCTGCAAATTCAAACTCACAAAGGTGAATAACTCTAGTTCTCCTTCAACCTGCTCTCCCTTTTCCTCTAATCTCTCCTAAAGCCCCAAGAACAACACACTGTTCCCCATTACCATCCCCTCATCCCATTGTGTTCTATAACACCTCTCAGCTGTAGATTATGCAAGCCAAACTTTGGTTATTTAGGCAAAACTGACAAATAGCAAAGCCAATATCTTTGCAATAGCTATGTTATTTTAATACTCCTTCCATACTGCTTCCATGACACTGGCTGAATCCCATAGTTTGCTAATGGTGATAAGGAAAAAGGATGTAACACCAAAGCAGAATTTCCCAAATATTCAGGCACTTGCAGCACAATAAATTTTCCATTGTTTTCAGAGAGAAAAGCTTATTCTGTCACAAATCTGAGAAGCTGGAGGACCCCTCGCCATGCACAGGATTTTTCTCCAGATGACATAAAGTCTCCGCAGGCTGGAAGGATTTCTTTCATGATAAGCAACATTACACAGAGGTCAACAGCTCTGCAAACTAGTAAAGGACCCCAAATCTCTAGTTTCAGCAGAAAAATGTTGGGATGACATGCCTTGGAAAATGGAACAAGTTGTATCTACCACATGTATCCAAACTATGCAAAAGATGGGTGTGGTGAGGAGGGGGAGAGAGGAAGGAGGTTATTAAATCACCTTACCTGTAGTTCTGACATGTAATTTGTCATTTTTAATATATGACATAGTTTCTGGAGTTTTATCTGGCACAAAGACAGGAGATGCTCTCTATCATTTTACCTCTACTGGGGCACAAGGACCTTCCAAATTCGGTGCTACAGTAACAAACAATTGCAGCTTTCACCTCCCACCAGCCCAAATGAGAAGTACCTGTAATACACATAATGACTGAGTGATTGAATTAACCCTGATTAGCCATAAATGCCTCTGCCAAGACAGGCATAACATCTCCCTAGCTTCCCTAAAATAAAGTCTAGAAAGTTAACTCTTCGTGTTCCTCCATTTGCAGTTCAGATGCTGTAAGATTCTGAACTAAATGCTCTCCTTCCAAAGGATTTCAAAGTCAACAGCAAAGCTCATTTTGCCAATTCTACCCACAGGCTTTTGACTTTGGAAGAAAGGTCTTAATGTATATTTTTTATATACATCATCATTTTATATACAATATCAGAGTCTATCTGCTCCTACAGTAGAGTTACTAGAATCAGCTGAAGTATCAACTGCAATTCAAAACTTCCAGAAATATGAACAAAACCCCAAGAAAACCTGGAAAAGGAATTACAGATTGACTCCTTTCCCTAGAAACAAACCACCTGGTTTCTTCCACTCAGGCAAGACACTGCAGCAAGCAAAGCCATGCTGGCAGCCAATGGATCCCTTACAAGTAGGAAATGTTTGCTGTAAGTGAATCAACAGATCTAAATGAGGGATGTTTGTGTTACAGTCTTGACTGATAGTGAACTTCCACTCCTCTCTGCTCACCAGGAGGTTAGCAAGAGCCAGTAAGAGTTACCACCACATAAAAATCACACCAAGAGATATATTTAGTCACTGCGGTTCAAGGAAAACGATTGCTTGCACTGAAAATAAATTTTGCAATTGTTTCCAGTTTCTGCTTTTTCACTGACTAAGGCACATCCCAGCTGCTTCACATTCCAGTAGCCTTCAGCTGTCTTTTTTTTTTTTCTCCAGTCCTTGCCCACTTCCCTCTTACAACTGCTCTGACCATCCCAAACCTGCAGCAGTTATCCCACAGGCTGCATTTCGGAACACACCAGTCCTGAAGCAACACAACACCTGTCAAGCCTATGATGCCTTACAAAAGATGGCAGATTCTCTTTGTGCCATTTTGTAGAAAAACACACTAAGCAGTGATGTTCTTGCACCTGTATTTTTGCCCCTCCACAAAACCAGACTGAATTGTTGATGCTGTTTAAACAAGTTACAATAAAACACACATGAGATGTCACTTTGGGTAAAAGCCCGAGTAAGGAAGATTTGGAAATGAATTATCTTTAAGGTTGTGAGGTGAGTCTTCAGAGGGGTTTAATTCTCAGACTGTAAGACAAGAAATTTAATACTTTTTAACTTTGTTTGAAAGCCACCAGTAGAGCAGCACTTAAACCAGTTAACTGCAAAACTTTTCACCTGAAAGCCCTCTCACTGAGGAACACAGTAGTGGTGAATGCACAACAGAGTTCTGCCTAGTAACTCACCTAAGCATGACAGACAAACTGCAGAAAATTGTACAGGTGTAAAAACTATGCAGGCTAATTTCCATAGAATGATCCAAGAGGCGATGACAGTTCAAAATATATCCTCCACAAAAACAAGATCCCCAGGAAACTTCATGTTAATACAAAAGCATTTGCAGATGCACAATTCAGAACTACATAAACTGGTCTGGAGGACTCTGGATAAGCATTCAGTTCCTATAGAGATGGGAATAATCTGACCTCCTGAATTGTGTCTGCTATTTTTGCCATTTTCCTTAAGAACAGAGTTCTCCTGGGATTAGCCCTAGATGTTTATCCCACCAATACTAAAGGATGAGAATTTGAGGTGAATTTGCTTATCAGGCAAGTACTTATAAGTAAAAGGTGAAGCCAACAGCATTTTTGGTCTACTGGGAATAAATACATCCAGTTGAATCCTGAGCAGAATAGAGATGACTGCCTGCACTCCAGGTAGCTAAGACTCAACACAGTTATTTTAAACAACCTTTAGCAGACAGCTGTTGGAAAAACAAGTTCACAAGGGATATGAAAACCCTGCAAGAAATTACAAGATTAAGACTGAAACCCCCAAGCCGAGTAAACCTTCAAAGTATGGCACCCATATGTTCTTTGGTTTTAATAAAGGGCATTCTTGAAGGGACCTGCTTCACCAAGAGCTTTAGGCTCAGACCTGATGTTGTCTAACTGCTCCCTTACTCTCCCTGAACGACGCAGAATAGTTCAATTCCCTGGAGCACGTAATCCATCAGGTAAATAAATACAGGAATTCATGCATTGCCATGGTAACAGGAAACCCAAGCAGAATCTGTGACCTTCTCCGCTCTTTCTTGGCATCCCTATTCTGGATTTCACATCAAAAGGGTGAGAGCAAATATTTCCTGAAAGTGAAGACAAAAAGTCACAGTTCTAGAGTGCAGAAAAGCCAACAGCCATTCCTTCTCTTCAAGTCAATGAGGGTTCTGCTTTGGAACAATATTTGGAAGTCTTCCGGCTGGAACTTAACAAAACAGGGGTTCTAACACTTGTTAAACCAAAATATACCATCTTATTCTACGTTACCAGATGGTTGCCCTTCACTCCAAAGCAGAGCTCTGAATTGCTCTACAGTGACCCTTCTGTTGATTAAACAGCAGCACTGAGAGGCTCCAGAGGGAGCCTTGTCTGCTCTTTCTTCATGGACAGGATGGTAGCTGATATCTCTAATCATTTATTATTGTCTTTTATTGAGTGCCAACAAGGTGTTTCAGTTAAGGACCCAGGGAGTAGATGGATGCAAGATTTCTGGGGGTCTAACCCTGTAAGGGATAACACATTTTTCCCAGCAGCCTTTCTAGATGGACACAAGTCAAGCCAAAGCCAAGCCCATTCCAAAGTTTGTCACAATGGCTTGTGATCAGGCAGGAGCCTATTTTATTTACAACATAAGGCATTATGCATGAATTTCTGCTCCCATAAGAAAAACAAATTCAAACGTGCACAAACACACAGACCTTAGACCTCCCTATCCTTTGTTCTGCTACTGTACACATTTTGACAAACAGTATCCCAGAATTACTGTGGTATTCCAGCCTGTGTTTATTCTGTGACGCTGTTAACAAACTGTTTGTGTCAATCAGGAGTTCAAACACTCAGAAACAGCGATGGGGATGGGGACACTCCTGCACTGGAACAGCTGGCTCCCAGCCCTCCCTCCCTGCCTCTTCTCCCGTTTATATTTGGACTGGATTTTTTTTTTTTAATATCCTTTTTTAAAGAAATGAAAGTACAAGCACTTGAAAGAGGACAGACTCCCAGATTTACAGTTTCTCTTGTTCAGCAAATCGTCACTACGACAGACACCCACTAGAACAAATGCCTCCACATTGAGGCTGCACCCACTGCATCTTCCAGCTGTACGCTCACAGCACTGACCTGGGGACGGATCCTGCAAAATCCTGGAGTTTTTCAGTAGGAGCTCAGCGTGTCTGGTCTCTAAGCTGAGCAGTGGATGATTTTTATACGGTATTTTATTGTTATTACACGGCATTTTATAGGGTATTTATATTTATACCGTGTTTTTTGGCCTTTCTGTTCTACTGTTTATGGAACCACTCTGTGTTTGTGTGTGTCTACAGAGTCATCCTCCTGTGCTTGAACTCTCCACGCTGCCTCACCAGTGTGTAGTTGTATTTACTATTCTCACAGGGTTATTTACTGCGCACGAGTAAACAAAACGTGATCACTTATTTATACGTCTGTAATTACTGTCTACAGTTACTAAATCCCAAGCCAAATTCACCTCCAGCATAAACAAGTGGCAATTACTCCTGGGCTGCCCCCAGGTCTGTGTACTCTGCTAACACCTTCCTTACTCAGCGGAGTAAGGGATGAGAGGAGGCAGGGAAGCATGGAAAAGCACGGGAAAGAACAGCCAGAATGCCAGAGCAAAAATCTGCAGCCAGAGCAAAGCGCTACGCTGTGATACAACGTAAAGGATCGTGCATCAGATTAACCTGAGATATTTCTGGAGTAACATTTGTCCCGTGACGCGATGCACACTTGTTAGACAGTAACTCAGCGCGAAGAGCTGGAAACATGCCTATGTTCTCCAGGGAGAAGGCGGCTGCCAGGGAGCCAGCCTGCTCATCCCCCGAGGCCGCTCCAGAACCCGCATCACTGGAGAACACACTCACACACGGTGCAGACCAGGAGCCAGAGCAAACCCGGGTGGAATGATCAAAACCAGAACGCGCTGCTACCGACTCCACTCCTCGGAAACAGGAATCTTTCCTACATCCGTGGCTGCTGTCCTGGAAAGCCTGAACACTGAGCTTCCCACATCCCGACTCGGGCTGCTGCCCTGCCTCCCCCAGAAGGAAGCTGCCTAGCTATTCCTTACAATAAAAATACAAACCAGCATTGATTTTTCTCTGCTAATTAAATGCAGCATAATTAAACTACGTAACTTCGCTGCTTGATTTGCACAACGCTAATTGAATCTTCTTAAACGTACTACTCCCACTACGGAGAAAAACATGGGCATTCAACCATCTAAAGTGACAACTGAGAACCAGGCACGACTCCAGAAGCACAGAGAGACAATATGATCCGTGCTTGAGCGTTTCCTTGTGAGAGCAGGAGGAATCTCAGCAGCCTCCCCTGGCTCTCATGAGCACCCCAAGCAGAGGGGAGAGCTTAGCAAGGAAGAGGGAAAAAAATGAGCAAGTCCCCGCTGACATTTGCCTACAGACTCGTCTTTTCTCATCCTGCACAAACACCAGAGGAGGAAAGTTGGAAGAAGTTGAAATTAATCATCGCGTGTAGGCCCCAAAAGCGCTGCAGCGCCCGGCTGCACTGATGCTCGGCTGCACGGGGAGGACGGAAGGGGTGCAGGAACGTAAAAATTAAAATAAAAGAATCAGGAAAAAATAGGAAACAAATAGGAAAGATGGGGGGGGGGGAAGGAAAACGCGGAGAAGACACAAAGCCTGACCCGGGTAGCGCAGGACCAGCCCCACGGGGGAACGGGCTGAGCATCCCCCGCGGCTCCCCGGGCCCGGCCGCGTTCCGGGCCAGGCTCCCCGCCCGCGCTGACAGAGCCCCCGGGGGGAGCCCCGCCGGGGATGGGGGGCCCTGCCCGGCTCCCCCAGCCCCGCCGGGCCGCGCCAGGCCCGCGGCACCTCCGGCAGCTCCAAACCTCCCGCAGCTCCGGCAGCTCCGGCAGCTCGGCGGGGCGAGCGCGGCCGCCCCCCGGCGGGTCCCCCCCCCGGCTCCGCTCCGTCCCCGCGGGGGCCCCCTCGGCCGCTCACCTGCTTTCTCGATCTTGCCGGACATGTCGGAGCCGGCGCTCGGGCCCGGCGGCGCTCGGGGGGCCGGGCCGAGCAGGGGCTTTGCCGGGCTCCCGCGGTTGCCGGGCGCGGTGCGGGAGCGGCTCCGGCCGCGGTGCAGCAGCGCCCGCCCCCCGCCCGCTCCGCGGGGCCGCG